>NC_056667.1:82869655-83177586 GCF_018350195.1 Panthera tigris | reverse complement strand
TCTGGAAAATAGTTATTTTTCATCTAAAAGTGTTATGTACATTATAATGTGCTAATGATTATTACTGCATATGATTTAATAAATATATTTTCAATTTCTCAGTTTTAATTTGTAATATGGTAAGTATCAATAGATATACCCCCATGAACAAAAAAGGAGGGTGGGACTAAATAACCTTAAGAACATGAAGGAAGACTCCTAAGCCAAAATAGCTTAAGAACCACTGCACCAAACGTTTTATGCAAGAGTACCATTATGGGATTTATTCATTAAGAACAGTTTGTAGGATAAAGGGATACTCATAAAGAGTATAGGAGTAGGATAAAGGGATACTCATAAAGAGGTCATTGCAGTACCAGTCTACAGATGATGGTAAATTAAACTGGTGTCAGTGAAGATTGAGAGTAGTAAACATTTTTGAGAAGTATTAACTGATAAATCTAAGACTTGTAGAAGGACTGGGTCTGAGTTGATTAGGGAAGCATAGGGAGCAAAATACAATGTCAAGGAATACTCCCAAGTTTCTGATTCTTGTAAAAGAATGATCATCTCCCAACCTATAAAACACAAGAAGATAAGACAGGAGAATGGAGAGTGAGGTGATGATTTTTTGTCATGTTGGGCTTGAATTTCCCCTGTTACGGTCAGCTAAATTGCATGCAGTTTTCCCCCATAATTTATCTCAAACTACAATTGACTCAGAAATGATTTTGAGTTAACAGGTAGAGCAAAGCAATTTGTAATTCTGAAGATCTGTTTAGAAGGCATAAAAATATTTGAATAGAAAGGCAAAATTTGGTGGTTGGACTTGCTTAACCACAAAACATTCTCTCCTTATTGATGGGATGATTGCATTTTTCAATGAGCTAGTCCCCATAACTGCTCAGAGTGTGCCCTTTTCAAATCGCTAAATGGTTTCCTGGGTGTACTGCCCTGCACTGATGCTGGGATATGATGTGGGTGGGATAATCATCATGTTATCTTTGGTGATACATTCTGTTAACTTGACAAATTAAAAACTAGTTGACAAATGCATAAGGCTAGTAACTTTTCTTGGATATTTTTCATAGAATATAAACTATTTTAAAATGCAAATACATTATTGATATATTTTGGTTAACAGCATCTCTTTGCATCAGAAGGATAGCGGGGGAATTGTCACAGAACACCAATGAGGTTTTAATCTGTAGTGTACATCTTCTTACAAATACAAAATTTGTATCAGATAATCCTTTGTTTATCCTGAGAACAACCCCAACTTGGTATTTATCTTATGTGCCTGCATTAGCTCACTGACTTTCTGAAGATTATATGCTAATCATTAAAGCATTCCACCTTAGTGAGAGACAAAAAAAAAAAAAAAAAAAAAACCCAAAAAACAAATAAACAAAAAAAAAACAACGATGTGGGAACAAACAAATAGCCTGCTTAGTATACTCCAGACATCCAAGGTGGGCAATTGTATGTGAGAAGAATGAAAAAACAACTAGCAAATGCATTCCCTCTTAATTTTGAAGGACTGCTATCCCCATCGAAACCCCCTGTGTGGATGTGTTTGTACACACACATGAGTTATAAGCAAGAACCTTTTTCATTAAGGGTGCGGTGTTTTTCATGCTAGTGCAGCACCTATCTATCTTCTTTCTGGCAGGGCTGTCTGCTTTTCGGTCAGCATCTGACTAAAGATCAATGAGAGAAAGCTTTTTGAAGGTGCTTTCAGGTCCTGCGGCAAGGGAGATGATCAGAAAGCTGCCATAAGCTTCAGACCCACTTGACAAATTAGGAACTATTTTGGTGCTCTATAAACTGCTGTCACATCAGTTACAAACACTAATTAGAGATGCAATACTTTGATAGTGAAAGTGTCCAGTGCATTAAATACCACTTTTGCTTGCTGCAATTAGCTTATGCATTGACTTACACTTTATAGTGTAAGACAGTCAGAGATTAAAATGCATCAACCATTATTAAAAAATTTATAATTTAAATATGAGCTAACTGTCAAATAGCTTTTTTCCTGTTGCCCTTTGACCCTTCCCGTTCTTATTTTTCAATGCTTTTGCACACAATTTTTTTCAACCTGTTTTCATTTGTCTGAACTAAATGTCATAGCTTATGATAGCCAACTATCCAGCATCAATTAATCAACTTCTGCATTCTGAGAATGAGGTGTATAAGAAATACTACCTCTGGGTTTTATGGAGCAAGTAGCCATTGGGCCATTATAGCATCCGGCAGTCCCAAATAGAATTTTATGCTTTTTCAGTGTAGTCTCAGTGATGGGATATTATTGATGAACAAACATTTAAAAATCCATCATGCTGATTTTTTAAAAACTACTTTAAAGTTTTTTTAATGGCATTTCCATTTTGGTAGAAGGATAAGTCTGCATTTAAAAAAATATCTAGCAATAACTGACAGAACTGGTATGTTTTTAACACAAGGAAAGAGTGGGAAAAAATGTCAGGATTTTGGTGCTGATTATCTCTATAGTTCCAAGAATGTTTTTTTTTCCCTTTAACTTTGTGTGTGTGTGTGTGTGTGTGTGTGTGTGCATGTGTATTTATGTTGGGAAGATATATTTGAAATCTTTTCAAAGATGAAAAAGTGTGTGAAATATAAACCTCAACTTATTTATGATGCATTTTTGAGATGGCATATAAAGCATTATTTTAAATCATACACTGGCTTCAGATTCCCAGATAAATTAATTAATCACTTTTGCCTTCCCTTACTCACCCAACACAGCCCGCAGGGCAGTATGTTCCATGCAATTGTTCCGAAAGGATTTGTTGAGGAAGAGATGGATATGAAGTAGTAATTCAATAACAATCTAAGTATGAAGTAAAGATACCATAACAAATTGGCTCAAATGTAAAAAAATAAGAGAGTCAAAATAAAAGATATTAAGGAAGAAAGAAAGAAAGAAACCCAATAATGATCAGTGAAATGGACACAGTTCAAACAATTGCTTTCAAACTATTTTGTGTAGCACCTTACATACATAAATTACAAAGAAGAAACTAAGTCATCCATTTTAAATGCCTAAAAATCAAATGTTACGTAATTTTATGGAAACAAGCTCTGGGATCTGAGTGTCTCTGCTCTCTCCCCACTTCAGTTTACATCAGGGAGATGGCATATGGTAGAGGATGGCCGGAGGCCTGCAAGTCACAAGTCACTCCTGCAGAAATGCTTTCAATGGCAACATTGTGAAATCCAGTCTAGAAAATGGATGCAATAATTCTCATCACTTCTCTACTTCAAAGAGGGCTGGAAGGATTAAAGAGGTAGTGCTCCAAATTCAAATTCACGTTTTCCTCCAAACCTCAGCAGAATTCCTTGTCATCCCCACAGAGATGATCTGAGTGAGAAGTGCCATTAAGGAAATAGTAGCACACTCAGTAGAGCTCCGAAGGGATTCAGAAGAGCTCTGGCAGAAGTTGCGGGCTAGATATAAACTCAGCCCAGCGCTCATAAAGCACGTTGAAATTCTCAAGTGATAGGCACTACATGGGAACAAATCATTCTTAATTTAAGAGATAAACATGCCGTATCCAGAACTAATAATGAAGGGGCTGGAATAAATATAAGACTATAATGATTATGATCATTTATCCCTAAATCTAGCTTAGTGTCCCAGTGACAGCTGGAAACATTATGACAATTGTCTGCCCTGTGCTATACAATGCTGACAATGTTCAAGGTTTCTGGTGTTGCTCCGACTGTCACGAAAACAAAACAGACAAAGCAAGGTTGATCAGTCTGCAATGGTCCAAATCTTAGCACCTATAGAAACATGCTATTCACCAGCTCTAGCAACTAGGAAAAGCTCCTGTGATTTCCAACCCATACGTCTGCTCTATATGTTTCCTCAGCTAGACATTCAAGAGGCAAAATGTGTACACGGTACCAGGTCACTGGTATTCAATGTCAGAGATCACACTATCTACACCTTTAAGAAGAATGACATGTATAAGTAGGGAAGAATTCCAATCTTTTTATAATTTGCCATACAATTTTTTAAGGAAAATGTTATTTTCTTTTGGTACAAGTAGTTGTTTCCAAAGACACGTGCTGTAAAAGATTATTTATTCATCATGCTAAAGTTGAAAATATAAAATAGTTTAAGAGCAAACCATCTCTACCCATAAGTTAGACTCACATTATTAATTTTGTAACATCACTTGTGAAGATAAATTTTAAATTTTCTGTACTAATTGGAACAATTATGGAAGTGTGGAATGTGACTACAGAGCAATGGTATTGGTTCTGACTTATATCAATCTGCTAATCAATTGTTTGGAAATAGCTCACTTATTATGTTTGACCTCATCCATTCTATACTACTATTTCATTGTTATTTTTTCCTTTCCACACACTTGCCCTGTGACTTGCTGAAATCCAGATACTCTGGGTATACAGAATTTTCTATCTACAAATGTAGTCATCTTCACCAACAAAATGTGTTGAGTGTAATATGAGTTGTTTTCAATTCTTTAGTTAGGCCATACTAGTACTCACTAAAGTACTTGCCAACAAGTTATTCATTCATTCATTCTGGACTCTACTGGCCATTGATAAAACAGGTTGAGGTCTGATAATGTGAATGGTCTTTCATCTTTATATGAAATATTTTGACACTAAACTAATACATTTCATATGTTGTCAATGCCATATATTGAATTAAAATCATATAATTTTTATATCCCAAAGGTTATTAACTGTGGTCTAATCTGAGTATGTTATGTGTCCAAGGTGAAGATTGGGGCTAGAGGGGCTAAATGTCTTCCCTTAACTGGTTACCATACACTTTTAGCATGAATGAGAGGAAACTGCATGGCTTAAGGTCAGGATTTAAATTTGCTTCTTACCACCTGAATGACATTAAGCTTGTTACTAAAATATTATGACTATTCCTTTCTTAATTTTTTCAAATATAGCCACAACATACACCCATTTGAATAGAAATATATTCCTTCTCTCCCTTCCTGTCTCTCTCTCTATATATACATAATATATATTATACATATACTCAATATATCTATTCAATATCTATTCAATATCTATTCAAATATAATGCAATATATTTTTCTCTTTGAATATGGAGTATATTTTAGGTTTAATACACATACACACACTTATTATATCAAATATCAAAAATGTAGTGCTTAACACTACATGGTATGGTCTTTTAACTTCATTTTTGAAAATATCAAATTGACAAGGTTCATCAAGTCTATATCACTCATTTTTCACCTAAGGGGGGGAAAAACTGTATTACCTTAGAGTTATAAGACTTTTTCATCAAATTTGACTGATTACTGTTTTTAAAAACCAAAGCTTCAGGGGCACCTGGGTGGCTCAGTTTGTTAAGCATCTGACTCTTGATTTTGGCTCAGGTCATGATCTCATGTTTGTGACATTGAGCCCCCTGATAGGCTCTGCACTGATAGTGCACAGCCTGCTTGGGATTCTCTCTCTCTCTCTCTCTCTCTCTCTCTCTCTCTCTGCCCCTCCCCCACTTGTGCTCTCATTCTCCCTCAAATAAATAAACATTAAAAAAAAGGCAATGCTTCATTGATTTGCATGAGGCTCACCTGTGAGTTACAGAAACCTCCAAATAACACTGACCTTCTAAATCTCTTAAAAAGAAAGAATTGTATTTCTCTTTCATCCTAAGTCAGAAAGAGGAGTAAGCTTGAAGATAGTGGCAGAGTAGGAAGACCCTAGGCTCGCCTGGTCCCACCGACCCATCTAGATAACTATCAAATCATCCTAAATACCTCAGTAAATGACCTGAAGACTGGCAGAATAAATGCCACAACTATTTATGTAAAAAAATCAGTCAAAGAACTCACAAAATATGACAACATATACCTAAAATGTGGGCAGGAAAGAAGAATGGGTTCAATGTAATATAGACTGCTATATGCAGAAGATGTTATATACAAACTGATGGTAATCATATACAAAAAACCACTAATAAATATGCAAAGAATAAAGAGAAAGAAATCCAAATATATCACTAAAAAATCAGCAAACCATGAAAGACAAGAAATGATTAGACAAAAGCTTCAGAAACAACCACAAAACAAATAATAATATGATTATAAACACATAACTATCGATAATTACTCTGATTATAAATGGACTAAATGCTCTAATCAAAAGATACAGAATGACAGAATGGATAAAAAAAACAAGACCCATCTATCTATATGCTGCCTACAAAAGACTCATTTTAGACCTAAAGACACCTGCAGATTCAAAGTGAGGGGACAGAAACATCTATCATGCAAATGGAAGTCAAAAGGAAGCCAAAGTAGCAAAGTCAAAGTAGCAATACTTATATTGGACAAAAGACTTTAAAACAAAGACTGTACTAAGAGACAAAGAAGGACACTATATAATAATAAAGGGGACAATCCAAAAAGAAGATGTAATAATTGTAAATATTTGTGCACTCAACATTAGGAGCATCCAAATACATTAAACAGTTAATAACAAACATAATGGAACTAATTGATAATAATATAATAATAGTGGGGCACCTGGGTGGCTCAGTTAGTTCAGCATCTGACTTTGGCTCAGGTCATGATCTCACAGTTTGTGACTTGGAGCCCCGCATTGGGCTCTGTGCTGACAGCTCTGAGCCAGAAGCCTGTTTCAGATTCTGTGTCTGTCCCTCAGTCTGACTCACCCCCACTTACATCCTGTCTCTCTCTCTCACTAAAATAAACATTAAAATAATTTTTAAAAATACAAAAATAGTAAAGGACTTTAACTCCCCACTTACATCGATGGACAGATCATCTAGACAGAAAATCAACAAGAAAATAATGGCTTTGAGAGACACACTGGAAAAAATGGATTTAACAGATATGTTCATTCTAAAAGAGCAGAATACACATTTTTTTCAAGTGTACATGGAACATTCTCCAGAATATCACATATTAGCCTAACAAATAAGCCTCAACAAATTCAGAAAGATTGAAGTCATTCCATACATTTTTTCTGACCACAACACTATGAAAATAGAAAGCAACCATAGGAAAAAATCTGGAAAGACCACAAATACTTGGAATTTAAATAAAATACTACTACACAGTGAATGCATCAACCAGGAAAGAAAAGAATAAGTTAAAAAGTACATGAAAACAAATGAAAATGAAAACACAATGGTCCAAAATCTTTAGGATGCAGCAAAAATGGATCTAACTGGCAAGTTTATAGCAATACAGGGTTACCTCAAGAAGCAAGAAAAATCTCAAATACACAACCTAACCTTACATATAAAGGAACTAGAGAAAGAACAACAAATAAAACTCAAAACCAGTAAAGGAATGAAATAATAAAAATTAGAGCAGAAATAAATGATGTGGAAACTAAAAAAACAAAAACAAACCAATAGAACAGATCAATGAAACTAGGAGCTGGTACTTTGGGAAAAAAATCAATAAAATGGATAAGCTTCCAGTCATACTTACCAAGACAAAAAGAGAAAGAAGTTAGGTAAATAAAATCATAAATGAGAGAGGAGAAATAACAGCCAACACCACAAAAATACAAACAATTATAAGAGAATATTAAGAAAAATTATTCACCAACAAATTGGACAACCTAGTAGAAATGGACAAATTCCTAAAAACATATACCAAACTGAAACAGAAGAAATAGAAAATTTGAACACACCCAGAACCAGCAAAGAAATTGAATCAGTAATCAAAAAACTCACAACAAAAAAAGTCCTGGACTAGATGACTTCACAGGTGACTTCTACCAAACATTTAAAGAAGAGCTAATACCTATTCTTCTCAAACTATTTCAAAAAACAGAAAAGGAAGGAAAACTTCCAAATTATTTCTTTGAGGCCAGCATTACCCTGATACCAAAACCAGGTAAGGACACCACTAAAAAGAGAGCTCTCGGCCAATGTCCCTAATGTACATCGATGTAAAAATCCTCAACAAAACACCAGAACACTGAATTCAACCTAACATTAAAAAAAAAAAAATCATACACCACGATCAAGTGGGATTTATTCCTGGATTGCCAGGGTGGTTCAGTACTCACATCAATCAGTGTGATACATCACATCAATAATAGAAAGGATAAGAACCATATGATCATTTTACTAGATGCAGAAAAAAGCATTTGACAAAGTACAACATCCATTCATGATAAAACCCTCAACAAAATAGGTTTAGAGGGAATATACATCCATTCATGATAAAACCCTCAACAAAATAGGTTTAGAGGGAATATACCTCAACATTAAAAAGGCCATATATGAAAAACCCACAGTTAACATCATCCTTAATGGGAAAAACAGAGCACATTTCCCCTAAGGTCAGGAACAAGACAAGGATGGTCACTCTCACCACTTTTACTCAACATGGTACTGGCTGTCCTAGCCTCAGCAATCAGAAAACAAAAAGAAATAAAAAGTATCCAAATTATCAAGGAAGAAGTCAAACTTTCACTATCTGCAGATGACATGATAGTCTATATGGACAGCCCAAATGATTCCACCAAAAAACTGCTAAAACTGAGAAATGAATTCTGTACAGTTGCAGGATACAAAATCAATGGACAGAAATCTGTTGTATATCTATACACCAATAATGAAGTAGCAGAAAGAGGAATTAAGAAAACAAACCCATTTACAACTGCACCAAAAATAATAAGACACCTAGGAATAAACCTAACCAAAGAGGTGGAAAACCTATGCTCTGAAAACTATAAAACACTGATGAAAGAAATAAAGACAACACAAAGAAATGGACAGACATGCCATGGTCATGGATTGGAAGAACAAACATTGTTAATACTACCCAGGATAATCTCTACATTATTTTAAATGTTTATTTATTTTTGAGAGAGAGAGATAGAGCATACAAGGAGCAGAGAGAGAGGGAGACAGAGGATCCGAAGCGGGCTTTGCTCTGACAGCAGAGGGCATGACGCGGGGCTTAAACTCACGAACCATGAGATCATGACCTGAGCTAAAACCAAGAGTCAGACGCTTAACAGACTGAGACACCCAGGTGCTCCACACAATCTACACATTTAATGCAATCCCTACCAAACTACCAACAGCATTTTTCACAGAACTAGAATAAACAATCCTAAAATTGAAAACCACAAAAGACCCCAAATAGCCAAAGAATCTTGAAAACTAAAAGGAAAAAAAAAAGGTAGAGACATCACAATTCTGGATTTCAAATTGCATTATAAAGCTGTAGTAATCAAAACAAAATGGTACTGGCACAAAAATAGACACATAGATCAATGGAACAGAATAGGAAACCCAGAAATAAACCCACAACTCTATGGTCAACTAATCTTTGACAAAACAGGAAAGAATATCCAGTGGGAAAAGTCAGTCTCTGACAAATGGTGTTGGGAAAACTGGACAGCTACATGCAAAAGAAAGAAACCAGACCATTTTCTTTTCTTTTCTTTAATTTTTTTAATGTTCACTTATTTTTGAGAGAGACAGAGAGAGAGAGAGAGAGAGAGAGAGAGAGAGAGAGAGAGAGAGATGGCAAATAGGGGAGGGGCGTAGAGAGAGGGAGACACAGAATCTGAAGTACGCTCCAGGCTCTGAGCTGTCAGCACAGAGTCTGACGCAGGGCTCGAACCCACGAACCGTGAGACCATGACCTGAGCCAAAGCCAGACACTTAACCGACTGGGCCACCCAGGCTCCCCCAGACCATTTTCTTATACTATACACAAAAATAAATTCAAAATGGATTAAAGACCTAAATGTGAGACCTGAAACTATAAAAATCTTAGAGGAGAACATAGGCAGTAACTTCTTTGACATTGACTGTAGCAACTTTTTTCTAGATGTCTCTTGAGGCAAGGGAAACAAAAGCAAAAATAAACTATTGGAACTATGTCAAAATAAAAGTTTCGTCACAGTGAGGAAAACAATCAACAAAACTAAAAGAGAACCTACAGAATGGGAAGATATTTCTAAATGTTGTGTCTGATAAAGGGTTAATATACAAAATATATAAGGGACTTATAAAACTCAATGCCCATAAAACAAATAATCCAATTAAAAAATGGGCAGAAGATATGAACAGACATTTTTCCAAAGAAGACATACAGATGACATATAGACACCTACCATCAGGGAAATGCAAGTCAAAACTACAATGAGATATAACCTCATACCTGACAAAATAGGTAAAACAACAACACAAGAAACAACAGGTGTTAGCAAGGATATGGAGAAAAGGGAATACTTGTGCACTGTTGGTGGGAATGCAAACTGGTGCAGCTACTGTGAAAAACAGTACGGAGCTTCTTCAAGAAACTAAAAATAGAACTACCCTATGATCCTGCAATTACACTACTGGGTATTTACTCAAAGAATACGAAAACACTAATTTAAAAGGATATATGCACCTCTATGTTTTATAGAAGCATTATTTACAATTTACAATAGCTAACTTATGGAAGCAGCTCAAATGTCCATAGATTGATAAATGCATAAGGAAGATGTGAGGTAGATCTTTCTTTCTTTTCTTTTCTTTTCTTTTCTTTTCTTTTCTTTTCTTTTCTTTTCTTTTCTTTTCTTTTCTTTCTTTCTTTCTTTCTTTCTTTCTTTCTTTCTTTCTTTCTTTCTTTCTTTCTTTCTTTCTTTCTCTGTATCTATATAATGGAATATTATTCAGCCATGAAAAAGAGTTAAATCTTGCCATCTGCAATGACATGGATGGAGTAAGAGAGTATAATGCTAAGCAAAATTAGAGAAAGACAAACATCATATGATCTCACTCATATGTGGAATTTAAGAAATAAACAAGGAGAGGGAAAAAGCGAGCGGAGGTGGGTGGGGGGATGGGTTAAATAGCTGGTAGGGATTAAGGAGTGCACTTGGCATGATGAGCACTGTGTGATGTATAGAATTGGTGAATCACTATATTGTACACCTGAAACTGATAAACATTGTTATGTTTAAAAAAAGAAAAGAAACAAAGTCAGAAGGAGGCCATGAAGAGCTATTCTGTGACTCTGAGATTTGTGTTTCTCCCAACTTTCCATTCTGTGGTTCAAGTATCCATGACTCAGGATGGACTCCAGCACCATACCCATGTTCCGAATTCTTGCATGGAAAAAGTGGCCAAGAAGGGGCAAACGTACATTCACATGCTCTCTTTCATTAATTCACCAAGTATTTCTTAAGTACCTACTATGTGTTAGACCTTATTCCAGGTTCTGGCAATACAACACACACACACACACACACACAGAAACAGAAACAAAAAACAAACAAAAAAGCCAAAAACAAAAAAAACAGATATCTGCCCTCATGAAGCTTCCCTTACAGACTTATCCTACATAAGGAAAATCCCAGAAGCTTCCATCTGACACTTGTCCAGCTGAGATTGTATAGAAAATAAAAGAAAGAAAATATATTTTCACCTTTAAGCTATTAAGAAATGTACACCTGACCACTCAAAAAAAATGTGTTCAAAAAATGTTAGCAGGTTTCTTTAAAAATTCAGAAATTTTTAAATGTATTTATTTATTTTAAGTATGAGAGAGAGCTGAGGAGGGGCAAAGGGAGAGGGATGGAGAATCCCAAGCAGGCTCCACGCTGTCAGTGCAGAGCTCAATGAGGGGCTCAATCTCACACACTACGAGATCATGACCTGAGCTGAAAATCAAGAGGACACTGAAAGTGGGAAAGTATTTAGATGAATATTAGGAGAATGAAGACAGTTTGGCAGCCTCCTAACAAAAGAGAACACACTAAAGTAAATTATAAATAAAACTTAAAAATTCAAAATGATTAAAATATGAAGTTTAAGGTAAATATAGTTTGACATGCCCCCATCACCATGCATTAGATGAAATTCCAATAATTTCTAAAGTAAAATATTACATCTAATATCCATTCCCTGATAATATGTCTAATGCTAGTTTTCCTTTTCTTTTCTCCCTTCCTTCCTCCCTCCCTTCCCTTCCTTTCTTCGTCTGTCTCTCATCTTTCCTCTCTCTCTCCAGACTTTTAACATAAATTTAAAGCATCTGTCAAATTCAGTAGATTCAAGTCTGAGATCAAGTCTCACTTCACAAAGTTTGAGTGGTTTGGATACTCTCTAGTAACTTAACTAACCTTATTTTACACAGCTTTCACCAGAATGTAATTTGTTATGTTAGGAGACAGAGAAAACTAAAAAAAATAAAGAAAGAAAAAAATAAAGAAAACTATTTCCTTCTTTTCTGAGTTACAATTTAAAATTTAAAAACTGATAGCCTGCCTTTAAAATTCTGCAGCATGTTGTGGTGGAAAAAACAGTGGACAGGCAGTGAGGGAGAGGTTTCAGTTCTAGGGAAGCTTCTATGTATCTATATCACCCTAGGGATATTATTTAACCTTGAACCTCAGATTCCATATCTTCAAAGTGAAGTTGTTGAATATGATGATCATTACTATAGCTTATAATTCTATAACTCTATGATGCTAACTCAGTATCATACTTGGAAATGTATTCTTTAATAAGGAACAGTTTATATGTGTGTGAGAGAAAGTGGAGAAATTCCCTCATGCTACTGGATGACATTACCTTGAGAATGACCAGACTCTCCAGACAGTCTATCATAGTTCAGTCCTCTTGGACTATTTTAACAATGAATCAACCAATCAAGCAAAGAAAAGTCAGGCATACATTACTATACAGAAAAGCAGCATTGACATTTAAAAAAATCAGGAAACTGACGTGATAGCAGGAAATAGACAATTCACTGTATAAAATTTTCATGTATTATTCTTTTTGTTCTAGAAAATAGTAGATACTTATGCTATATTTGGAATTACTATCTCTACTGGTTTTCTCTGCATAAGGAAGAAGACCCTTATAGCCAAAGTGTAGTATATAAAGAAAACATTTTTAAAGGAAAGGTAAGTGGATTTTTAGTCCAATTCAGTGCAAATAATCTCTTTTTTTTTTATAATTGTTTTTTGATTATTATGGCCAAAGTCTGAGAATTTTCATTATCATTTCACAATTTAATATTTTATGTGTGTGTTCCTCATAGTGCCTAGCGCATGTATAACACATAATAAATATTTTGAGAGAGTCGCTAAAACAATGATTTCCCCAAATCATTATTTTCCCCTTTAAATACATATTATTTTTTGTAACCAAAAATCAAAGGAAAAACAAAACAAACCAAAGGAGTTACTAAGTGAGAATGTTAATCAATAATAAGTCAGATATTTCTCTTCAAAATGATGAACTTAAACTTTTAGTATGGAGAGGACACATCAAATATAATATCTGCACTGTTAAAGAACAGAGAAAAGAAAACATTTCTATTTTATATTGTGATCTAGGGAAAGGGGCAGAGCAGGTTGATTGGCCATATGTTCAAAGTCAAAATCAGAAAATGTGAATGACCATCACAAAATTTAATTAATTCATTCCTGCTTTAAAAAATATTTTTGTAAACCATGAATTGCATATTAATTTCTTAGTATAATGACATATATTTCAGACTGATAGATGACATCAATGTAAAAACTAGTAACACAAGAAGGGTGCCAACTATTACTACCAAAGTTACTATTCTAAAATTTCTCAACACTGCACTATTAAAGAGAAATATGGATAGAGTATAACAATAGGAAAGAATAAAATAAAATAATTCTATTTCAAAATGATATTACAACCTAACTAGAAAAACCATGAGTGATACTTGAAAAGTGACTAGAAGTTAGAGAACATGTAACAGCCACCAGATATAAATATACAAATCAATAGCTTTCACTTATGCTATGATGAATTATAAGAAATAATAAAAAATTAACAGAACAACAAAATGCTAAAGAGTTAAGAAAAATATTAACATTTAGGGATATTTTTAGAACTAATGAGAAAAATATGAGACACAAATAAAACTTGAATAAATACTGAAATATGTTACTTAATGGAAAATCCAGTTACTCATGAAAAAATGTCAATTCTTCCCCAAAATTAACTTACAAATTCAATGCAATTCCAGTCATAATCTCAATATTTAATTTGGAACCTAACAAAATAACTTTATGCTTTGTCAGGAGAAAATTTTTGAGACTAGCCAAAACAAAAAATAATAAACATATGCATGGATGGAGCTGAAGGGTGCTGTGCTACTAGAATGTGCTTCCAATGCTAGATTTGTTTCTTCTTTTTTTATCCCTTCCTTCTTTCACAATTAACAAGCCTAATATAATGGGCATATATGAACATCCTTAGAACAATTACAGAATCTCTATGCTCTATATTTGAGGCTGTATTTGTGAAATGTCCATAGGCTGAGTACTGTTGCATCTTTCTGATAAATTTATATTTCAGTGACCCACTTATTTATTCCTGTTTTTTTAAGTTTATTTATTTATTTTGAGAGAGACAGAGACAGCATGAGTGGGGGAAGGGCAGAGAGAGAGGTAAAGAGAGACAGAATCCCCAGAAGGCTCTGTGTTGTTGGCACAGAGCCCAACTCAGGGCTTGAACTCATGAACCATGAGATCATGACCTGAGCCAAAACCAAGAGGTGGATGCTTAACCGACTGAGCCACCCAGGTGCCCACCCCCACACTTCTTCATTCATATTAAAAAGTTGAACTCTCATTCTTTTTGTTTTGTTTATATGGTCACACCTGCTTTATTTTAATTAACATTTCCCATACAAATCTTTTTCCATTATTTTACTTTCATTTCAGTCTTTCCAGTCACTATTGTTAATTTGTATCTCTTGTTAATAGCAAAGAGTATTGAATATATGCATGTACAAATACAATCAATCTTAATATTTTAACTAGTAAGTTTCTTCTATTTATGTCAATGTGATTGGAGACATTTAGATATATGCTTATCATATTATGCTGTGATTTTATTTACAATAGTTTCCCCATGCTTCTTTTTGTTTCTTTTCCTGCAATTTTTTGGGTCAATGAAATTTCTTTAATCCTTTCCTCCCATTTTACTAGTAAGGATGTTCTGCATTCTACTTCTAATTTCCAGTATTAAATTTTTAACATTATATATTTGATATATGTTGAAAATAAAATTGATCCTCTACCTACCTCCCTATAATACAAGTCTTCCTCATTGTCATCTTTTGTGTCATTTTTGTCTATAATTTAATCTTCCTTGTTTTTTAATTACCCAAATTAGTTACTGTCATTATTATTTATACCAACAATATCAACTTAGATTTGCCTACATGTTTATCTGTTCTTTGCTCATCATTTACCCTTGACTCTTACACTCTTCCTTTTGGGTTCAAGTCTTTCTTAATGAAAATGCACTTTATAATTTTTCTAGTAAGTCCTGTGAGTGTCACCTTGTCTTTGTTTCCCTAAAATGTCATTTTAAATTTATTCTTGAGGATAGGTTATTTAATTTTAGGCTTCTATGTTGAGTTTTTCACACTTTAGTATTCTGAAGTTGTAACTCCGGTATTTTCAGTCTCTATGGTTGAGGTTGAAGGAATACTTTAGTCTAATTGTTGGGCATTTGTAATTAATTAACACTTTTCTGATACCAAAATTTCTCTGTCTTTGATGTCATTTACTTAATTATGATATTTAGGCATGAATTACCATTTTATTATTATTATTATTCCTGATTCCTGGAAATTGTGCATTTTAGGCTTGGAAATTGACTTTTATCAATTCTGGAAAATTCTGAGCCTTTCTTTTTACTTTTTCTGGTAATCTTATTAACGCATATTGAAAGCACTGTTTCATATTCCCTATCTCTTTTGTCTTTCTGTGCTGCATTATGATATTTTCCTCCCACATTCTTCTTCCAGTTCGCTTAGTCTCTCATACTTTGGGGACATCTGATCTGCTTTTTAAATCATGCATTAAGTTAAATTTATGACTATGTTTTTCTATTTTCAGAATTTGTATTTGGTACCTTTTCAAAACTGCATCTATTTGTTTTTAATCAGTCTTTTGTCCTCTTGTTTTCTATATTTTATCACATTAAGAAATTTAAATACACTTATTCTATAGTCTCTTTAATAGTACTGTTCTATGTTCTCAAGTTCTGCAGGTGTTAGTTAATTCTTTTTTTTGTCTAAATCTTATTCATGGTGAATTGTTTCATCTTGTGTGTTGTAATTTCTTTGATATTGCCTTATCTTATGTAAAGCATGGTGTTATTATGGGAATTCCAAGCATCTCAGCTTTTGAAATCTCTCTCCAGAGAGCTCTGCATTTGCTTCCAACAGACACCAGAGATGTGTCAATGACCAGAGACTAATTTTCATGTTTATTTCTCAGCATGGGGTTCTTGAAATACCTGAAAAGTGTAAAACTGAACTCCAATTAATTGGAGACACAGGTTGTAGATTCTGAATTCTCAGAGGAAATGTTTTGTGTCACCCAGAGTCAAAACAAAGGCTGGCTCAATTATAGCCATTCACACCCAGCCTTTCCATGGGAGATGGAAGTCAAGCTGGGTAGCAATACTGTATCCTGTACACCATCTCCATCACATCTAGCCTGCCATATCATCATCGGCCAGAGTTTGGCCTCTCAGCTACCTCTTTGCTCCTGGTGCATGGGGTTTCCCATTTTTGTATGCTTAATAGGTTCAGCCATTTTATTTGTTTGTTTCATTCTAAATACCGAGACAGCAAGTTTGCAAAGCTAATGTAGTCATTCATTTTATGAAATACAATTCTGAGACTTTATGAATTAAAGAAGGACACAGGAAAAGGTCATTAAGGAGTACAAATGACTAATAGTACAAATGACTAATAAATATGGAAAATTCTATTCCATTATTAACCAAATAAAGACAAAATAAAATGCTATTTGTTCACTCATCAAAAACAGAAAACAGTAAAAAGAATAGTAAAGTGTAAAAACCATGGGCACACCCTGGTATAGTGCACAATTTCTGAAGGACATTTGAGATCTCTCTCTCTCTCTCTCTCTCTAAAATAAAAATATGCTTATAACCAACTTTTTCAGTATTTCTATTTCCAGTATTTCTTAAGAAAGTAATCAGATTTATCTATAAAATTTTCATTAAAATATTATTTATGTTCACATTAAAAAATCCTTAGTCACCTAACTAAATCACGATATACATAAATAATAGAGGAATGAGCAGTTATTAAAAATAAAATTATACCATATAAATATTGACATGAAAAAATATTTATGGTAGAGGAGTAAGTGAAAAAAAAAGAGCACAAAAAGTATGTACCCAATATGTAAAACAGTTGCAGATTATAAATTTATGTGAAAAAGATCAAGTTTATACACAAAAATACTAACAATGTGAATTTCCTAAATAGGTATGTAAGTTTATATTCCGAAAACAAAAATGAAAAGTGCTATTTTTAACATCAAATATCCTGTCAGTCCAGTAAACTAGTAGTTTGAAGCTACACAAACTTAAGTCTTTAATAATATTCACTATTTCAGTGACCCTCTCCTCACTACACATACTGTGAGTTATCAAAAGCAGTCAGTTTTATTCATTTTTATGGTATTAATCAAAGCTCATAATAAAAGCATAAGAAACTAGTCGATAAAATAAATAAAATTAATGGGTAAACAAATTTTAAATGATAAAGTTATATAGTCAACTTTCTATAGAACAGTGATAATTTTAAAAACATAATGTAATGAATCATTGTTTTAAAATGTGTTACTATAGTAACATTCTAGAAAGTGGATCAAATATTTCAGAAATTGATCTTTCTAAATGACTAATATTTTGAAATGCAATGATTAAGTGTATTCATAAGATTTAGATTGCACAAGCTATTAATAAAATCAAATAGAAATAAAATTGTCTGAGTGTAAGAAGAATTTCAATTTATCAGTAACATCCTCATAAGCCATCCCCCCATAATACATTTCAACCGAAGAATTTAACAGCATTGCTTCTGCTAATGGCTCTTCAGTTTATGCTTTTTGAAACAACTCATAGGAGAGGAAAGAATGGGAACATTTTCAATGCATTCAATACTATACTTCCTTTCTCAGACTTAGTAAGCTCCATCATAAGTGGGTATCAAAAAGGGCTCTAAATGATCTCTGAAAAGTGCTGGCTCCATATATAAATACAGTCATAAAAACAACCCCGAAAAAAAAATTCTAAAACAAGACAGAAAAATCCTTAAGAAGCAAATTACATACTATATATGTGATAGGGAAAGCTTAGAAACACATAAAGGAAGTGCCTTCTGCTCTGCAATTTTACAATGTTATCCCACTCTAGAAGTCAGGCAAATTACATTGATGAATCCTTGTAAAATATTGCCTTCATATTTTAAAAATTAAACCAATATTCAACAATATAACCCTTTGATAATTGTAAAGGATAAGCTTTAGGATTTAAAAGGTATGAATGACCTTGAAGAAAACACAAAACTCTACTAGGATTTTATGTTAAGTTATTCCAAAGCTCTTTTTAGTATCCGAGAGAACAAATCCATACTTCAGCCCAAAATGTTACAATAATATAAAGATAATTATACTATCAGAGTCTGGTGTGAAATTCTGTTGTTTAAATGCTGTGTATTTTTAATCAATCCAAAATCTCTGATTTGGGGATTTAATGCCAGTGATGGCTGTTAATTTCTTCAGATTAGTACTCATCATAAAAAGCATATTTCCATATGAGTTTTTCTTGCCTTCATAAAATCTTATCCCAAGACAGCTAAAATCCTTCTGAGAGCACAAACAGTCAAACCTGGGCTCATAATGCAGAGATAAAACATTCTTTTATGGCAGCATTCATTAAGGTACTAGACAGAGTACAAAAAGCAGCAACAGGGAGCTTTCCCCTAAAAGCTTTTAATACAACTCTTTCCAAGACCCATTAAATCGGACCAGCACTAACGCTTCTGGCCACTCCCATCTATTGATCCCCATTACTATGGAGCCCCCTACTCTGTCCAACTGAAGTCCAAGGTAATTTATCTTTGATGAATAGTCTACCGAAAAGTCACTAGCACAAAAGCAGCAAGTCAGAATTCAAACTCTGAGTGAGTCAATTGTCCAGTGTTGTCTATTTATTCCTGAGAAGCTCTTGCTAATATAAATGTTTTGTAAATTTCTTTCCCTTAGCTTCCATTTGACTTACCCAAACAGGCCCTACTACAGGTAACATTGATTGAACACATACTATGTAGTTGCATTAGGGATACATGCTTTAAACATCTTTATTTAATCCTTCAAGACCACGATGGACCATTTATCTCTATTTGCAGATGAAAGAAATGAAACTGAGGGAGTTTAAGAAACTTTCCCAAATCTCAAAGCCAACAGGTGGCAGAATCACTGTTTGTAAAAGCCTTATAGTGATTCTTTCCATTCACTTGCTTTATATTTTTATTTTGGGCTATGCTACCATGTACCAGGACCTGTGATAGACAGAGCTTAGCAGTGATGAACAACATGGACATGATCCCTGTGTTCATTGTGCCTCCTGGCCCATGAATGCGAAAATTGTACACAAGTAAATTCATATGAATTACAAATTGTAATAATTACTATGAAGAACAATTTTAAGTTACATATATTATTCTTTTGGCAGCATTAGTAACTCTGCAATTCCCTTTGTTTCACATTTATTTGGTGCATTATGTTTTCAATAAGGCAAACCCATAAAAGATGTTTTCCAATTTCTTTCTAAACAACAGAACGACTCATAGTGTCCTTAATTCAAATAAGCAGAAGTTGTTTTGAATTGATTATCCTTCACCCATAGGATAACCATCTATTATGGACCATACCATCCCAGTTATGCTTCTGGTCTCAATATCCCTCCCAGGTCAGCAGTTTGTCTTCTCCAAAGTATCATAGTTTGGGTAATAAATTTATACAATCACTCTACTTTTACAGTATCTAGAGCAGTTTTAAATGTACTTTGGAGAGAACAGTGGAAAGCTTAAACTAATTATGTCCTACAAACAAGCTGCTAGAATCTTTCCAGATGTGATTAGATTTAGTCTTCAGAACACCTCACGAAGTGATGGTTACTCTACTTACTTTACTGGTGAGGAAACTGAGAGAGCAAGAGACATGCTCAGGGTCACAAAACTTCAAGCTCCTTTGTTTCAATCTTTGACCATCACACTGATCATCACCCACGCGCACGCGCACACACAAACACACACACACACACACACACACACACACACACACACACACACACACACTATACACATTTACATAGAAACAGTCAATCTCTCTTCCAAGTAGGACACAGAAATAGAAAATGGCCTTTTTTAAAGCTTATGATCGATGGCTTTGACTGGGAGAATAGGAACAGAAATGTCTTAAGGATCTCAAATACAATTTGCAAGTTATACTTCCTAAATATTTCTCAAACATTATTCTCCAAACATTGACTGAGTCCCTTCTTGGCACCAGACATTGTGGTAGGTACTAGAATACAACTAAAAACAAAATGAATGTAATTTGTCCCTACCTACATGAAGTTTGCAGTCTAGTGGAGAAAGCAAACAAAAACAAGTCAACAAAAATAAAATAAAATAAATATAAACTGCGCTGCATGCTAGGAAATTTAAGAATAACAGTTTAATAGCTTTCTCATGGGTTATCTTATTTCAATATGCCAATGGGCCATCTCCTATGCCATCAGAAACTTCTGAACACAAACTTGAAAATGTTTCTCCATTATTTAAATCTCTTTGACTCCTCCTTAAAACAGAGCATAAGTCTATACGATGCAAACTGCTTTATGATTTTGTTTTCTGCCTATAAGCTTTTGTACCCATTTGGCTTTATAGATCTATGACTTATATTTTTTCATGATTGAAAAATTGTGACCTAAAAAATAGGATCAAAATTATAAAGTAAATGCTACAAAATAAAAATTCATATATGATTAATTATAGGTATAAAAAAGTACCATTATATCAAGTATATATACATATATATTTTTATATGTTATATTATATTGTATGTATTTTTATGCATTATGTTACATTTAGAGACATACATTATACTTATATAGAAAACCCTAAATATGCTATTCCATTCTTTATTTTTTTGCATGTCTGGTTAACTCCTAGTCATCATTCAAGGCTTAAAGATCCTTCCCAAAATTCGGGGCAGAATCTGATTGGTCTGCCACTAAGCCCCCATTAAGGCTTGTTTATACCCCTTGCCTACTGTAGCCCTTATCATATTGTTCTAGGTATCAACACTAGCCATTTCTAAAGGTTTTTTATTATTACATATCCCTATCAGTAAAAAAAAAAAAAAAAAGAAGAAGAAGAATGTTGCCTGCATATTCAATATGTCTACTTGTATAATTATAAATGACATACATTTACTACCATACTAATATTTATTCACACTGTATACATGTTCAAAATAGAAACCAAAATGATGAGATTAAGATGAAAGTAAACATTATTAAAAAGTACTTTTCCTTATATTGTTAGAAAAACCTCACTTTCAATTTCACTAAAGGTCATAAAATTTAGTATTATCTTTGTTATCACAATGTGATAACATATACTTCATTTTTTAAAAATCTTGCTTAAAATCCTTGTGATATAAGAATTCAAAGATACAATTCTGAATTCAGTTTATTTTGATACCAGTTTTTAATGGTTGTCATAGCTGGAATAGATATTTCATTAATTTATCCAAAGTAAAAATTCCTTGCATTTTTGGTTTGTGTTTGTCCTTTTCTTTTTGGAGGGAGAAGCAGAGTACAGACATGGGATCCCAGTATTAGAAATTTAAGTTAATTATGCATTTATTTTTATTTTTATTTTGTCTATTAAGGGATAATATACATACAGTAGAGTGCATATAACTATACTGCTACATTAGTTTAATATGCAAACAGCCATGTAACCGTAAACTGATCAAGATATAGAACACTCTTACCATTCTCTAAGGTTCCATTTAACGAAATTTAAAAAGAGGCAAAACTAACTAATGTAACAAAGTCAGTAGACTTTTCAAAAATTCTGTCAAAAGATATTCAATGAGTGTACAATGAGTGTACAAAAGAATTCATGGTCACTTCATGTCTTATTACAAAGTATTGTAAAACAATCTTTCATTTAGGAGATTTTAACCCACAAATCCACTAAACCTGGCACAAATAAACTCTTACTTGTGGAAATAAATCGAACGTGAATAAACAAATGATAATACAATCCTCAACTCTTCCCTATCATAGAAGTCCACTCTTCCTTAAGGAAAACTTGTACCTTAGTGACATGTGGCCATCTCCCACCCAAAACAAGGTATGGCATCAATGACAATCTATATGTTGACTATCAAGAAATCAATACTTATCTGAATTTTTAGATAAAATTATAAGCAGAAATTGTTTTTTCCCAATGGACAGTTTAGTACAAGCTATGGATATGCACACCCCTTTGGAGACCCCTGGTGTGTTTGCTTATTCTGTTAGACTGTGGAGCCCTTTGAGAGCCAAAGATACATGGTTCATTGTTGTACCTCCAGTCCTTGAGTACCTAGCATGTTATCTGGATGGACCCCAGGAGGTCATCGCTGTTTGTAAATTGACTAATTGACTAAATAAATGACGGAGTCAACCAATCGATCAGTCAGTCAATGAACAAGTGCACAGTGCCTGGGACTCACAACACAGCAGTGGTAGGAACCACATAACCAAGGGACATACGGTATAGGTAATGTAAGTTACCTATGGTATAGGTAACAACATTTTCCTGACATTTCAAAGTTCAAGAAAATCCTACTAGCACTGGGGCTGTAGGGAGCTAGATCCTGAACACTGACATTTTCCTTCAGTAATCATCATTTGGATATTTTTAAAAAGTAACTCTCATGAAAAATCCTATTTTCTACAGTACTTTTTCACAACAGTGATTCCCAGGAAATTGGCTTTCAACATTAGGGTCAGGGACTAAGTTCTGCTCTCTAGCTCTAACTAAACACACTCAGTAATACTCTGGGTTAACTGACAAATTGCTGAATGTCCCTGAACATGGTACAGGTGCCTTTGCATATGGGGTCCACTAACATAAGCCAAGACAAAGCAATCAAAACTATTTGCATCTCAAAAGGAAAAACAGGAGTCACTTTTGTAAGGGCATTAAATTAAATAAGGGCAGAAATGCTAAAAGTAGGACAAAAATATATGTTTTAAAACATATCTATGCAGCAAAAGAATTAGCGAGTTTTACTGTACTCAGTAGGTAAAACCTCTTTTTTTAATTGGTCTGGAAAATAACTGCTACTTTAAGAAAAGAACACATCTATGTGTATTATAGGAACTCTTAAAAAATAAATAAGGAGAGAAGGGTACTGCACTCTGCCAACCTGGGAGGCTGAGAAAGAAGCTAAGCTGAGGATATGAGTGTTATGTTAGCTGACAAAGTGTTCATTTAGTGTTTACCCACTCCAGGCAAGTCAGTGAACCACAGATGGCCTCTTACAATAATCCTTCACCTGCAGTGCTTGTGGTGGGGGCAGTGCAGGGGCGTGGGGTGGGGAAGCCGGCATCTGAGAAATATACAGTGAGCTGTTGATTATTCATGTTGACTATGTGAGTCAAGTCACAGATTTATTTAAAAAATCAATGTAGATTCAACCTGATTGTCTTTGTACATAAATTTGAATATATGGCTTAGTCTGGGTTCTGAAAATTCCATCAACTTAAAACAAAATAATAAAACTATGTCATTGTATCTTAATAGGGAAAGCTGAAATATTGCTGCGTTTCCCCTGCACAGAGTTCTTCTCCTTTCATGCAGATAAGAAAGCATCCTATTTGACCCATGAAAAACTTTCATTTTGTACACTATGTATTTCCTAGATTGAAGGCAGGTAATTAGGGCTGCAGGTAATCAGAGTAAACTAAAAAGAGGCAATGCTACAGAATCAGAAAGATACTCATATGTTCTTCACTCAGAAGAAAATATATGGATGCTCTATGTCCTTCACTTGTTCTGATTGTTCTCATGATGCACCTTCTGGAAAACAGATGGGGAGGAATAGCTAAATTTTTATCCTATCTACTAAACTTTCATACAATAATTTAAAC
The DNA here is from genome assembly GCF_018350195.1 of Panthera tigris. NCBI lineage: Eukaryota > Metazoa > Chordata > Mammalia > Carnivora > Felidae > Panthera > Panthera tigris. The sequence continues at coordinate 83,153,525 of NC_056667.1, read as the reverse complement.
ATTCCCTTTAGGCAGTATTCAAACATCTTAGGTTAAAATGTTCAACCATCTAGTTTTCCAGTGCCCTGCTCTGCTTTTCTGTGAGACATGCACAGCATATAGTGGTGGAAGAGAAGTGATCTGGAGCTTCATGCCTCACAGAATGCTTTGTAACCTCACTCATCTCAGCCAGAGATGGCCAGTCTGGGTTTCCCATGGACCAGAACAAGCACCATCTCAGGACTTCTGCTGACTTCAGATGCTATAGTCTGCTGAAGCTATATCTGTGATCCATTTTTCTTTTTTCATTTGGCTAGAATCCATCTGTATTCCCTCTTAATATGGCACCTTGGTTCTGAAGGCTCTGAAGGCAGACTACTTGGAACACCTGTCATGGCCTCCATCTATCTCCTTACTGAAACGTCTCAACCCAGATCCTCATAGCTGGATTATGTGCCATATGCCTCAGCAGAACACAATGGAAAGGCCACAAGCCCTTACACTCACATTTTCCTGTAGAAACATCTGAGTTTTGTTCACTCCAATACAAGAAGTGAAGAATAAATTTGGCCCTCTTTCTGCCTAATCCCTAGTCCCTTTGCTGCCTGCAAATTTTACTTTGATTTAACTATTCCAAGTTGGTCCCAGGAAACCTATGAGGCCAACCCTTCCCAGAACAAAAGCCCAGAACAGGAAGTAGGATTCCATGTAGTATACACCATCACACCAGCCAGTAGAAACATTCACGTGGCATGCAGATTAGCCCTTCCTTATTTCCACCTTTTCAATAGCATGTAAGTGCCTCTAATTGGGAGAATCTGATTTGCATCCAGAACTTTAGCAGTAAGGAAGCCTGGAAACGATATATTTTAATGTTCTAGCTTCTGCAACACAGGAAGACAAACTAGGAGAGTAAAACTATCATACCCACTTCAAGTAAGTCTCTAATTATGCTCATTCTTAAAACTTCACATAGATTTATGCCTAGCTAAGAAGCCTGCTTACTCTGGGGAATATTACGGACATCCTAATGGGAACTGAAGTCTCATACTACTAATATCTCTGTAAAGAAATTTTCATTTTATAGGAATAAAGGACAATGATAAATATTATTTCCTGAAGAGAGTAGGCCAAAATGCCGACAAGTCTTCTCCATTATAGTTCCTGCAAATTTTATAAGAAGGAAGAATGAACAGCCTAGACAAATTCTAGAACTTCTCTGGGTTCCTCTTAGTGCTTCTCTATCTATTTAGGGCGTATTTTATCCTATTATTTACAAGCCCAAGAAGTGAGCCTGGATTTGGACTTTTGCCCAGCAAAGGCTAATGTGAAGAAACCCCAGGGGATTTTGCGCTTTCTGCCATTTCAATTCGCTAGAAATTGAAATGCCTCTCTATTTCCTGGGTGGAATGGTCCGCAATGTTTTTCCAAAAAGCCACCTACGGGAAGCGGGCCTATACTCTCTTCTTTGTGTACAATCCTGACCTTCAAGCAGGGATCACTTAGATTCAGTTTTCCACGTTCAGATACAGGACACAGTGCAATGTGCTTAATCATTTTGTCAGAAGATTTAACATAGCGATTAAGAGCACAGGTTCTTGAGCCAGACTGCCTAGCTTGAATCCTCATTCTTGCACTTATTTAGGTATGTAATCAGGGGTGAATTTCTTAATCTCTTTGTACTGCATTTTCTTCATCTGTATAATAAGGTAAAAAATAACACATAGGACTTCTGTGAAGATTACATTAGTCAGTATATGTGACGTCCTTAGAATGGTGCCTGGCTCTGTTACACTTAGTAAGATAATAAAACTCTTTCTATGAATTTTATTAGTAACGCATCCTGAAGTATCTCTTAGTGTCCTAAACTTTGCATAGTGATATAAATGTTCAAGGGACAGTGTAATCGGACTCAGAAAAAGGAAGTCTCTTCATTTAGGGCAAACCACACACCACTGCCACTTGCTAATTTTTCTCTCAAACAAACATTAATTGAGCAAGATGTATCAAGACCTGTGCAAAGGACTTTTGCAAAGACCTTTGGAGATACTCAGTATCTCCATTTTATAGGTGACACATTGAGAGTTTAGGTTATTTTCCTATGAACAAGGTCTAATAAGTTAATGAGTTGACCACATAGGATTTAAAACTAAATCTGAGTCCAAATCCAAATATTTTCCATTGCTCTTTACTGCCTTGCTAAATAACAACAAATCTGTAATTTATAGTATATAAAGCAATTGCACATACATTATTGTACTGAATTTAACACTCACAACAATTCTATGGTACTGGCTGTTAGTTAGGATCATTGAGCTGCAGGTAACAGAGAGCCTAGATAGCAGTTGTTTAATCAGAAAGGGGTTTATTCCTTCCTAGAGTAAGTCCAGACATAGTTGGTTGCTGGCATTGTATTAGTGGCTCAGTGAGCCTAGGCTCCTTCCTACTCTTCCCTCCACCATTCCAGACATGTTGACTTTGTTCTTACACTTTCGTCTTGTATTTACAAAATGTTTCTCATAGTTCCAAACAAAACAAGGCAGGAACAGGTAGTTGGAGCAGATGCTCACAAGGGATGGAAGCAAGTAGAATTTACTTCTCTTAGTGAAAAAGAGAAATTACTTCTCTTTAACGAAAAAAAAAATCTTCTCAAGAGACATGCCAGTCATGTGGCCATTCCCAGCCATAGAGGAGACTAGAAGGTGAGCAGTTAACTTTTTATAGTATCTCCAGGGGGAGGCAAGATAAGGATAAAAGAGGTTAGAAATAGCTCTTAAAGGTGAGACAACGGCAGCTTCCACTCCCACATATTATTATAAAAATTTCTCAGGGGTGTCTGGGTGGCTCAGTTGGTTAGGTGTCCGACTTTGGCTCAAGTCATAATCTCACGGTCGGTGAGTTCGAGCCCCGCGTCAGACTCTGTGATGACAGCTCGGAGCCTGGAGCCTGCTTCAGATTCTGTGTCTCTCTCTCTCTCCGCCCCTCCCCTGCTTATGCTCTGTCTCTCTCTCTCTCTCAAAAATAAAGATTAGAATTTTTTTTTCTCAGATAGGGTCACAGATAAAAAGGAACTGTGATTTTCCCAGTGTCCTAATGGTTTTAAATAAGTTTTTTGACTTTATCCTCTAAAATTTCTACTGCCTCACAACAGCCACATAACTAGATAATTGTTTCACATTTTTTCATATGAATAGTAAAAAAAATGGTCCTTAAGTTCACTTTGGGGGCTATTGTTTTATCATAATTTATACCACTTTTTTCAAAAACAATGAGGATTAAAATAAAAGGTATATATCTAATAATGCTACACAAACTGAAAATTTTAAAAAAAGGAAACAATAAAGAGGAGAAACAAAATATGATAACCAAAAGAGTTATGGTTACTGAGATTTATTTTTAAAATTTTTATATTTATTTTTAATTTTTTTTTTATTTAAAATTTTTTATTTATTTTTGAGAGACAGAGAGAGACAGAGCACAAGTGGAGGAAGGGCAGAGAGAGAAGGAGACACAGAATCTGAAGCAGGCTCCAGGCTCTGAGCTGTCAGCACAGAGCCCAGCGTGGGACTTAAACCCATGAACCATGAGATCATGATCTGAGCCAAAGTCAGGCACTTAACCAAATGATCTATCCAGGTGCCCCTATTTTTAAATGCTGTGTACATCTTCTTGGTGTACCTGAGAAGGGAGGAAAGAATCAAAATGGGTTTCTACAACTTTCCCACATATTCTGCAATCTAGATGGAAACATTCCAAACTTGAAAGACAAACTCTTTTCCATAATTGAATTTAAAAAATTTTTAAATAACTTATGTGCTCTAATTTAACAGAAGGTTAGAACTGTGAATTAAAGAAATGGCTAGACAGCATGTTTCTTATGCCATCTTCTGTGGGTATCACTTCTCTCAGCTAGGCTTTCTTTTTGCAGAGACATTTGAACCTTAATCACAGAAGTAACACATGCCCCATGGGAACACACACACATACATACATACACACACAAGCAGAAACAGATAAACAGAAAGGTAAACAAACCACCTCTAACCCTATCACCCGCAGATAACTGTTTACATGTTGTTGTCTATAGGAAGCCAATATTTTTTTTCATGCATAAAATTCATGTTTTTCTTTCCAAGGATGCTATTGTACCTTATATTCTATTTTTACTTCTGATTTTTCATTTACAAATATATGAGGAATACTATCCCTAATCAATAGTATCATACAAGATGTTTAATTACTATCATATTCCACCATATGGGTATATATTACAGTTTTTTAACCAATTTCCTAATTTTAGATTTTTAGGTTTAAAATTTCCCTCCATTATAGATAGTTAGGTACTTACCACCATTGTACATATATCTTTGCACACATTTATGATAAATTACTAGAAATGGAATTGCTATGTCAAAGTATCAGAGCATTTTTAAACCTTTTGTCACATACTGCCAAATTGATCTCCAGAAATTTATTCTCCCAATGTCTCAGCCAGGCTTTAGACAGGAGCTGGATAGCAGACAATTTGAATTACACTGTCTGATGAGTACCACCAAGAAGCACTACCATGACATTTGAAACAACCTTCCCCATTCTCTGACCTCATGTTTGGAGGTGAGATGGAAAGTCCTGTCTTGGGAATCAGAAAACATGGGTTCTAGTTGAGGTATTATTATCTACTCTACCTATTTAATTGTTGTTGTGAAGATCAAATGAAATAATATATGTGGACATTCTTTCTAGATGTCCTAGAACTTTGCAAATGTAGAGATTTGGTAATTCAACAAGGGCATTCTTCTAAGAATATCCCAGAAGAAGAGACATTAATCCTGACCATAAGTAAGAGAGGAGAAAGAGGATCTCCCAGGTTATGCTCTTAGGGATGGAATTGTGTGTTCTTCGATGTGTCACTTTTTGCTTGATCTTTTAGGAAATATTTAAAGAAATGTGACCACATAAATAATTGTATAGGTTTCTTGCTGGGTGTTGGTCTGTTAGTGAATTTCTCATAAAGCCCAAGGGCTACTGGATATTAAAAGACAATACAATAGAGGCAAGGGGTAGCTCTTTATCCTTTTCTGATATAGAGGGGGAAACTGAGCCTGGTATTTACAAACTGCTGCAAGATTCCTGAGAATAAATCCTGTGCTTTATATTATTTAAAAAATTAATGTTTACTTGTTTTTGAGAGAGAGAGAGAGAGAGAGAGAGAGAGAGAGAGAGAAACAGAGAGACAGAGAGAATGAGCAGGGAGGGTCTGCAGAGAGAGAGAGGGAGACACAGAATCTGAAGCAGGCTCCAGGCTCCGAGCTGTCAGCACAGAGCCTGGCGTGGGGCCTGAACCCACAAGCCGTGAGACCATGACCTGAGCCGAAGTCAGATGTTTAACCAACTGAGCCACCCAGGCGTCCCTGTATTATTTTTAAATGACTTTATACACTGAGTGCATTAAAAAGTCAGTGAATCTATTTGAATAGGATAATTATTATTATCACTAATTCTATATCCATTCTCAAGTGAAATCACCATTATCACCATTTTCCTCTCTGGAAGTTTAAGTTGTTTTTTTATATATTTGTAATATCAAATAGGATAGCATGTTAGAATGCTTCCTCCAAATATAAATGATGGTAAATAGTCAAAATAGCAAAATATGTGCTTGTGACAATGAAGTTTGCTGAACTTTGAGCAAGCAAGTCCCATGCCAACAATAATTCTGAATAGCTTTGCTTTAGTAAGTTGGTCAGAACATGACTATCATTTAATGTCATTTTTTGGTGTCTATCCATTTGGCAGAGTGTCAGAGCATAGTCCATTTCTAACAAAATTTGACTTTTGGCATCAAAGAATTAATAGCATGGAGTTCAAGGTAGGAACAATTTATGCACTAATGGTTTTCCATGGAATTTTCTCTTCCTGTTAAATCAGCTGTTAATATATATATATATATATATATATATATATATATATATACACACACACACACACACACACACACACACACTACTATATTGCCTGAACTTGTCACATCACATGATTCTAAGCTCAGACAACCCCTGAAATTCATAGCATTTTCCAGTGTCACATACTGCATGTCACGCCAGCTGCAACTTCAGTACTTTTTTCCTCCAATATTTTAATGGGCAAACTTGAGTAATATATTTCCCAATTTCAAACCCTTCAGCACTGACAGTCCAAAACTCCTGAGGATATGAACTAATGCAAAAGGTTCTGGCAGTGCTGAGCATCTTCAGCTCTGGTCTATCAGTGTCAAGTCCTCAAGCTCTTGAGAAATAATTTTACTTATTAAAACACATTTTCCCTCAAAAATACTGTAGGAAAGACAAAGCTCTCAGTGACCTCTTAGAAAATTGTTGAATTAAGGAGAGAAGTCTACATAACTCCTCCATTTTAAAGTCTAGTGAAAGTATAATTAATGTACCAAGAAAAAGCTCTGCTTTTCGTTCATAGATTTGAATTATTGAACTGAACCTGTACCTTGGGACTATGTTGCAAACACATTGCTTGCCAGCATTTCCTTTCTCTCAAAAATAAAGATAGACAATACCAACAAGTTGCATTAAAGAACATGGCATACATTTGCAGGTTTTGAGCCAATGTCTTAGGTTCCTTTAAGATTTCCAATTCCCCCAGGAATTTCATACCCTTTAAATTGAGACTGACCCATCAGTATAGTTGTGATGAACTCTTCAACAGTATATAAAAACCCACTGTGCACAGAGTATTATATTAATTTGATTTCAAAACATCGAACAGCACCATGGTTAGATATTTATATTGAGTTATTGTTATTGCACAAGAAAAAGCTATTTGCATTCACTACTTGGATCTCTTAGTGATTTATATCATTTTGTAGAAATATTATATATTCTAATGATAACTCTTCACAAAAATACTTGTCGAAGAAAAATCCCTTTTTAAAAATGTAAGTCATGTAACTTGTTTTTACGTGAGTTTTTCTATCACAGAACATCAGCCTTCCTTTTAAGACACTAATGATTATTAAAAACTAGCACTGTGCCAAATTCAGGATCAATAGCAGACAAAATCATTCTATTTCCTGAAATACAGCAACCTCAGTTCTTTAAAAAGTTGCTCACTGAGAGTACTAGTAAAGACAGCATTCTGACTTAAAGATCTGATGTTATTTCCTTTTTGGAAGTATTAAATCTTTATTTGGTAACAGCCCCGGGCCATAAGTTGCTTACAGTCCTTTGGGAGGGAGTGGACTAACGACTGTGGAATAGTCAAATGAACACTAAAAAGAAAGCATTGTCTAGCAGAGCTAGTAAATTTCAACTCTGTACACCATTCTATAAAGGATGAGAAATTCTTTGATAAAACTGTCAAACGGGCAGTTTATCATCACATCACTTCATGTATCCCTGCCAATGACCCTTCCTCCATTTATTCCGAAGTCCCACCTGGAACTCCCACTCCAAAATTACTGTACTTCACACGTACCAATGTTTTGGAGGATGGAGAATTGAATAAATCAATACTAATTTATTCTAAAGAAAGTGTCATAATATTCAGAGTTAATTATAAGGATTTCATGCAATGTTGTTTAGAAGAGCAAAAATGGGGACAAAACTTAAATTTCAAAAAGAGGAACTGGGGTGCCTGGGTGGTTCAGTCAGTTGAGCACCTGACTTCGGCTCAGCTCATGATCTCACTATTTGTGGGTTTGAGCTCCACTTTGGGCTCCGTGCTGACTGGGTGGAGTCTGTTTAGGATTCTCTCTCCCCCTCTCTCTGCCCCTCCCCAACTCGTGCTTTCTTTCTCTCTCATTAAATAAATAAATAAATAAATAAACTTAAAAAAGTAAATAATTAAAAAAGAGGAGCTGATTTGTGCAATGATATATTCAAGACACAAATAATACAACATAATATACTGTAGAAGAAGATTAAGTGTCATGGGAAGATGTTCAAACTACATTGTTAGGTGAAAAAAAATTATCAAATAATATACATATAAATGATATGTAAGTTTAGAAAGATTTACATCAAATATTGAAAATTACCAAGGACAACAAAATTATGAATGACATCCTTCTGTTCATTTAGTAGTAGTTTTAGCTATTTAAAATGAATTTACTAATTAAAAAATATTTTTTAAAAGAATTTACAGTTTCCTTAAGGACTTACATTCATTAGCCAACACAAATATCAAGGTCTTCATAGTCAAGTATAGTGTTATCTAAATAGTTGTATAGTTACCTTCATCATTTTTTGGTTCCTTTTTTTTGGAAGAGTACTTTGGAAAAACACAATTGTTTAAAGCAGAGAAATAAACCTCTAACAAAGAAATTTCTGACTCCTTGACCATGATTTGGGGAGAATCTTTGGAAGGAGCTTCTAGGAACTTCTCCAAAGATCTTTCTTACAGCCCAGTCTGAATCTAGTCTTATCCAACGTTTAAGCTTCATGGAGAAGAAAATTTGAAGGAAAGCTTCGGAAGTTTTTTATAGGAAGATGAGTTGGTCATTGAATGCAGGTGGTAGAGTTGGAGGCTTTTTCAGACAAGACATATTGCAGACTCAAAATCAGACTTGGTTCTTTTAGCCATAAAAGATCACTCTGCTTTTTAGCAAGCACAACAATCTAAATTTTTATAATTCTTTTGTCCTTTAATTTACTCACTCTGTAACAACTACAGAAGGATAAATAAAGAAATTATTATATTACTAGTTGGCATCAGCTCTATAATTAGGGTAAGATTTGCCATAATTAGAACACTTTGATAAAAGTGTGGAAGAAAACAATGAAGAAAGAGGAATAGGGATTTAAGGGAATTTAATATCTCATGTGGTGGGATGGTAACTGGGTTAAGAAGAAATAATTCTATGTACTGCCAGATTCGAAAAAGAAGTCACATATTCAGTTCTACAGGCATTCTGTAAGGTGTGGGGTACAAAGATTTATAAGCTGCAAGCCCTACCCCAAAGTAGTATCTGGTCATCACAACCTATAATTCAATATGTAAGGTGTTCATCAAATTGCAGTAAGTTACTGGAAACATTAAAAACCTAATAACAAATGGTCTTTTTGTGAAAAATTAGAAAGCTATATCATCCCAGAAAACATGCACCTGCCTCTATAGTTGCCATTATGTTGAGGAATAACAGAGCACGAAGCCTAGTGACAAGCATGTGTCAACACAGCCCTCTGAAGTGTAGAAAAGAATGGATTTTTCCAGTACATACTGTTCCTAATCAAACAGATTCTCTCCAGGTCTCTGTACTTCAGGAGATTTGGGTCATATTACACAATTTTTAGTCAGTTGTTTTGTCCCAGATTTGTTTAAATCTATGTGTACTATAAAATTATTTGTATCTAAATCAATATAAACTAATTTGCTTTTAAAACTTAACTCTATTCTGAGCAATAAAGATCCATGAAATCATGACTTTGATGTACAAATTGCATGTCCTAATACAATCAAAATAAACATGAGTATTAAAAGAAAAAATGTTCCTCAGCATGTCATCTAAAAAGCTGTATCGCACCCCTTCAAGTAGCAAAACAGCAGAGACGCTAAGATGGAGAACCCTTGAGTCACACTTCCTGTGTCCGGATTCCAGCTCCTCCATGATTCATAGCTGTGTGACTGTGGACAATCTGTCTGTGCCTCAGTTTCCTCCACTATACTTTCTAGGTTTTTCATGAAAAATAAATTATTAGTAGAGTAAAAAGTATTTATGAATGCTAGCTGGTATCAGCTACTATTATACCACAAATTGGGGGTCTTCCAGGGACTGAGAACAACCAATACTCTCCCACAGGGGTCATATCTATTTACAACCAAGAAGATAATGCCCTAAAAAGATCTGGGTTCTTTGACATATTCAATGAGCGTGTGAGAGCCTGTCATCTGCAAGACCCCATACTAGAAAGAAATGTACTTCAGCACTGCTCCAGGAGGCACAAGTCTTGATAGTAAGGTCACTGAGAGCACACACCTTTGTCTGACTGTATCTAATGAAATGAGAGATGGTTCAAGATGTCCAGGGGTTTGTTTCTTTGCAAGAGGTCACCAAACAGAAAGCTTCCTGTTTTCTTACTGACTTAAAAAGGAGAAAACACAAAGTTCACAGCTTAACAAAATGACCTATGAGAACTCACTCAGAAGCTGACTTGTACAAAGAGGAAGACCTAAAATGCCAATCTTTTTCTTTATATCACCTTTTTTTGTTTACTTCTGCATTCACAGTTGTAGCTGCTGGTGTAAATGCAGCATATTTCCTGCCTAAGGCCAAACTTCCAATGTGTTTGTGTTTGTAAACATTGATTCACAGAGTCACTCAGACTCCAAAGTATAATTTTCTGAGTTTGAAAGTCAGGGTTTAGACAAAATAAAATGTAATCTCAAATCTCATTTGTATTTGAAAGTAATTGTATAGACCACGCATGTGACTGTATATTCAAGCCTTTGGAAAAAGAGGCTAACTAGTTAGGTGAAGCCTTAGGTACAAAATCTATTTCCAGTTTATCATCACTATTTGTTCACAGCATTCCTGATTTTTAATAAGCATAGAGGAAAACACACACGCAAAAAACCACTAAGCCATAGTTCTCTAGCAAACTTGAGGAAGGGTGGGAGCAGCCAGCCTCTCATTACACAGCTATTTCCCAACAGGCTCTTCAGGTCCACAGAAGGTATAACAGAATTTGAATGCACTGTGTACCATGTTTCTCTTCACTAAATCATTTTGCCTATTCTATAATATCTAGTAGCAATCTGCTTTTTAAAACACTATTCTAAATAGCTGAATTAAGAAGTAAGTACTCGGGGCGCCTGGGTGGCTCGGTCGGTTAAGCTTCCGACTTCAGCTCAGGTCATGATCTCACAGACCGTGAGTTCGAGCCCTGCGTCAGGCTCTGGGCTGATGGCTCAGAGCCTGGAGCTTGCTTCCGATTCTGTGTCTCCCTCTCTGTCTGCCCCTCCCCCGTTCATGCTCTGTCTCTCTCTGTCTCAAAAATAAACGTTAAAAAAAAAAAAAAAAAGAAGTAAGTACTCATCTTGGGGCACTCATCTTGGAGCACCAGCTCAGTCCGTTGAGCATCTGATTCTTGGTCTCAACTCAGGTCATGTTCTTACGGTTGCTGGGTTGGAGCCCCATGTCAGGTTCTGAGCTGACAGCATGGAGCCTGCTTGGGATTCTCTCTCTCTCTCTCTCTCTCTCTCTCTCTCTGACCCTCTCTCACTCTCCCTCTCTCAAAAATAGAGAAATAAATTTTTAAAAAGCAGTACTCATCTTGGCTACTTTGGGATATAGAAATATGAATTTTTCCTTTTCTGTGGGACTACAATATGGTATAATAATTACCACATATACGTATATACATATAATTACACATTACATATATAATATACATAATACAAACACCATGCCATGACTTAAAAGGCTCTGAAAGATGGGACATGTTCTGACTCCTCTTATCTCATCTTGTACCCCTTTCCTCTTTACCCCTTGCCTTCCAATCTTTAGGAATCGCTTCAAAAATCTCTAGCCCTCTTTCTGGCATTTCAAGGACTTCCATACATACTGTTCCATTATTGTTCTATCTATCTGGAAGACAGATGCCCCTGCCACATTCTGTACCTGGCTAGTTCCAACACATTTTTGTCCAGAACCTAGTTTAAATAGCAGTTCATTCATTCATAAATTCATTCATTTGTTCATTCAAGCAATAGGTGTACTGAACACATGCTAAGTTGAGGAACTCTGTTAAATGTATGTGAGCATAAGAAATGAGGTCTGTACTTTCATGGAGCTTGTAATCCAGTGAGAAAGAAAAGCAATGGATAATTACATATGATCACATGTAACACAAATTACAACTGGTTTTAAAGTACACAAGAGGGAAACTCTATGAGAGGGAAATTTTTTTAAAGAAAGATCTATTTTGTATGAGCCTGGAAAGAATTGGGGGAGGAACTTTAGGAAGTCTTCTGAAAAGTGATGGTTTGGTTGAGTCCTGAAAATTAAGCTGGACAAATGACAGTGGGAAGAGCTTTCCAGGTATAGGAAATAGTGCAAAGACCCTGACCTCCTTTATAAGACCAGCTCCACATTTTATGTTCTCTGCATTCTATTCTGTTTTATAACATTAATCACAAGAGTAATTAAAGAATTATTTGTCAAATACTTGCCTCTTCCATTAGACTGTAACACACTGCCTTGTTCTCTGCTCTAGCTCAAACACTAAGCACAGTGAGGGCTTGATCCATGGTGGGTACAGAACAACCATCTGCCAATGAATTGCTGGATAAAGTAAACAGTGTTTCTTGGCTGAGAGGTCAGGATGGGAGGCGTTGCACTGTTACTTTTAATCAACATTGAAGCCCTACTCAAATATGTGCAATGCAATTAGTTCTACTCTGCTCATTAAGAAAAAGAAAGAAAAAGAAAAAAAAAGACTATACAGTATGCATGTTGGGGGTGAGGGTGGGCATTAAACTGAAGGGGAAAGGGCAGAAGTGGAAATATTGACTCATTCTAAATTCACATATCATTTCTGGTAACAAAACCCACAATTTTGGGGGTGCCTGAGTGGCTCAGTCAGTTGAGCGTCTGACTTCAGCTCAGGTCATGATCTCGTGATCTGTGTTTCGAGCCCCGCTTCGGGCCCTGTGCTGACAGCTCAGAGCATGGAGTCTTCTTTGGATTCTGTATCTCCCTCTCTCTCTGCCCCTCCCCTGCTCGCACTCTGTCTCTCAACAATAAATATTAAAAAAAAAAGTTTTTTTAAACCCACAATTTGTGTCATTATTTCCATACAGCACAATATTCTTCTGGCACATAGTAGACACTCAAGTATTTGTACAAAGAATGGTAATAAATGAATTAACAGAAAACACAGTTAAAGTTATATTCAATTATTCCAATTCATTTATTCATCAGCATCCATTGAAATCTTTATGTACATGGAGTTCTGCTGGGTGCTTGGAATACACAGGTAGATCACAAAGAGCTAACAGTACCTAAGAGAAGGAAAATCAAGATTAACAAAAGCAGTGAGATAAGTGCTGAGAAAGCTGTAACTGTAACCTATTATGTGAGTTGGAAATGGGGAGAAAAGCAGGGCAGTTAGCAAAGTCCAGGGTGGGTAGCTGACAGTTTTTTCAAGAAGGGGTGATAGTTGCTATGCTGCGTAGGACCAGCAGGAATTACCCAGCTATGCAAACAAGAGAACAGCATCCATCTCAGCTATTTAGAATTTCAGCCATCCATAACAAAGACTAAATCACTTGGCACTTCCACTTTTCCAGCCATATGGGAATTGTCTCCCCAAAATAATATATGCTGTTGAATTTTTCGGCAAAGTTATTTCATACTGACTTAGATTAATGAATAATCTACATTACAACTGAAGATGAGAGGTTTAACTCATTTGATACATAATTAAAGGGTATGAATTGAGTATAGAAATGTATTCCTTAAAAAGAAGGTAATTTTTTGGTTTTGTTTACATCCTCAGTGATCTGCACTTTCTTTTAGACCTGAATGGATTCAGGGAGGAGTTTTTTTTCATGGAAGAACATTTCCAAGACAACAACAGTAGCCTGAAATTTACTCATGATGCTAAAATTGTGGCGAATGTGGCAGAAATGATTCAATATGACTGAGACCTGTTTGTTGTGAATTGCTAATCAGTATAATTATTAACATTCAGAGAAATGCAAAGCAGGAAATTTTCAGTCTTGACTGCTTATCACTCACATGACAGAACTAAATTAAAATAAAATAACACAGCCACAGAATAAGTAACAAAATGTTCTATAAAATTTCTCAGGAAAAAATGTATTAGAGAACTATAGAAGTTATTCAGCAATGCAGATTGTCATTTTATTCCATTTCTATAAAATATTTTTTTTAGAAATTTCAGAGATAGTGCTTTGTAAAAAGGAATATCTACAAAGACTGTATATTCAATTCCCTCCAGATCACGGTGCCAGAACATATCTTCAATATATGGTCTTGCTACCAGCCCCCAAATATCCTTTATCAAATATAATGTTGAATCTCCTTTATTGCTCACACAAAAGCCGAGAATTGTATTCCAAAGGAATCAATACATATTCTAAGCAGAAGAAAATTCATGGAAATACTCAGGCATGTTGGAGACTATAAAGAATTTTTACTTATGCCTATTGGAAAAGAAAGAAAAAGGGAAAAAGCACAGTTATAAAAAAAATCCTCACACAAATACTTTGAAATTGGTTTCTATCTGAGATTCAATTCAAAATTACTAACTAAAATTAATACTTATTCTTGAGCCGGGAGTTGAATCAAACCCGAAACAGAAGTCTGATTTGGAGTAGTTTTAACTTAAATCAAAAAGTAAATTCAAATCAGTATTTTTCTATTTTGTTGAAATTCTTTTTGAACTAAATCCAAGAAAAGAATTACTTAGGTTCAAAAAGCAGCAGCTAATGAGGTTGACACCATCCACATCATATCTGTGTGGCTATGAAAATAGATATGAGATTTTAGAAAATTATAGCCTTCACAGTATAAGAGATGGTGAGACATATAAAAATGAGCTGATATGACTCTCTAAAATGCCTTTGACCCATCGTGTACATATATAGTATGAATTTTAATATCTCAGCATTCATCTAGGGCACATTCATAAAAACACAGCTTTTGGAAATACTGACTAAAGCTTCATCTCTGGTATATATAGCTAAACAGCATATGTATGCATATTAATTATACATTTTAAAGTTGATAAGGCCCTACTTCATTTATTTACTCATTTATTCAACACTGATTGAGTAGCTCTGATATATGCCATACTGTGCTTAGTTCCAGAAATACAAAAGAATGAGATGGAGCTGATTCCTGCATTCAAGGAGTTTTGATCTAGGAAACACTCAGCATCCATTCTTCTGATAATCAAATGGTTAAATGTTCTAGTTAATATGGGTCAGACAATAATAGACTAATTACTTGGACTATCTCATTTATTTTTTCATTCTTGGGCTTCACAACTATAGGCCACCATAAAGGGCATGGAGAATGTTCAGATGATAATTACAATTGGAAAACAACTTCTTCACAATCATAAAGGATCAAGAAATCTCTATGTTTGAGTAAAGAAATATTATTAATAATAGCTCCATTAAAATGAAACAACCATCAGAGAAAATGAAACAACCATACCTCTATGAGGTATGCATTGAAGAATTTAGGTACAGCCATGAATAAAGAAGATAAATACAGAAGATAAACCCTAATAGAAATAATTCCTTTAGCTACATCTACCTGAAGGTTATATCATTTTATCAGAAGTGAAAGTTAAAAGCAAACCATTGATTTAAATTTGTTATAAACTGTCATACAATAGTATGTACAGTTCTCTGTAGCAGGGCTTCATCCATTCTCAATTAAACATCTCTAGTCTCTTTATAAAATCCCCAAATTTAAGAAACATGTCAGGTGTTACTGCAAACAAATGCCTGGCTCCCATTTAATCACTGTTTTAAAGCTTCCAGAGCAAGACTTTCTTATTACAGACTGATGCAGTAATGGGAGTGTTTTTGCGTGGGCACAACACATTATTTATAAATGCTTGTCTTACAACTTTGGTATTATCTAGCATCTTACTCAGTTTTGCTCATGATTTCCCTGAAAGATGTCTTCTCTGATCAGTAAACTGCCTAACTTACCCATGCATGGCACCCCAGGCAAAGAGGTAAGCTGTGAACACTCTCAAAGATTCCAACAATGGGGGCGCCTGGGTGGCTCAGTCAGTTGAGCGTCCGACTTCAGCTCAGGTCATGATCTCGCAGTCTGTGAGTTCGAGCCCCGCATCAGGCTCTGTGCTGACAGCTCAGAGCCTGGAGCCTGCTTCTGATTCTGTGTCTCCCTTTCTCTCCGCCCCTCCCTGATTCATGCTCTCTCTCTGTCTCAGAAATAAACATTAAAAAAAAAAAAAAGATTCCAACAATGTTTATAGATACATTGTAGGTTTTTTTACACATTCCTACTCAGCTTTGTTCAACCTCTACCCATTTCACTGGTTTTCATATCTGTCGTTGTTCAATTTAATCTGAATCTCTTGGTTGTCATCATGCATAGGCTAATTTAACCTTTCCTTTATTGTTACCCCATACAACATGGAGAGAGCTGTCATCAACCTTTAATCCTTGCACCTAAGAAACGAGATGGTGGGAGGAAAGACTGAGATCTGTGAGGGTTGTTTCCTCCTAGATAATTAACTGGAAAAAAAAAATCCTATATGCACCCTGTGGTGATTTCCTTAACATGTGATTTGGTTTTTTCCTTATTCTTTTTTATTCTTGATGTTTTAAAACTTCACTTTTCTGGGGGGAAAACTATCCTTTATACTTTTTACTATTTTCCATCTTTTTTATCATTGTACGTACCTTCTTCGTAATTTCTTCCTAATGATTGTGCAGTTGAGTAATGCTGTCCTCTGGCTGTATTATGCTACTGCTGAGCTGATCCATTGATTTCTTCATTTTGGTCATTGTATTTTTATTTCTGGAATTTCTATTTGGGTCTTTTTCAAGTCTGTTATTTTAGTCTATATAGTTTCCATTTCCTAACAGTACTTTTTTTTTTCTGTCAGAATGTTCAAACATGGATTTCTGTAACTCTTAATCTCAAGCTTTATCATTTCAATCTGTATTTGATATTATAATATGTCAAGTTTTTAACATATGTGTGGTGTTTTCTTGGTCTTTTAAGTCTTTGATTTCCATACATGATGTCTTGCTCTTTATATACCTCCTCTACTTTGACAAGTACTAATGTCTGTGAAAGGTACAATCCTAGCAGGAAAAACAGCAGATTTCTTTTTGGAAACAATGCAAACCAGAAGACTGTGGGTCAACATCTTCAAAGTAATGAAAGAAAAAAAAAGTTAAATTAGCAAAAATACCTTCCAAATACTAAAGCAAAATAAAACACTATCAGATATACAAAGCCAAAATAACTAGTCACCAGCAAACCTCTAATATAAAAATGTCAAAAAGAATCCTGCAAGCAGAAGAAAAGATAATACCAGATGTAAATATGAATCTTCACAAGAGCTGAAGAGCACTCAAAATGGAAATAAGTGCATAAATTTTTAAATTTAAAAATCTCTTTAAAATATAATTGAATATTGAAACAAAAACAATAACAATAAATTGTAGGGTTTAGAATGTCTGTAAAAGAAAAATCGATAACATCGACAGAACAAAAACTGAGAGTAGATAAATAATCACAAAGTGCCTACTTAGCATGTAGTTTTATATGATATGTGTAAAGATAGGTTATGTACTCAAAGATGTATACTACATACCATTAAAAGAACTAAAAAATATTTCTAGCAAATAAGCAAATATAAGAGATAAAACAGTCATAAAAACATTTTTAAAAAGTACTCAATTCAAAAGAAATCAAACAAGGAGAAAAGAAGAACAAGGGACAAATGTGACAAACAGAAAAAAACAATTAAGATGTCATATTTAAACCCAACCATATTTATAAAAAACATTAAATATAAATGGTCAAAACACCCAATTAAAATAAAAATTTGCCAGATTGGATCAAAGGAAAGACTCAACTTAATGGTGCCTACAACAAACAAACAAACAAACAGCAACAACAACAAAAACCACTGTAAGAGTAAAGAAACAGATTAAAAGTAAAATGATGGGAAAGATGTACTTTGACAACCCTAATCCAAAGAAAGATAGAGTGACTATATTAATACCAAAAAAATAGGTTTCAAAGCAAAATATATAATTAGGGATAAAAAAGGATCATTTCATAACCAGGAAGGGGTCAATTCTTCAAGACAGCATAGCAATTCTACGAGTTTCTGCAACTAATAACAAAGCTTCATCAGTTGTACCTGAAGTACAAACTGATGCAACTACCCAAGGAGAAGTAGATAAATCCAATCAAAGTCAAAGATTTCAATATTCTTCTCTCAACATCTGATAGAAAAAAGAAGCCCAAAAATCTGTAAGGATATATAAGATTTGAATAAGACTATCAACCCACTTGGCCTAATTGGTATTTCTAGAACTCTAATAATGGCAGAATACATATTTTTCAAGCACAAATGGAGCATTTATCAATTAATATATTGAGAGTTTAGTAAGTTGTGTCGATATATGATCAATAGATAAAAATGTGTTTATATACACCAAACATACATTTTAGGATAATGATTTTTTTAATAATACTTACAAATATATAGGAAGAAGTATAAATGAATAACAAAAATTTTATATAAGCTATCCAGAAAAAATATAACATTTATGAAAAATCATTATAGAATGGCTAATAGATACGAGATACATGAAAAGGATAATTCTGTATTTCAAAATTTCAGGGTTTCCCAAATAATTATTTCAAATAAACTGTAATAAAAACCCAAGTAGATTTTTTTCAAGGAACTGGACCAACTGATACTAAAATTTATATAGAAGGGAAAAAGTAACAGGACAATGAGGAGAGTCCTAGTAACAAATAGGGTGAAGACAACTTTCCTCTTCATTTATAAACTTATTATACAGCCATAGTAATTAAAATGATCTAGTATTGTTAATGCAGTAGTAGAAAATTTCACTACTGCTACAGTTTATAGAGTCCAGGAACAGATCCACACACATAAGCAAACTTAATATATAAGAAAGCTGATATGGCACATTACAGGGAAATAAATAAGCCTGGAATATAGGATAATCATAAGAAAGGGCTGAAATAGAATTGCTGCTTTGTATCAAACAGAAAATCAATTCACAATGGGTTAAAAACTTAAATACTGAAGACAAAATTTTTGGCAGGATGCAGAAGCATTAAATGAGAATATTAATAAATTTGAGAAGTAAAAAAATAAATAGATTCGCAAAAGCCTTGTTAAAGAAAGGGTGTAAATAAAGGAAACTTCTCACAGTGAAATTCCAAGTTAATGCAATCACCATAAAACAATTTAGTGCTATGTCACTATCTCAGTATTCACATAACTTACAATCCAGAAATTCTACTGCTAGGAACTTTTATACATGTGCATTTGGATACATGTACAAAAATTTTCATATTTGTGAAGCTGGAAACAAGTCAAATAAATGTTCATCCACAGAAGGCACAGAAAAACTGCTATATTCCTGCCTTAGAATATCATACAATCAAAAAAAAAAATCACAAACTACAGCTACATGTAACAACATGGATGAATCAAAGAAAACACTAACCAAATCTCCTAATATCACATAACAAACTAAACAATGTACCATTCTAATTTTTAAGTAGTGTTCACATATTTTCACATCTGCATCATAACCTACATCTGTTTTTATATACATTCTTTCATATATTTCAAATATTAAAAATAAAACTTGTTAAAATCTACTCTCTTCATTTTAAAATGATATTCAGATTTGGGGCACCTCGTGGCTCAGTCGGTTGAGTGTCTAACTTCGGCTCAGGTCATGATCTCACAGTTTGTGAGTTCGAACCCCGCATTAGGCTCTGTGCCGATGGCTCGGAGCCTGGAGCCTGCTTCAGATTCTGTGTCTCCCTCTGTCTCTGCCCTTCCCCCACTTGCACTCTGTGTGTGTATCTCTCTCTTCAAGTCAAAAATAAAAAAAACATTTTAAAAAATTAAAAAAAATAAAATAAAATGATACTCAGATTCAAAAGCGCTGATTGTTTTCCCCAGCATCACTTCTGCAGTCAAAATTGATCAACGTCATCTACCTGCAGTAACCTTCCATTTTTCTGCTCTTCACTGAACCAACCTCATCCTATTATCATTCTCCGTACAGTATAAGCCATAAAAAATAGAAGTTGCATTTAAGTAGGTGTTGCACATTCGGAGAGGATTACTTTCTAAATGCTTCTTGTTATTTTACTGTTAATATATCCCCAAACCAAGTGAGTTGTTTGAATAGGAGTACTCTTGCTGACTCATTTTAAGCACGCAGTCAAAGCAATAATGCCTAGCAATTTAGTTCCCATATGTATAACTTACTTTTATCACATTATTTAGTACAGAGCATTTATTTCTATCTTTTGGGGATCACATAGCTAATTTGTGAAAATCACCTTGAATCATATGCCTATCTCCAAGTGACTAACAACTTTATTCAAATTAAAGTAGATCTACCTGAACTAAACTATCTGATCAATATACAGCAGAGAGAGCATCTGGAATTACAGGCTCTCATCCTGGTTCTGTCACTAACATGCAACAGATTCTTATTCAAATTAATCTCATACTCCAATTCTCAGTGTTGTCGTCTGTCAATAGCAATGTTGGTGTACTTCTCCCTTAGGTAAACTGCTTAATTCTGTTTCTAAAATAGTACAAATTGCTTAATGAGTTTTTTTGTAAAACTGAAAACATCTTTATAAGATACAAGGAATAGTATCTGATACTTAGAAATTATTAGCAGGATTGATACTAAATATTTGGGATACTTGTCTCCCTCCAAATGCATTCTGTGTACTGTCATATATCCATTACTATCCCCCTCTCTTAATTTTGAATTCCCAAAATCACATGCACGCACACGCACACACGCGCGCACACACACACACAAGAATACATGAAAATGTAAATCTTCTTCTTTTTTAAAATTCTAATCAAAGCTAACTTTAATTTTTTTATCCTCACACTTAAAAGGTTATCTGATGGTTTCTCAATCCTAGCATCGTTACTAGCTTACTAATCTTAAGGTAAATTTTTCTCATTTACCTAATGTTCAATTTCCATCAGTTTTAATATAGACCAGTGTAAATACCATTACTGACTACTTTGCATGAAATTCAGTATTTTACAGATCCCATGAAGTCATGGGATAGAACTAGGAGTCTCCATCTTTTATGTGAACTTCAATGGTCCTGTGGAGACCAAGGCAATTTTGCTTAGGTTAAGCAGGATTTAGTTTCCTTTGTAAGAGAAACCTCTCGAACAGGTTTATTTAATTCTCCGAAAAATGGTGGCATTCTTTCAAACTATTCTCTCAGAAGCAGTGGTTACATAAATGGAACATCAGATTCAACCTAAAAATATGGGCTTAGTTAACATTATTCTGCATATGATCCTGATAAAAGATTAGGATATTCTTCACATTTCCAAGCAAAATCCAAATTTAAAAGCTTGTTCTTACCAAACCTCTAGAAATAGCCATTTGAGAGTAAACCAGCAGAGCATTACATCGTCCCAATGAAGCTATAGGTTGCATTACATACACCAACAAATCTACATGGCTAGTTTCTGCATTCCACTTTTATAGATTTTATTTTACACCATTATACCAAACAGCATTTTAAACACTGGCATATAAACTCCCTAATATGATAAAGCAAGGGCAAAAGGATTTATCTTATTAGACACAAGATACACAATCACTTACAGTCTTCAAACATTATTGCACTTTAAATTTCATGATTTGACAGTGAATTCATGGAACGATCTGCAGACAACTCATTTTAACAGACAAATTAAAGAACACTTTTAAGCAGACATGACTGTCCTAAATTATTTATTAGGTAAGAATTTTACAAACATTACTTGTATTGCTGCTAATGGTGAAGCTGGAAAATATTATGTCTTCTCCATGCTGCATGGTGAGAATCACCAATAGTGTGATGGAACTTGTGACCCTTTCCAAGGCCATGGCTCTTGTGGCCCGCAGACGTTAGCCCTAGTACTTTCCTGTGCTTGTGGACTGCTTTGCTGATCCACTGGGTGTCAGGATTTCTTCTGATAGCTTTGTGGAATGAATCAATGAGCGTAAACTCAAAGAATATGTATGTGTAATCTTCATCAATCCCGAGCTCTCAGAGCCCACAGTGGCATCCAGCTCACTTCTCTGCAACATACTGAAGGCTTCAGGTAAACTTTAGCTGGTTAGCACCATGGTGGACAGGCTTGCCATAGGTAGCACCCTTAGGAACTGGGCGTTTGTGGCCACCACATTGCACAGGAATCCATTAAATGACAAAACTGTTCTTTGGCTTTTACCCCCATCTGTGTGCTTTATCAGGCTGGGATGGGCCAGTGGCCCTGTGGAGAGTGGAGAGTTGGTGGTACTGCTACCAGCTCACCCTTTCAGCTGATGGCTACCACCAGACGTAAAGGAAAGAGCTAAAAGCTAGTTTTCTGTTCAAAAGGAAGCACAGAATCAACAGGAGGTGAGGGCACATAAGAAATAGATAGAGAACAATTACATGAAACATAGGAGAAGTCCTCTGATGATCTCAAACTGTGGCCTTCTTATCCTTGGTAAAGATGAGGCAGAGACAGGGAAATAGGACTCTCAGTTTAGTTTTATGATCTAGAAGAGAAAGAACATGTGCTTTTCTTCCTATGCCATGGAAGAAAGAACATGTGCTTTTCTTTCCTTCCTAGCCAGAAGGACAGAGCAATTATTGTAAAAAGCCCCAGCCCTCCTGTGATGCCAGAACAACAGACCGGCAAATGGCTGAATAAGAGGCCTTGGATAATGTGCCTGAGCCTCACCACCGTACATGGTAAGCAGGGGAACACGATAATGCTTAGATGGGACTGGCAGACATGCAGAGACCAAAGTAGGGAGAAGGAGTCAGAATCTGACGGCTGAAGGTCATGGCAGGATGGTGAACAGCACATGCCAGCATAAGAAAAGTTTACCGCAGTCAATTATAGAAAACACCAGAGGGTGGCAGTGAGGCAGACATACCCTCCATAATGCCAGGTACACATACATAGGTACCACTGTAGGGGAAGTGGAATGTAAAGAATTTTATTTCACTGAATCATCATTTCCTTAAAAAGAAAAATTATATTTATCATTAAGACTAAGAATCCCTATATAGAGTGGAAATGTGAAGAGATTTGCTAAGTAAATTTCTACTTATCAATGAAGGATAAAGAATTTTTAAAAGATAAGTTTACATGAATTATTATTATTATTATTGTTATTGTTATTATTTTTACTTTTATTACTTTTGCCACCAGATCCCTTTTGATTCTCATGTGCCTTGAACAGTTTCAACTAAAAACTCAGCTATCTCGAATCATACAGAGTTTACTTGTATTTAGAATATGGAAATTGCAAACAATATCACTCTCACACTAACAACAGGAAAACAGCCAGAAAACTACAATATCATAACTCTTTTTGAGCCCATTAAAGAGTTCAGGTTTTATAGGCTATGCATTAACTTAGAATCCCACTGTAAGAAGTCCCATTTATCCACATATAAGCAACCTGAATTCCAAAGAAAGACAATCCTCTTCAAAGGGAGACAAGGCAAAAGAAATGCCGTACCTACCGCAGAGAACAGGAGGAGGAGGCAACCACAATACAAACACATACAAAAGAAGCACCTAAACTTTAACAAGTTGTTAAAAGCCAAGTTCAGGCTAACATCTCATTCTGGAACAACCACGGGTCAGAATAAAAATACTCTCATCCTGGAGTAAATTCAAAGATTGGTCCGAAGTTCCTATAATGACACAAGCAGAAATCTTCTAGTTCTAAAGGAGAGTGTGAAACTTCTGCCCAAGACCAATCACAGACGCAAGGCAGAGTCTGGCTGCTAAAAGGTGGGTTTAAGGGTCAGGAATGTTAAGAGAATGCCACTCCCAATGCCCCAATACAAAGTGCCTATCTAAGCCTGAGGGTGGACTGGGGCATTTACTAACAAGCAACAACCATCTGCTGGTAGGGGAAGAGCAAAAGCATATATATTTATATCTGATAAATATCTGAAGGCTGCACATGGAACACAAACACAGAAATACCACCACCATTACGGCACTCTATGTACAAGGCGGTAAGTAGCAATTGATTTGGAGCCTGTGTTGAACTGAACGTAATGATAGAACAAACAACTCAAATCTCATCCAATTCCTGACTAGACTGATTCAACCCACCCCCCAAATGAAAAGGCCAAAAAGATGTACCCACTGTTATTGCCTACAATAACTACCATTTCCCTCTGTATCTTCTGTTATACCCAGGATGTCTGGAATTCAATAAAAATTGTGAGACACAGAAAGCAAAATCATTGTCAAGAGATGAAGCAATCAAGAGAACCAGACTCAGATGTCAAAACTGTGGAAAAGAGACTTTATAATAACGATGATTATAAATTGAAGTATATAATGAAAAGGAGAACACCACAAATGACTAATGGAAGAATTCCAGCATAGAAATGGAAAATATGTTAAAGATCAAATGAAAATGCTATACATAAAGAACATAATATCAGATATAATGTATTCCTAGTGATGGGTTCATCACTAGATCTAACAAAGACGAGGAATGAATCCATAAACTTAAAGATAGGTCAATAAAAATGATCAAACTTAAAGACAGGAAATAGTTGAGAGATACATAGAGATGTAGAGAATTAGGAGAGGGAAGAGAATGAGAGCACATATATAACAGCATCAAAAGTATTAAATACCCAGGGACTTAATGAGATAATCTAAAAATAAATCTGATAAATGAAGTGTAAGATATGTATACTGAAAACTACAAAATATTAATGAAGAATATGAAAGACCTAAATAAATGGAGAGTTATACAATTATTGTGGTCAGAAAACTCAGAGAAAAAACAAAGGGTTGGGACTGGGTGGGGGTGTAGAATTCAAGAACTGTGGGGAAATACTGAATATTCTAACAGTCTAAGTGAAATTGGAGTCCAAAGGAAAAGAGATATGGCCACATATTTCCTTAAAATGTTTAAAGACATCAACCCACAGGTACAAGATCCCAGAGAAACACAAGGAGGATCTATATCTCTATTATTCAAGTTAGAAGTAATTGGAGTGACATCTTTAAAGTACTGAAAGAAAAAAAAAAGTCAACCCATCATTCTGCATCCAGGAAAAATATTTTACAAAAATTAAAGAAAAATAGATAGTTTTTCCCAGTCACATAAAACTGGAGATAATTCTTTTCCAGCAAAACTGCACTGCAGGAAATGTATTATAAGTTTTATACTATATTTCTGAACTTCTAGATTTACTAAACAACTGTAAAGTACTGGCACACAGAACAATGGAACAGAATGGAGAGTACAGAAATAAACTCTTACATATATGCCATTGATTTTTGATTTTGAACAAAGTTGCCAAGGTACCTCAACAGATAGAGAATAGTCTTTTTAATTGAAACAACTGGACATACATTTAAAAAATAAAGAACCTAGGTCTTCATAACATATTTACAAATTAACTTAAAATGGATCATAGACCCTGTTGTAAAACCCAAAACTTTTCAAAGGTGACACAGGAGAAAATCTCTGTGATTTTGGATTAGACAAAAACATTTTAGATAAGATAGAAAAATAAAAATCCATAACAATTTGATAAACTGGACATCTTTAAAATTAAAATTTCTTCTTTTCAAAAGATACCTTTAAGACAACAAAAAGTGGGGTACCTAGGGGGCTCTGTTGGTTAAGCATCCAACTCTAGACTCAGTTTCAGCTCATGTCTTGATCTCAGTGTCATGAGATTGACCCCTGCGTTGTGGAGACTACTTAAGATTCTCTCTCTTCATCTCTCTCTGCCTCCCTCCAACTTGTACACGCTCTCTCCCTCTCTCTCCAAAAATAAACAAACATAAAGGCAAACCACAGACTAAAAGGAAATATTTGCAAAACACATATTTGAAAAATAACTTGTCCATGAAGAACTCCCATAACCTAATAATAAGAAAACAACCCTATTTATAAAAAAAAAAATAGTAAAGGATTTTAACAGTTAATTAAAGAGATTCTGATGGCATATAACAACAGGAAAGATGCTCAACATCATTAACCACATGAAAATGCAAATTAAATGCAAATTAAATGAGGTACCAGAATATATTTATTAGCTAAAATAAAAAGCTGACAACCCTAAGTACTGCCATGAATGTAGAACAACTGAAAATCTCATACATTGCTCATGGGAATGAAAATAATATAGCCATTCTGGAAAAACAGTTTTGTATTTCTTACATATTTAAATATACACTTACCAAATGACTCAGCAATTCTACTCCTAATTATTATGAACATACAAAAACCTGAATGAACAGGTTTATAAAATCATAAAGTCATAAACCTTACATAGCATTACTGTTCACTGTCAATCAATGCGTTGTAAGTTCTATTTTTCTAGCTAGAAATAAAAATACTAAGAATATTGAGTCTGAGATTATCTCTTATGGAAAGAGACTGATTCTCTCCAATACAACAATTGCAACCATTTGTCATAAGTTTTTTCATAAAACTTTTAGTTGATGAAAAGTCTTTCATAATGCATGCATACTACACCTATTGTAATCCATTAATAAATAAAAAACATAAAGCACTTGCTATTTTTAAGAAGCTGTAGATGGTATCAGAACAGCATTAGGAATATGTTCAACAGGAAAGAAACTTCGTCAGAGAAAAGAAACAAAAATCTAATTTATTAGAAAGTAAGTAGCAGATACTCATTAGTGATAAAAACTGAACACTTCTTAAAAGTGATAATCACAACCAATTTAATGTCTACTATATAACAATTTTTCAATAAATACTCATGAATGAATGCTATCTAGATGAATGGAATTAGTGAGCAAATTTTTTTTTTTTCAAATATATTAAAGTGTTAGTAGGTGCGTGAAAAACATTACAATGAACTCCCAAGTTGAGTATATTTTAAACGTTTTTTAAATTTTTTGTTTCTTTAATGTTTGTTTATACTGGGGGGGGCAGAGAGCAAGTGGGGGCAAGGCAGAGAGAGAGGGAGACACACAATCCTAAGCAGGCTCCAGGCCCTGAGCTGTCAGCACAGAGTCTAATGTGGGGCTTAAACTCATGAGCCGTGAGATCATGACCTGAGCTGATGTCTGATGCTCAACCAACTGAACCACCCAGGGACCCCAAGTATATTTTAAAATACTACTTGAAGGGTTCCTGGGTGGCTCAGTTGGTTGAGTGTCCAACTGTTGATTTAGTCTCAGGTCATGATTTCACAGTTCGCGAGTTCGAGCTCAGCGTTGGGCTCTGTGCTGACAGTGTGGAGCCTCCTTGAGATTCTCTGTCTCCTTCTTTCTCTGCTCTTCCCCTGCTCACTCTCTCTCTCTCAAAAATAAATAAATAAACTATTAAAAAATAAAAATAAAATACTACTTGAGGAGAAATCCTAATTCTCTTATGTTCCATTTACCATGTTCCAGTTTCTGATGGGTTTGAGACAAAGGAAGTTGCAGTTAATTATGCTGTGGACAGGGGGGGTTCCGGAAGATGGCGGCGTAGGAGGACGCGGGGCTCACAGCGCGTCCTGCCGATCACTTAGATTCCACCTACACCTGCCTAAAGAACCCAGAAAACCGCCAGAGGATTAGCAGAAGGGAGTCTCCGGAGTCAAGCGCAGACCAGAGGCCCACGGAAGAGGGTAGGAAGGGCGGCGAGGCGGTGCGCGCTCCACGGACTGGCGGGAGGGAGCCGGGGCGGAGGGGCGGCTCGCCGGCCAAGCAGAGCCCCCGAGTCTGGCTGGCAAAAGCGGAGGGGCCGGAGTGTGTTCCGACAGCAAGCGCGACTTAGCGTCTGGGAGGTCAGAAGTTAACAGCTCTGCGCGGAAAGCCGGAAGGCTGGAGGACAAAGGGAGGGAGAGCTGCTGAGCCCCCGGACGGCAGAGCTCAGCTTGGCGGGGAACAAAGGCGCCAGCGCCATCTCCCCCGCCCATCCCCCAGCCAAAATCCCAAAGGGAACCAGTTCCTGCCAGGGAACTTGCTCGCTCCGCGCAAACACCCAACTCTGTGCTTCTGCGGAGCCAAACCTCCGGCAGCGGATCTGACTCCCTCCCGCTGCCACAGGGCCCCTCCTGAAGTGGATCACGTAAGGAGAAGCGAGCTAAGCCTGCCCCTCCAGCCCCCGTGCACCTTGCCTACCCACCCCAGCTAATACGCCAGATTCCCAGCAACACAAGCCTGGCAGTGTGCAAGTAGCCCAGACGGGACACGCCACCCCACAGTGAATCCCGCCCCTAGGAGAGGGGAAGAGAAGGCACACACCAGTCTGACTGTGGCCCCAGCAGTGGGCTGGGGGCAGACATCGGGTCGGACTGCGGCCCCGCCCACTAACTCCAGTTATACACCACAGCACAGGGGAAGTGCACTGCAGGTCCTCACCACGCCAGGGACTCTCCAAAATGACCAAACGGAAGAATTCCCCTCAGAAGAATCTCCAGGAAATAACAACAGCTAATGAACTGATCAAAAAGGATTTAAATAATATAACAGAAAGTGAATTTAGAATAATAGTCATAAAATTAATCGCTGGGCTTGAAAACAGTATACAGGACAGCAGAGAATCTCTTGCCACAAAGATCGAGGGACTAAGGAACAGTCACGAGGAGTTGAAAAACGCTTTAAACGAATTGCAAAACAAAATGGAATCCACGATGGCTCGGCTTGAAGAGGCAGAGGAGAGAATAGGTGAACTAGAAGATAAAGTTATGGAGAAAGAGGAAGCTGAAAGAAAGAGAGATAAAAAAAATCCAGGAGTATGAGGGGAAAATTAGAGAACTAAGTGATACACTAAAAAAAAATAATATACGCATAATTGGTATCCCAGAGGAGGAAGAGAGAGGGAAGGGTGCTGAAGGGGTACTTGAACAAATTATAGCTGAGAACTTCCCTGAACTGGGGAAGGAAAAAGGCATTGAAATCCAAGAGGCACAGAGAACTCCCTTCAGACGTAACTTGAATCGATCTTCTGCACGACATATCATAGTGAAACTGGCAAAATACAAAGATAAAGAGAAAATTCTGAAAGCAGCAAGGGATAAACGTGCCCTCACATATAAAGGGAGACCTATAAGACTCGTGACTGATCTCTCCTTTGAAACTTGGCAGGCCAGAAAGGCTTGGCACGATATCTACAGTGTGCTAAACAGAAAAAATATGCAGCCGAGAATCCTTTATCCAGCAAGTCTGTCATTTAGAATAGAAGGAGAGATAAAGGTCTTCCCAAACAAACAAAAACTGAAGGAATTTGTCACCACGAAACCAGCCCTACAAGAGATCCTAAGGGGGATCCTGTGAGACAAAGTACCAGAGACATCACTACAAGCATAAAACATACAGACATCACAATGACTCTAAACCCATATCTTTCTATAATAACACTGAATGTAAATGGATTAAATGCGCCAACTAAAAGACATAGGGTATCAGAATGGATAAAAAAACAAGACCCATCTATTTGCTGTCTACAAGAGACTCATTTTAGATCTGAGGACACCTTTAGATTGAGAGTGAGGGGATGGAGAACTATTTATCATGCTCCTGGAAGCCAAAAGAAAGCTGGAGTAGCCATACTTATATCAGACAAACTAGACTTTAAATTAAAGGCTGTAACAAGAGATGAAGAAGGGCATTATATAATAATCACAGGGTCTATCCACCAGGAAGAGCTAACTATTATAAATGTCTATGCGCCAAATACCCGAGCCCCCAGATATATAAAACAATTACTCATAAACATAAGCAACCTTATTGATAAGAATGTGGTCATTGCAGGGGACTTTAACACCCCACTTACAGAAATGGATAGATCATCTAGACACACAGTCAATAAAGAAACAAGGGCCCTGAATGATACATTGGAGCAGATGGACTTGACAGATATATTTAGAACTCTGCATCCCAAAGCAACAGAATATACTTTCTTCTCGAGTGCACATGGAACATTCTCCAAGATAGATCATATACTGGGTCACAAAACAGCCCTTCATAAGTTTACAAGAATTGAAATTATACCATGCATACTTTCAGACCACAATGCTATGAAGCTTGAAATCAACCACAGGAAAAAGTCTGGAAAACCTCCAAAAGCATGGAGGTTAAAGAACACCCTACTAACGAATGAGTGGGTCAACCAGGCAATTAGAGAAGAAATTAAAACATATATGGAAACAAACGAAAATGAAAATACAACAATCCAAACGCTTTGGGATGCAGCGAAGGCAGTCCTGAGAGGAAAATACATTGCAATCCAGGCCTATCTCAAGAAACAAGAAAAATCCCAAATACAAAATCTAACAGCACACCTAAAGGAAATAGAAGCAGAACAGCAAAGGCAGCCTAAACCCAGCAGAAGAAGAGAAATAATAAAGATCAGAGCAGAAATAAACAATATAGAATCTAAAAAAACTGTAGAGCAGATCAACGAAACCAAGAGTTGGTTTTTTGAAAAAATAAACAAAATTGACAAACCTCTAGCCAGGCTTCTCAAAAAGAAAAGGGAGATGACCCAAATAGATAAAATCATGAATGAAAATGGAATGATCACAACCAATCCCTCAGAGATACAAACAATTATCAGGGAATACTATGAAAAATTATATGCCAGCAAATTGGACAACCTGGAAGAAATGGACAAATTTCTAAACACCCACACTCTTCCAAAACTCAGTCAGGAGGAAATAGAAAGCTTGAACAGACCCATAACCAGCGAAGAAATTGAATCGGTTATCAAAAATCTCCCAACAAATAAGAGTCCAGGACCAGATGGCTTCCCAGGGGAGTTCTACCAGACATTTAAAGCAGAGATAATACCTATCCTTCTCAAGCTATTCCAAGAAATAGAAAGGGAAGGAAAACTTCCAGACTCATTCTATGAAGCCAGTATTACTTTGATTCCTAAACCAGACAGAGACCCAGTAAAAAAAGAGAACTACAGGCCAATATCCCTGATGAATATGAATGCAAAAATTCTTAATAAGATACTAGCAAATCGAATTCAACAGCATATAAAAAGAATTATTCACCATGATCAAGTGGGATTCATTCCTGGGATGCAGGGCTGGTTCAACATTCGCAAATCGATCAACGTGATACATCACATTAACAAAAAAAAAGAGAAGAACCATATGATCCTGTCAATCGATGCAGAAAAGGCCTTTGACAAAATCCAGCACCCTTTCTTAATAAAAACCCTTGAGAAAGTCGGGATAGAAGGAACATACTTAAAGATCATAAAGGCCATTTATGAAAAGCCCACAGCTAACATCATCCTCAACGGGGAAAAACTGAGAGCTTTTTCCCTGAGATCAGGAACACGACAGGGATGCCCACTGTCACCGCTGCTGTTTAATATAGTGCTGGAAGTTCTAGCATCAGCAATCAGACAACAAAAGGAAATCAAAGGCATCAAAATTGGCAAAGATGAAGTCAAGCTTTCGCTTTTTGCAGATGACATGATATTATACATGGAAAATCCGATAGACTCCACCAAAAGTCTGCTAGAACTGATACATGAATTCAGCAAAGTTGCAGGATACAAAATCAATGTGCAGAAATCAGTTGCATTCTTATACACTAACAATGAAGCAACAGAAAGACAAATGAAGAAACTGATCCCATTCACAATTGCACCAAGAAGCATAAAATACCTAGGAATAAATCTAACCAAAGATGTAAAAGATCTGTATGCTGAAAACTATAGAAAGCTTATGCAGGTAATCGAAGAAGATATAAAGAAATGGAAAGACATTCCCTGCTCATGGATTGGAAGAATAAATATTGTCAAAATGTCAATACTACCCAAAGCTATCTACACATTCAATGCAATCCCAATCAAAATTGCACCAGCATTCTTCTCGAAACTAGAACAAGCAATCCTAAAATTCATATGGAACCACAAAAGGCCCCGAATAGCCAAAGTAATTTTGAAGAAGAAGACCAAAGCAGGAGGCATCACAATCCCAGACTTTAGCCTCTACTACAAAGCTGTCATCATCAAGACAGCATGGTATTGGCATAAAAACAGACACATAGACCAATGGAATAGAATAGAAACCCCAGAACTAGACCCACAAACGTATGGCCAACTCATCTTTGACAAAGCAGGAAAGAACATCCAATGGAAAAAAGACAGTCTCTTTAACAAATGGTGCTGGGAGAACTGGACAGCAACATGCAGAAGGTTGAAACTAGACCACTTTCTCACACCATTCACAAAAATAAACTCAAAATGGATAAAGGACCTGAATGTGAGACAGGAAACCATCAAAACCTTAGAGGAGAAAGCAGGAAAAGACCTCTCTGACCTCAGCCGTAGCAATCTCTTACTCGGCACATCCCCAAAGGCAAGGGAATTAAAAGCAAAAGTGAATTACTGGGACCTTATGAAGATAAAAAGCTTCTGCACAGCAAAGGAAACAACCAACAAAACTAAAAGGCAACCAACGGAATGGGAAAAGATATTTGCAAATGACACATCGGACAAAGGGCTAGTATCCAAAATCTATAAAGAGCTCATCAAACTCCACACCAGAAAAACAAATAACCCAGTGAAGAAATGGGCAGAAAACATGAATAGACACTTCTCTAAAGAAGACATCCGGATGGCCAACAGGCACATGAAAAGATGTTCAACATCGCTCCTTATCAGGGAAATACAAATCAAAACCACACTCAGATACCACCTCACGCCAGTCAGAGTGGCCAAAATGAAGAAATCAGGAGACTATAGATGCTGGAGAGGATGTGGAGAAACAGGAACCCTCTTGCACTGTTGGTGGGAATGCAAATTGGTGCAGCCGCTCTGGAAAGCAGTGTGGAGGTTCCTCAGAAAATTAAAAATAGACCTACCCTATGACCCAGCAATAGCACTGCTAGGAATTTATCCAAGGGATACAGGAGTACTGATGCATAGGGGCACCTGTACCCCAATGTTTATAGCGGCACTCTCAACAATAGCCAAATTATGGAAAGAGCCTAAATGTCCATCAACTGATGAATGGATAAAGAAATTGTGGTTTATATACACAATGGAATACTACGTGGCAATGAGAAAAAATGAAATATGGCCTTTTGTAGCAACATGGATGGAACTGGAGAGTGTGATGCTAAGTGAAATAAGCCATACAGAGAAAGACAGATACCATATGGTTTCACTCTTATGTGGATCCTGAGAAACATAACAGAAACCCATGGGGGAGGGGAAGGAAAAAAAAAAAAAAAAGAGGTTAGAGTGGGAGAGAGCCAAAGCATTAGAGACTGTTAAAAACTGAGAACAAACTGAGGGTTGATGGGGGGTGGGAGGGAGGGCAGGGTGGGAGGGAGGGCAGGGTGGGTGATGGGTATTGAGGAGGGCACCTTTTGGGATGAGCACTGGGTGTTGTATGGAAACCAATTTGACAGTAAATTTCATATATTAAAAAATAAAAAAAAAAATTATGCTGTGGACAAAGTGAGTAAAGCTTGTTTTTATCTCATTTGGTGACCATGCAAGAAGACAACTAAAGAACTCTTTACCTAGCTCCCCTTATTGTAAGATATAAATTAGAACTATCCCTGAGTATAAAGTTCCTATTTCTTTGGCTTCCAGTACAGCTCCCTTAATGCTCTAGAAGTGTGCTGTCCAATATGGTAGCCAGTAGCCATAGGTGGCTATCTAAATTTAAATTACAGTTAAATAAAATTAAAACATTTACTTTTTCAGTTGCACTAACCCTGTTAGTGCTCAAAGGCCACAAATACTAGTGCCTACTCTATTGGAGAGTGCAGATTGTGGAATATTTCCATCACAAAAGGCTCTAATGGTCAGCACTCATCTAGAATCAATAACTTCCTATCTAAAAGTACCTACCTAAAATAATGATACTCTTCGTCCAGTTTTACTCCTCTCCCTATTCCTACCTCTACAATGTCCTTATTTTCACATCAAATTGTTCATAGTGACATTTGGCTTGAGGAACTCAAGTGTCTGTGTAAGATGTCTCTACTCCTTCATTTCTCCTATCCATAATAGATTTAGTTAATACTAAAACATAATAGTCTTTCTAAAATGGATCATTTTCTGTTCCAACTGCACTGCTACTTTCCAGAGCCCTACCCTCAAAAAAAATATTGTATTAAATGCAATGGGAGTTTAAAACATCATGAAATGCAACTAACAAAATTAATTCCAATTGTCCTACATAAAAGTATCATCAAATGGATTGAATACTGGATGAAAGTCTGTGTGTAGAGAAATCATAAACAGTTCTATTTTCAGTTCAGGTTTAGCTCCTCATAGGCTGCCAAGGAGTTATTTCTTTTAGCTTGATTTTATTTAACAACTTTATTAATGATTTGAAAAGAGGGTTAAACAAGTTCCTAATGTAACTCATTGATGAAGCTGACTGGGAAGTGTTACAGATGCAACTGATGGCAAATAAATTACCTAATCAAATGCAGAGGGTAGTGAACTACTAACAGAAGCACCCCAAATAACATCCCACTTAATAAAAATTAATGCTTAATACTAAGGATGTCTAATTCGAAACAGGAGTGCCCAATGCAGACATAAGGAAAATAGTTCCTGGCCTTTGCAATATTAAACTCTGCAATATACTTACAAAGGAATAGTGGGTTCTATTCTCTTTGATTGAAGCTCTATTTTCTTTTTTTTTAATTTTTTTTAACGTTTATTTATTTTTGAGACAGAGAGAGACAGAGCATGAACGGGGGGATGCTCTATTTTCTGATATAGAAAAAATAAATATTTTGAGCCGTAGCACTATCATCTTACATATGTCTGATTAATCAATAAGTAGTAAGTTAGAATAAATTTAACTTTCTTTTGCTTAATTGATCTTCAGGTTATGTCTTTGAATTTGGTTATATATGTGAAGAAACAAATACATGCAAATTGTAAATGTAACAAGAAATCTTACTGTCTGTTCTATTCGTAGTTCCTTCTAAGGAACTCTGGCATGTATAGATAATATACACATTTTGTAATATTTTTTCATAAATTTGATGCTCATATTCAATTGCATTCAAGCAATGGTGAATAATAATACCAAATAATAAATACCAACCTCATTTATAATTATGGTTGTAAATTAGAGCTATTTTAATGTTAGGTAACATCATATTTTTCATTGTGGAAAAATATACATAACAAAATTTACCATTTTGACCATTTTTGGGTGTACAATTCAGTGACATTAAGCACATTCACATTGTTGGGCTACACCATCACCACCAAGCATCTCCAGAACTTTTCCATCTTCCCAAACTGAAACTCTTGTACTCATTAATAGTTCCCCATTTTCCCTCTAGTTACCATGGCACGCACCATTTTATTCTCTGTCTCTATGAATTTTACTATTCCCATTACCTCATATAAAAGTAGTCATAAAATATTTGCCCTTTTTATGTTTGGCATAATTCTCTTAACATGCAGTGTCTGCAAGTTTCATCCATATTGTAGCATGTCAAATTTTCCTTCCTTTTTAAAGGCTGAGTTATATTCTATTACATGTACATACCATATTTGTTTATCCATTTATTCATGGACAAATGTTTGGTCTGTTTCCATCTTTTGGCTTTGTGAAAATTCTGCTATGAACACTTGTTTGAGCCCCTGATTTCACTTTTTTAGGGTTAGAGGCAGTGGTGAATTGCTGAATCATACATTACTTGTTTTTGCTTTTGTTTCTGAGATATAAGTGACGCGCAACTTTATATTTGTTCAGTTGTACACCATATTGATTGAAGTTTGTATTGTGAAATGATAACCATAATAAATGGAGTTAACATCCATCATCATACATTCTTATAGAATTTTTTATTCTTGGGATGAGAACTTTTAAGATTTAGCAACTTCCAAATATGCAATACAGTATATTAACTATAGTGGCCATGGTATACACTACTTACTGATAACTTACTTATTTTATAACAAGATGTTTGTACTTTCTTTTTTTTTAATGTTTATTCATTTATTTTGAGAGAAGGAGAGAGCATGCATGAGCAGGGAAGGGGCAGAGAGAAGAGAGAAAGAATCCCAAGCAGGCTCCATGCTGTCAGCACTGAGCCCAACACGGAGCTTGATCTCAGAAGCTGAGGTCATGACCTGAGCAGAAATTAAGAGTCAGACACTTACCTGACTAAGGCACCCAGGTGCCCCAAGAAGTTCGTACTTTCTAACTCCCTTTACTCATTTCACTCACCCTTAACTCCTACTTCCAGCAACCATCAATCTGTTCTCTGAATCTATAAGCTTGTTTTTTTTTTAAGATTCCACATATAAGTGAGATTATACAGTATT
This sequence comes from Panthera tigris, assembly GCF_018350195.1. Classification (NCBI taxonomy): domain Eukaryota; kingdom Metazoa; phylum Chordata; class Mammalia; order Carnivora; family Felidae; genus Panthera; species Panthera tigris. The sequence continues at coordinate 83,117,465 of NC_056667.1, read as the reverse complement.
TGTAAGACATATTTCACTTAGTATAATACCAAAAACATCATTCATGTTGTCGCAAATGACAACACTTCATTTTTTAAATAGCTGAATAATATTCTATTATATGTATATAAAATACCATTCTTGGGCACCTGGGTGGTTCAGTTGTTAAGCATCTGACTTCAGCTCAGGTCATGATCTCACAGTTCATGAGTTCAAGTTCCACATCTGGTGAGCTTGAACCCACCTGGGGTAAGCATGAGCCCTGCTTCAGGTAAGCCTCACTTCTCTCTCTGTCTGTTTCTCTCTCCCTCTCTCTCTCTCTCTGCCCCTCCTGGGATTCTCTCTCTCTCTCTCTCTCACTCTCTGCCCCTCGTTCCCTTCCACCCTCTCTCTTTCTCGCTCTCAAAAAAATAATAAAATAAGATAAAAACAGGGGCGCCTGGGTGGCTCAGTCGGTTGAGCATCTGACTTCGGCTCAGGTCATGATCTCGCAGTTCATGCGTCCAAGCCCCGCGTCGGGCTGTATGCTGACAGCTCAGAGCCTAGAGCCTGCTTCAGATTCTGTGTCTCCCTCTCTCTGCCCCTTCCCCACTCATGCTCTGTCTCTCTCTGTCTCTCAAAAATGAATAAACGTTAAAAAAAATAAAAAATAAAAAATAAAAATAAATAAAATACCAGCCTTTATCCATTCATCCATTGACGATGCTTAAGTTCTTTTTGTATCTTGGCTATTATCAACGTGCTTCAAAGAACATTGGGGTGGAAATACCTTTTCAAGTTAGAAATTTGGTTTTCTTTGGATACGTAACCAGAAGTGGAATTGTTGGATCATATGGTAGATCTATTTTTAAGTTTTTGAGAAATGCCCATACTGTTTTCCATAGTGCCTGTACCAATATACATTTCCACCCCAACAGTGAACAAGGGTCCCCTTTTATCCACATCCTCATCAACACCTGTTACTCCTTATCTTTTCATAATGGCCATTCTACCAGCTGTAAGGTGATATTACACTGTGGTTTTGATTTGTATTTCCCTGTGATATTGAGCATCTTTTCATGTAACTTTTGGCCTTCTGGATGTTTACCTTGTAAACATCTCAACTCAATTCCCCTACCCATTTTTAAAAATTTTTTAATGTTTTTATTTATTTTTGAGACAGAGAGAGAGAGACAGAGCATGAGCAGGGGAGGGGCAGAGAGAAAGGGAGACATAGAATCTGAAGCAGGATCCAGGCTCTGAGCTGTCAGCACAGAGCCTGACACAGGGCTTCAACCCACAGAGTGAGAGATCATGACCTGAGCTGAAGTCGGACACTTAACCAACTGAGCAACCCAGGTGCCCCCCACCCCATTTTTTAATTAGATTGTTTTTCTTTTGTTGTTGTTGATGATGATGAGTTGTCTGAATTCTTCATTTATTTTGGATATTAACCCTTCATCAGATATATGATTTGCAAATATTTTCTCCTACTCAATAGGTTGATTTTTCATTTTATTGATGGTTTCCTGTGTAGAAGCTTTTAAGACTGGTAGTCCTACTTGTTTATTTTTTATTTTCCTGCCTCTGTTTTTGATGTTAAACCTAAAACATCATCAAGATGATGTCAAAAACCTTACTGCCTATGTCTTCTTATGGGAGTTTTACGGTTTCAGGTCCAGAAGTCCACTCTTTAATCCATTTTGAGTTAGTGAGTAGGGTGCAAATTCATTCTTTTGCATGTTGCTATCTGAATTTCCCAAAACTACTTAGGTTAGCATTAGGGTTAGAGTTAGGGTTAGAGTTTATGTTCTCTTGGTGAATTCACTCTTTTATCAATATGAAATGTCTCGTAATATTCTTTGTTCTGAAGTATACTTTGTTTGATATTAACATAGCCACTACAGATGTTGTGGTTAGTATGTCAAAGTATACCTTCTTATGTTCTTTTGTTTTTAACTTAGCTATGTATTTTTATGTATAGTGGGATTCTTGTAAACAAAAGAGTTGGTTACTGCTTTTTTTATTGAAATTGGCAACTTCTGCCTTTTAATCTGTTATACTCAAATCTATTGTCTTATTATTTGTTTTCTAGCTGTACCATGTGTTTTTGTTCATTTTTATCATTTTCTATATTTTTTAAATAACTTTCATTTATTTCCAATATTGTCTTATTTTCTATACCTCTCCTTTACTTTTGTGGTTCCTCTAAGAATCACATAATATATTTCTAATTTATTACAGTTTACCTTCAAATGGTACTTACAGCAGTACAAATATAGCATCAGAACCTTACCATATATTTCCACTCCTCTACATCTTCCCATTGGGTTTTTATCACTACACATTTTATACCTATTTATGCCATAAACCTGGAAATATATTGTTTTTATTTTGTCTAAATAGTTACTGTTTAAAAAAATTAAAAAATGTTTACTTATTTTTGAGAGAGAGAGAGAGCATGATCGGGGAGGGTCAGGGAGAGAGGGAGGCACAGAATCCAAAGTAGGCTCCACTCTGAACTATCAGCACAGAGCCCAATGGGGGGCTTGAACCTGTGAACCACAAAATCATAATCTGAGCCAAAGTCGGACACTTAACTGAGCTAATCAGGCACCCCTAAGAAACTTTTTAAAATAAAAAATATATATACTTTATATTGGTGAATTGTGGTGCTATTCATTATTGTGTATAGATTCAAATCTTTAACGTGTATCATTTTCCTTCTCTTTAAATAATTTTGTATGTATGTATGTATGTAGGTATGTATGTATTTATTTATTTATTTATTTATGTAATACAAATCTGCTACTGAAAATATCAGGTTTAATTTTTGAGTCTTGTTTTGTCTTCATTTTGAAAGATAATTTTGCTGGATATAGAATTTTAGGTGGACAGTTCTTTTTTCATTATCTTAGAGATGTCTCTCCATAATCTTCTCACTTGCATAATTTCTGAAAACAAGTGTTCTTTCATTCACATCTTTGTTCTTCTGCATGTGTCTTCTATAGCTGTTTGTAATATTTTTTCCTTCACAGATTGCATCTAATAATTGTCTTATGATGCTATGTTTATGTTTCTTTATGTTTATTCTGCTGTTGATTGATTAAGCTTACTGGATACGTGTTTTGTGGGCAGAATAGTTGTTCCTTAAATATATCCATGTCCACCCCCAATACATGTGAATATGTTACATAATATAGCAAGTAGGAATTAACATAGCAGATAGAATTAAATTTGCTAGTCAGGTCACCTTGGGATGAAGAGATTATGGTTTTCTGAGTGAGTCCAATGTAATCACAAGGGTCCTTGTAAGTGAAAGAGGGAAGCAAAGAGTCAGTGTCAGAGTGATGCCTTGTGAGATTCAACCAGATACTGCAATACAGAAAATTTACAGACTCTGAAAAAGACATGAATTCTCCTCTAGATTCTTTAGAAAGGAACGTAGCCCTACCTTCACCTTGATTTTAGCCCAGTGTGACCCATTTCAGACTTCTGACATGCAAAACTGTAATAAATTATCATTATTATTATTATTATTTAAAGCCACTAATTCTGTGTTATTTTGTTACAGAAACAATAGGAAACTAATTCATGTAAGTTTATAATTGTCCTCAAATTTAGAAAACCTGGGGACATTTCTTTTTCACATATTTTTTCTCTCCCACTCTTACCTCTCCTCTTGTGACTGTAATTAGATCTATCAGATAACTTGATGTTATTCCAGGGGTTATTGATGCTATGTTCATCTCTTTTTTCATTCTTTTTTCTCTCTATCCTTCATCTTAGTTACTTTTTATTAGTATGCCTTCATATTTACTGACCTTTTCTTCTTCAGTGTCTAATATACTTTGATTCCATTCAGTGTATTTTTATTTTAGATATTTAATTTTACTTTTTAAAAAATCTTCTAATTTTGATGACACCATGCTTATATTTCCCTCTACCTCTTGAACAATGAAGAATATTTATTATACCTGTATTAATGTTCTCTTCTAGTAGTTCTATTGTCTCTGAAATCTGTAAGTCTGTTTTTATTGTTGTTTCTTCTCTTGATTATGGGTTTTATTTTCAGGCTTCTTTCCATTCCTGGTCATTTTTATTGGATCACAAAGATTGTCAATTTTACCTTTTTAGTTTCTGGATTTTGCTGTATTTCTCTAAATGATATCATATTTCTTCCTGGCATCCATTTAGTTACTTAGAATCAGTTGGAGTCTTTCAAGATCTGAAAAACTAGTTATTTAGGATTAGACTCATTATTAAAGCAATATCCTTCTGAATATTGAACCAAATCTCTATGAAATTCTGTTTATGAGTTTTTCCACTTTGGTTAGTGGGAATACAAACCACTCTCAATCTAAAATGAGCTAATAAATTATTCTCTCTCTTCCTTTAGCAGATCTTCCCCACAGCCTCAGATAGTTTTCTCTCACACATGTGCCAATCAGTACTCAGGCAAAGACTTGAGAAAATCTATTTGCAACTCTCTTTGAGTTTATTGACATACTATTATATATTTGTTTCTATTTTTGTAATCTGCTCATTTGTTTTTTCTTTCTTAAAATTCTTTGTTAAATTTGCTATTCTATTGACAACTTCATGAACTTCACACCCATATTGCATTTTACTCTTTCTTCTTTTCTATCTTATAAATTTAAGGCTGTAAACATTTATTTAACCATGACTTCAGGTGAATTTCCTAAAATTTGATATTTAGAATATTCACTATCATTCTACTCATGCTACTTTTATTTTTTCATTTTCTTAATCTCTTGATGGGGAGTTTTCTAATAATTTCCTCCTACTTATTTCTACCATAATTTCATTATACTAACATTATACACTCTGCTTCAATTTTGAAACTATAATTATGTCTCAGTATGTTGTTAGTTTCTGTAAATATTCTATGTGTATTTCTAAATAATATATTTTTCAGCCCTTGAGTACAATTATATACATATATATATAGTTTATATAAAATTTAAACATACATAAAATTTACTTATGTCACTTTATTGATGATATATACAGTGTCCATTTTTTAATCATATTAGTGAAATCATATTCTACATACCACTAAAAATATTCTATAATCAACATTTAATTTTTTTATCTACTTTTCCTGTTAATTACTGAAAAAGGTGTGAATTTTTTTCACTGTATGGACTAATTATAATTATTTTATTTTAATTTTCCTTGAATTATTTTGAGGCAATATAATTATGTGATATAAGTTCAAAGTTACTCTAATTATGTGCAGTTGAAATTTTTATTACTTTGAAATATCCCTCCTTATAGCTGTTCTCAATATGAAGGTTGACTCAAATCACATATGCTGCCATTACATGTATAGAACCACTGAAATGTTAATGGGTGTCCACAGAGCAAAAGATACTTTTTTTAAAAGATTTTTTAAATGTTTACTTATTTTTGAGAGAGAGACGAAGTGTGAGTGGGGGAGGTGCACAGACAGAGGGAGACACAGAATCCAAAGCAGGCTCCAGGCTCTGAGTTGTCAGCACAGAGCTGGACACAGGGCTCAAACCCACAAACTGTGAGATCATGACCTGAGCTGAAGTTGGATGCTAAACCAACTGAGCCACCCAGGTGCCCAGATCAAGACACTTAAGTAAAGCTTCTCGATTGAGATTTAGAGGTAAAAATAATCAAAAGTGGGGAAGGGGACACAAGAAAATGGAAAATTCTTTTATTAAATCTCTATAATCTATTTTCTCTGTGACAGAGATAAGGAGATATTGTGCTCAAATAAAACAGAAGAAAACATAAATCAAAGAAAATAGAAGAAAAAGAAAATGATCTTTGATCTCTAAAATCAGGAACATGGCAATCAAATTAATACAAAGAATGGGACTGGTAAAAAAATCAGGAACTCTTACAAAGAGGACAAAAAAGAAAACATATACAAGTGGTTCAAGATAGCAGCATAGAAATATTCCTGAGCTCACCTCCTCTCATGGACACACCAAATCTATACCTACATATGAATCAGTTCTCCCTGAAAAAGACCTGAAAACTAGATGAAAAGCTCCTCCACAACAAGGATAAAAAGACCGCATCCAGATAGGTAGGAGAGGCTGAAAATGGTCTTGCCAAAAAAAAAAAAAAAAAACAAAAAAACACTCCCATGGTGTGTGACACACATGGTGTCCCACAATTGAGAGGGATCTCACAAATACAGAGTAGTTCACTGAGGAGTGAAGGGTTCATACTTCACATCAACACCCCAACCCTTGGGACCTTGAAGAGACAAGCCTCCAAAATGTCTGGCTCTGATAACCAACAAAGATTATATCCAGGAGACCCAAAAGACTGTAGGGAATGGAAAGTTTGCTCTTAAAAGTCTCACATACAATCTCACTCACACCAGGACACAGTACAAAAGAAGTAATTTGAAAACCACCTTCACCATGTTTAAGAGATTCATTACACAGATCTGGCTAGGATCATCTGCCAGAGATGCAGGTGTCTATTAGGACTTTCTCTAGGGAAGGAGGTGACAGCAGGCACCATTTTGCATTCCTTCTAGTTTGCTAGCATTGGCAGGCTACCAACCCCATGGCACAGCACAGACAGCAGACAAAACAAACTCCCAGTCATCCTGTGAAAACAGTCTATTTACTCAAACTAGAGCTTTAGCCTGAGAGGCACACTTCAGGATTACTAGAGACTATGGGAGAGCACTCAGAGAATGTAGACCAGAAAACACCAGCTTTGTGTTCTCCCTTGGCATCGATACACATTGCCTGTTCCTTTGCTGAAAGAAGCTTATACACTCATCTGGAGTCCCAATTTTTGCAAATGTCTTGCAAATGTTTCAAGGGGACATCTTCAAATCACCAGGTCTGGAGCCCAGCAGGGGTCAGTACTAGAGTCCCACAGGATTTTATATATTTGTATATTTTGGAAGCTGTTGCCTGATGGTCTGGCTTCAAGTCAGCCTTAAACTCTGAGCTAAGATCCTCCTTTGCAAACACTGACAGAGCTTGGCACAAACTAAACAACTGGAAACTATCAAGAATAAATCAGACTGCCTAGACAATCACAACAGTTCAAGGGACCAAAAACTAGGGCAATGTTGAATAATAAGGTTCATTGCCTACACAAGGGCACTCCTTCAAGACTGGAACAGGTGACTGGTACACCTAATACTTAGAAATAAACAGAGAGAAAACAAAGTTAGGAAACAGAGGAATAGGTTTCAGATGAAAAAAAGAGAAAAAGAAAACCGGGGGGTGGGGACATCTTAATGAAATAGAGTTAGGTAATTGACCTGATAGAGAGTTCAAAGTAATAGTCATAAGGATGCTCACCGAACTCAGGAGAAGAATAGATGAACAAGTAATGATTTCAACAAAAAGAAAATGTAAGAGTACCAAACAAAAGTCACAGAAATGAAGCATACCATAACTGAAATGAAAAATAACTAGAGCAGTTCAACAGCACACTAAATGAAGCAAGAAAGAAGAAGAAGAAGAAGAAGAAGAAGAAGAAGAAGAAGAAGAAGAAGAAAAAGAAGAAGAAAGAAAGAAAGAAAGAAAGAAAGAAAGAAAGAAAGAAAGAAAGAAAAAATAAGCAATTGAGAAGAAAGAGCAGTAGAACTCAAACAGACCAGGGAAAAACAGAATTTTAAAAAGTGGGGAGAAAGCTTAAGAGACCTATTATACAAAATGAAGTAGAATAACATTTACATTATAGAGGTCCCAGATAGGAAAAGAAAGACAGGGACAAAAACTGTGTATGAGAACTAACAGCTGAAAACCTCTCTACTTTGTGGACAAAAACAGACATCCAGGGCCAGGAAGCCCAGAGAATTCTAAATAAATTGAACCCAAAAAGAACCATACCAAAAAACATCATAATTAAAATGTCAAAAGTTAAAGAATCTTAAAAGCAGCAAGAGAAAAAAAAAAAAAAAAAAACAACTTGTCACATACAAAGGAATCCCCATAACACTACAAGCTGATTTTTCAACAGAAACTATGAAGACCAGAAGGGAGTGGCACAACATACTCAATGTGCTAAAAGGGAAAAAAAATATCCAACCAAGAATACTCTACCTGAATCACTATCATTCAGAATTGAAGGAGAGATAAAGAATTCTCCTGACAAGCAAAAGCTAAAGGAGTTCATCACCATTAAACCAGTCTTACAAGAAATGTTAAAGGGATTTCAAGCTGAAAATAAAAGATACTAGTTGGTAACAAAGAAACATACGAAATTAAAAATATATCATTGGAAAGTATAAATATATAATAAAGGTAGCCACTTATAAAGGTAGTATGAAGGTTAAAAGACAAAAGTAGTAAAATTAACTATAACTACAATAATTAGTTAAAGGATAATTACACAAAATTTAAAAATGCAGGGGTGCCTGGGTGGCTCAGTCGGTTAAGTGGCCGACTTTGGCTCAGGTCATGATCTCATGGTCCGTGAGTTCCAGCTCCATGTTGGGCTCTGTGCTGATAGCTCAGAGTCTGGAGCCTGCTTCTGTTTCTGTGTCTCAGTCTCTCTCTGCCCCTCCCCCATTCATGCTCTGTCTCTCTCTGCCTTTCAAAAATGAATAAATGTTAAAAAAAATTTTAATGTAAAAAATATTAAAAACTCATTAAAAACATAAAACATAGGGGAAGAATGAACACATAGTTTTTAGAATGTGTTCAAACTTAAATTACTATTAACTTAAAGTAGACTATTATATATAGAGGGTATTATATGTGAGCCTCGTAGCACAAAGCAAAACCTTATAGAAAATACACAAAAGATAATGAGAAAAGAATCCAAACATAACATTAAAGAAAGTCAACAAACCACAACAGGAGAGAGCAAGGAAAGAAGAAAGGAACAGAGAAGAACTACAAAAACATCCAGAAAACAATTAAGAAAATGACAGTAAGTACATGCCTATCAATAGTTACTCTAAATGCAAATGGACTAAATTCTTCAATCAAAAGACACAGAATGGCTCAATGGGGTAAAAAAAAAAAAGACCCATCTGTATATGGATTAAAAAAGGCTCACTTCAGATCTGAGAACAAACACAAGTTGAAAGTGAAGAGATGGGAAAAAAACATACTCCATACAAATGGAAATGAAAAGAAGGCTGATATAGCTATACTTAGACAAAACACAATTTAAGACAAAGACTCTAATAAAAGAGAAAGAAGGGCACATAATGATAAAGAGGTCAATGCAAAAAGAGAATATAACACTTGCAAATATTTATGCACCTAACATAGAGTATCTAAATGTATAAAGCAAACACGCACAGATTTAAAGAGAGAAATCAACATCAATGCAATAATAATAGAGATCTAAATACCACACTTACACCAATGGACAGATCATCCAGGCAGAAGCTGATAAGGAACATGGGCTTTAAATGACACCTTAGACCAGATGAACATAATACATAGGTACAGAACACCAGATTCAAATACAACAGAATACACATTCTTCTTGATTACACATAGAATATTCCCCAAGATAGATCACATGTTAGGCCACATAACAGTCTCAATAAATTTAAGCAGACTCAAATTATACCAAGGATATAGTCTAACCATAATGGTGTGAACGTATAAAACAATTATAAGAAAAAAACCTGGAAAAATTCCCCAAAAAATGTGGAGATTAAACAACATGCTACTAAAAAAAATGGCTCAACTGAAAAATCAAAGAGGAAATCAAAAAATACTTTAAGACAAATGAAATGTAAATACAATACTATAATAGTGATAGGAGGCATCAAAAGCAGTTCTAAGAGTGGAGTTCATAAAGATATTCTTACCACAAGAAACAAGAAAAATCTCAAATGAACTTTAAATCTAAGAAGCTAGAAAAAGAACAAATGAAGTCTAAAGTCAGTAGAAGGCAGAAAATAATATAGATCAGAGCATAAATAAAGACAAAAAAATAAAAAAATAAATAAATAACAAGATCAATGAAACTACGAGCTGATCCTTTAAAAAGATAAATAAAATTGGCAAACTTCTAGACAGACTTCCAAATTAAACAAAGAGACAGAGACAGAGAGCAAGTAACAGAGTTCAAATAAATAAAATTTGAGAGAAAACAGATGCTATAAATGATACCACAGAAATACAAAGGATCATGAGACTACTATGAACAAATATACACCAATGAATTGGACAACCTAAAAGAAATGGATAAAATCCTAGAAACAATCTTCTAAGACAATCAACAAGAAAAAGAGAATCTGAATAGACCAACTGCCAGTAAGGAGATTGAGTTGGCAATCAAAAACTTCACAAGAAACAAGTCAAATGGGATCATGAGTAAATTCTACCAAACATTCAAGGATTTAATATCTCTCCTTCTCAAACTCTCCCAAAATATTAATGGAACACATCCAAACTCATTTGACACAGACAGTATTACATTCATATGAAAACCAGACAGAAACACTAAAAAAAAAAAAATCATCATAGGCCAATACCCTGGTGAACACTGGTGCAAAATTTTTATACAAAATACTAGCAAACTGAATTTAAAAATACATTTAAAAGATTATACATATGATCATACATATGATCAAGAGGGATTTAGTCCACACACACAAGGATGGTTCAACATTTGCAAATCAATGTCACACACCACATTTACAAAATGAGGAATGAAAATCATACAGTCATCTCAATAGATGCAGAAAAAGTATCTGACAAAATTCAGTCTATTTATGATTCAAAAAATCTCAACAAAGTGGGTATAGAAGAAAAGATCTTAACATAATAAAAGCCATATATGACAAACCAAGAACTAACATTATACTCAATGGTGAAAGGCTGAAAGCTTTTCCCTTGTAAGATCAGGAACAAGAAAATGATGTCCACTCTGGCTACTTGTATTCAACATAGTATTAGGAGTCCTAGCCACAACAATTAGGGAAGAAAAAGAAATGAAAGCCATCCAAATTGAAAAAGAAGACGTAAAACTCATTATTTGCAGATGACATGATACTATATATAGAAAACCCTAACATCTACCAAAAAACTATTAGAACTAATAAATAAATCCAATTAAAATAGGATACAAAATCTGCTGTGTTTCTATATACTGATAACTATCAGAAGGAAAAATTTAAAAAACAGTCCTATTTACAATTTCATCAAAATGAAAAAAAATACCTAGGAATAAATTTAACCAAGAAGGTAAAAGACCTGTACACAAAAAAGTATAAGACTGATGAAAGAAACTGAAGAAGATACAAATAAAATGGGAACATATTCCATGCCCATGGAATGTAAGAATTAGTATCATTAAGTATCTATAATACCTAAAACAATCTATAGATTCAATGTAATCCCTATTAAAATTCCAATGGCATTTTTCATAGAATGAGAACAAATAATTCTAAAATTTGTATGAATCCACAAAAGACCCCAAATAGCCAAAGATATCTTGAGAACAAAAAACAAATTTGGAACTATAACACTTCCTGATTCGAAACTATACTAAAATAAAAACATATGGTAATAAAAACAGCCTGGTATTGAAATAAAACAGATACCCAGATCAATGAAACAGAATAGTGAGCCCAGAAATAAATACACACATAATAGTCAATTAACAAAAGAGCCAAGAATATACAATGGAGAGAGGACAGTCTCTTCAATGAATGGTGTTGGGAAAACTGGACAGCTACATGCAAAACAATGAAACTTGACCACTTATTTACACTATATGCAAAGATGAACTCAAAATGGATTAACGATTTGAATGTAAGACCTGAAACCATAAAACTCCAAGAAGAAAACATGGGCTGTAAGCACCCTGACATCAGTCTTAGCATCAAATTTTTGGATCTGACCAAAAAAAAAAAAAAAAAGGCAACAAAAGCAAACATAAAAAAGTGGTACTACATCAAACTCAAAAAAGCTTCTGCACAGCAAAGGAAACCATCAACAAAATGAAAAGGCAACTTACCAATGGGAGAAAATATCTGCCAATCATGTATACAACAAGGGGCTAACATCCAAAATATAGAAAGAACTCAAACAATTCAATAGCAAAAAAAAAAAAAAAAAGAAAGAAAGAAAAGAAAGAAAGAAAGAAAAAAAAAAGAAAAACAAGAAATCCAGTTAAAAAATAAGCTGAGGAGCTAAATAAATATTTTTCAAGGAAGACATACAGATGGCCAATAGGCACATGAAAAGATGTTCAACATCACTAAACATCAGGGAAATGTAAATCAAAACCACAAAGAGATATCACCTCACACTTGTCAGAATGCCTATTATCCAAAAGTAACAAGTGTTGACAAAGATGTAGAGAAAAGAGAACCCTTGTGCACTGTTGGTAGCAATGTACATTGGTGCAGCCACTCTGGCAAACAGTAGGATTTCCTCAAAATATCAAAAGTAGAACTACCAAAATGATCTAGCAATTCCACTATTGTGCATCCAAGGGAAAAAAAAAAGAAGAACTCTAATTTAAAAAGATATATGCAGTCCAATGTTCACTGCAGCATTATTTAAAATAGCCAAGATATGGAGGGTGGCTCAGTCAGTTCAGCATCTGACTCTGATTTTCACTCAGGTCATGATTCCAGGGTTGTAGAATCCAGCCTCACATCTGGCTCTGCACTGAGTTTGGAGCCTACGTAAGATTCTCTCCTCTTCTGCTCCGTTCCCCTGCTCACTCGCTCTCTCTCTCTCTCTCTCTCTCTCAAATAAAATAGCCAAGATTCAGAAACAACCTAAGTGTCCATCAATGGATGAATGGATAAAGAAGATGAAGTATAGAAATACAATGGAATAAAAAGCTATAAAAAGAGACTGAAATCTTTCCACTTGAGACAACATGGATGGAACTTAAGGGTATTATGCTGCATGAAATAAGTCAGACAGAAAAAGACAAATAACATATGATCTCTCTTATATATGGAATTCAAAAAACAAAAGAAATGAGAAAACAAAACAAACAAAACCAATCTCATATATGAAGAACAAGCTGGTGGTTATCAGAAGGGAAGAATGGACAAAATGGGTACAGGGCGTTGGTTAGTTGTATAGTGCTAGATTGTAACTAGACATTGTGGTGATCACTTTAGTGTATAGAAAAATCTAATTATTATGTTGTATATATGAAGCTAAGATAATGTTATATATCAATGTTATATACCAATTTTACCTCAATGAAAAATAACAATTATAGAAAATAGAAATGATATGAAAACAAGAGACTAATATAACAAAAATGGAGGCTTAGTGTAGAGGCCACAAAGACCAATGCCCAACTAATAAAGTCTAAAAGTAGAGGTCAGAGGGTGCAGAGGGATAAGTTCTTAAAAAATAACATTAGAAAAATACTATAGAAAACTGAATCTGCACATTCAAAGTATCCACAGTTTATTCAAAACAATATATAGTAATACTTTTAATATACCTAGCCCCACAGAGTTTTGAATTACCAAAAATCAGATGAATTGAATTCCAAAGAGAAGGAAAAAAATTAGTACAAATGATCTGGTGAAGTCAGAGTGGCATGGAATTTCCCAGAGGAGAGTAAAGAAAGTAAATCTATGACAAGAGTAAAGGGAGACTGCAGGTGTAGTTAAGCAGCTGGCACAGAGAACAACCAATACAGGTGGGAAGAAGAGACGGCGGTACATCAAAGGAAGGTGTGTGGGAGAAAAATGAAACTAATGAATCCACTTGATACATTTGTGAATTTGGAAAAACATAAAGATATGCATTTAAACATTTGGCAAACTACCTAAGGAGATCTACAGAAATCTAAGCAAGTGAAAAGTGAAGACAATTACTGATCTCAGGAAAACAAAAAGTTGTATGAAACAAAAATTATAATCATAATTAATTTACATGATCAGCCAATAATGTTTACATTGTCATCATAATGTAATAATGCAAACACTGACTTAACTAACATTGTATTATTAGTAAAATGGGTAAATCGTGGATTCTGGTCTAAGATGGCAATGTTGGAGACTCTGAACTCACCCCCATGGAACAGACTAAACCATACCTAAATATAGAACAACCCCTCCTCAAGAACTAAGGGCTGACTGAACTGAGGGCACAATAAAAGACAGAAGAGCAAAAGACAACAGCAAGAGAGATGGAGACATGGTAACAATGGGAAACTTCACCCCTGACCCTGTGAACTTCAGTGGAAAGGGACAGTACTGAGGTACTGTAATGGATTCCTCTGTCAGTGGGCACAGGGAAAAAAACAAAAAACAAAAAACAAACAAACAACAACAACAACAAAACTACAGTTTAAAAGAGCAACTAACATAAAACTGACAGCACTAGAATTATGCCAAACAGCAGGGAAGCCGCAGCAATGCTTTCCAGGTCAGAGGGACCGGAGAATGACACTGCTTATGCACACCCTCTTCCTTAAAAGTACAGATGGGAGCAAGATTTGGTCCCTATAACGAGTCCCAGGTCCTGAAGCTGATACCAGCCCTGGTCATTCTGGGGCACAGAAAATAAGGCCCAGGTTTTTCTTTCTTTTCCTTTCCTAACCCATTTCCCTTTTTCTTTTCCCTTCCCTTTTTTTTTTCTTTTTTTCTTCCTTCCTTTTCCCTTTTCTTTTACTTTCTTTTTTCCATTTCTTTCTTTCTTTTTTTTTTTTAAACTTTAATGTTTTTATTTATCTATCTTGAGAGAGAGACAGAGAACATGAACAGAGGAGGGACAGAGAGAGACACAGAATCCAAAGCAGGCTCCAGGCTCCGAGCCATCAGCATAAAGCCGGATGCAGGGCCTGAACCCATGAACCGTGAGATCATGACCTGAGCCCAAATCAGACACTTAACCAACTGAACCACCCAGGTGCCCCTCCATTTCTTTTGCTTTCTTTTTTAAATTCTTCTTTAAAAAGCCGCAGTTTTTAACAGTCTCTTATGCTTTGGTTAAAAACTGAGAACAAACTGAGGGTTGACGGGGGGTGGGAGGGAGGGCAGGGTGGGTGATGGGTATTGAGGAGGGCACCTTTTGGGATGAGCACTGGGTGTTGTATGGAAACCAATTTGACAGTAAATTTCATATATTTAAAAAAAAAAAAAAGCCGCAGTTTAAAACAGCAACTAGCACATAAAAAAGCCAGCCCTAGACCTCTACCAAGCAGTGGGGGTAGCTGCTGGAAAGCTCTCTCAGTAGGAAGGGGTAACACACATGGTCTACACTCCCCCTCCACCTTGAAAGCATAGACACATGCACAGTCTGCAAGTGCTAACCAGCTTGCCACCTCAGTGAGCCCTGGCCCCTACCCCAAATCAGCCCCAGCCATCCCACTAAGGTGGCTACAGGGTGGTATACACCAGCACACCCCTGGTTAGCGCTAACTATAGTTCTAGCCTTTGCACCAAGGTGATACAGACACAAAACATTCCAGAACACTTCAAGCCTACACCATTTTGGCTTCAGACGGCTTGTTAGTGCAGAGCTCCAGAACTTCTCAGCTGACATCTGCTTCAGATCCAGCCACCCAGCCAGAGTGCCCCCTGTGAGGGGCACCCAAGAACATTCCTGCCAGAATCAGCCTCAGCTCCAATCCTCCAGCCAGAGTACCCTCTGTGCTGAACACCATGAAACACCCCAACCTGTACCTTATTCAGCATCAGCTGTCTTGCCAGGTCACCCTCAGTGTACAGAGCCCCAAAACAACATGGCATGCAACCACTTCAGCTTTAGCTATCTTGTCAGGGCACATTTTTTGCAGAAAGCCCAGGGACCATACTGACCCATGCCCGTTTCAGCATTAGCTGTGCTGCCAGGGCATCCTCTGTACAGAGTACCATACGATCCCCCCAGCTTGTATCCTGCCTCAGCAACAGCTGCTCCTTTAGAGCACTTTCTGTACAGAGAGTCCTGGAACATCTGCATTTACATACACTTCAACTTCAGCTATCCTGCCAAAATGCCCTCTGTGTGTAGAGCCAATGTCCCCCTGGCTTGTACCCACTTTAGTTCCAGCTATACTTCCAGGGCACCCTCTGTGCAGAGAGCTCAGGAACCTCCAGGGTTGCATGCCATATCTTCTCCAGCCACCTTGCCAAGGCACTCCCTGCACAGAGTGCTCCAGCTTGCTCCCATATCAGCTTCACATGTCTTTCCAGGGTGGCCTCAGTGCATAGAATCTCAGGACACCTGGCCTGCATCTAATTGAGCTTTAGCTGTCCTAACAGGACACCCACCATGTGGAAATCACCACGACCAAAAGCCCATGCCAGGCACAGCTCCAACCAGTCAGCAAAAGTCACTAAGCACACACAGTCTTCATACAGGAAGATGATATACAAGACCATTCCTTCAAGCTTAGGAGAAGTACCTGTTCCACTTAATCCATAGAAATAAACACAGAAAGTCAAGTAAAATGGGGAGACAGAGGAATGTGGTCCAAAAGAAAGCACAAGCAAAAAACCTCAGAAAAGAACTAAATAAAACGGAGATAAATAATATGCCTCATAAAGATTTTAAAGCAATGATCTGTAAAGATACATCAGGCTGGAGACAAGAATGAAGAACTCAGTAAGACCTTCACTAAAGAGATAGAAAATATTAAAAAGAATCTATCAGAGTTGAAGAATACAATAATTTAAATAAAAAACACACTAAAGAGAATCAACAGTTGACTAGCAGATGCAGAAGAACATATCAGTGATCTGGATGACAGGAAACTGGGAAGCACCCAAGCTCAACAACAAAATGAGAAAAGAATGAAAAAAAATAAAATGAGGACAGGTTAAGGGATCTCTAGAATAACATTCAGTTAACAAACATTTACATTATAGGGTTCCCAGAAGAAGAGAGAAGTCATAGACAACATATTTAAAGAAACAGTAGTTCAAACTTCTGTGACACAGCGAAGGAAACAGACATCCAATCCAAGTCGAAGAAAGAGTTCCAAACAAGATGAACCCAAGGAAGTCCATATCATGACACATAATAATTAAAATATCAAATACTGGGGCGCCTGAGTGGATCAGTCAGTAAGTGGTCAACTCTTGATTTCGGCTCAGGTCATGATCTCATGGGTTCATGAGACAGACCCTGCGTTGGCTCTGTGCTGACAGTACAGAGCCTTCTTGGGATTCTTTCTCTCCCTCTCTCTCTTCCCCTCTCCTGCTAATCCTCTCTCTCTCAAAATAAATAAATAAACATTAAAAAATGTCAAATGTTAAAGATAAAGAATTGTAAATGCAGCAACAGAAAAGCAAGAAGTTACCTACAAGGAAAAACCTATAAGACTATCAGCTGATTGTTCAGCAGAAACTTTGAAGGCCAGAAGGGAGTGGTATGATATATTCAAAGTGCTGAAAGAAAAAAAAAAGAAAAACTATAAGCAAGAGTACCTGGCAATATTATTATTCAGACTTGAAGGAGAGATAAAGAGTTTCTCAAACAAAAGATGACCAATATCACCAATAGACCAGCCTTACAAGAAATGTTGCAGGGACTTCTTTAAGTGGAAAAGAAATGGGCACATTTAATGTAAGAAAATTATGAATAAAAAGATGTCAAATATGTCAGCATACATATAAGATGTGGAAGAGGGAATAAAAAGTAAAAAAATGAAAAAGAAAAGCAAAGTGTTTTTTTCTTTTCTTTTCCCGTCTTCTTTTTTTTGGGAATGTGTTTGAACTTAAATGAGCATCAGATTAATATAAACTGCTATTTATTTAGGACATTTTATATAAACCTCATAGTAAGTACAAACCAAAAATCTATACTAGATACACACAAAAAAATAAAGAGTAAAAAAGTCAAACATAACACTAAAACTCATCAGTCACACACACACACACACACACACACACACACACACAAAAGACGGCAAGGGGAAAAAAAAAAAGTTAGTACACAAGAACTAAAAAAACACCCAGCAAGCAAATAACAAAATGGCAATAAGCACATACCTATCAATAATTACTTTAAATGTAAATGGCCTAAATGCTCCAATCAATACACCTAGGGTGGTGGAATGGATAGAAACAAACAAAGCCCATTTATATGCTGCCTACAAGAGACTCACCTCAGACCTAAAGACACATACAAATTGATGAGGTGACTGGCTGGCTCAGTCTCTGGAACATGCATGTCTTGATCTTGGGGTCATGAGTTCAAGCTCCACGTTGGCACAGAGATTACTTAATAAAAATGAAAAGACACATACCAACTGAAAGTGAAGGGATAAAAAAAAAGCATTTACTATATAGATGGAAGGGAAAAATAGCAGGCATAGCACTATTTATATAAGACAAAATAGACTTTAAAACAAACAGTGTAACAAGACACAAAGATGGGCATCACATAAAGATAATGGGATTAATCCCACAAAGGTATATAAATATCTATGCACCCAACACTGGAGCACATAAATATATAAAGCAAATATTAAGGACATAAAATGAGAAATTGATGGTAATATAATAATAGTACAAGACCTTAACACTCCACTTTCATGAATGGATAGATAATCCAGGCACAAAATCAACAAGGAAACAGTATCTGTGAATGACACACTAGATCAGATGGACTTAAGATCCATCCACAAACAACTGAATACACATTCTTTTCAAGTGCACAGGGAACATTCTCTGGGATAGATCACATGTCAGGCCACAAAACATACCTCAATAAATTTAATAATACTGAAAATCATACCATGCATCTTTTCTGATCACAATAGTATAAAACTAGAAATAAATCACAGGAAAAAACTGGAAAAAACACAAACAGATGGAGGCTAAACAATATAATACTAAACAACGAATAGGTCAATAAAGCAAAACAGGGAAATATACAGTGTTATAGGCCTATCTCAAGAAATAAGAAAAAGCTCAAATAAAAATAAAATTCAATACTTAAAGGAAAAAAGAACACAGCCCAAAGTGAGTATAAGGAAGGTAATAACAAAGATTAGAACAGAAATAAATGGGGGCGCCTGGGTGGCTCAGTCAGTTGAGCCTCTGACTATGGCCCAGGTCATGATCTCACAGTTCGAGTTCAAGCCCCACATCAGGCTCTGTGCTGACAGCTTGGAGCCTGGAGCCTGCTTCGGATTCTGTGTCTCCCTCTCTCTCTGCTCCTCCCCAGCTCATGCTTGCACTCTGTCTCTGTCAAAAATAGATAAACTTAAAAAAGTTTTTTTTTTTTAAAGAACAGAAATAAATGACATGGAGAATAAAAAAAGGCAACAGAAAAAACTCAATGAAACCAAGAGCTGGTTCTTTGAAAAGATAAACAGAATTGATAAACCCTCAGCCAGACTCATCAAGAAAAATAGAGAAAGGACCCAAGTAATGAAATCAGAAATGAGAGAGAAGTAACAAGTGACACCACAGAAATACAAAGGATTATAAGAGAATATGACAGAACATTATATGCCAACAAATCAGACAACCTAAAAAAAATGGATAAATTTCTAGAAACATACAATCTTCCAAAACTGAATCAGCAAAAATAAATAAAAAATCTGAACAGACCAATTACTGGTAACAACAATGAATCAGTAATCAGAAAACTACCAAAAAATAAAAGTCTAAGATCTGATGTATTTACAAGTGAATTTTACTGAACATTTAAAGAAGAGTTAGTACCTATCCTTCTCAAACTACTCCAAAAAATAGAAAAGGAAGAAAAGCTTCCAAACATTTTCTACCAGGCCAGCATTATCCTCATACCAAAACCAAACACACCACAAAAAAGAAAAAACTACAAGCCAATGTCCCTGAAGAACATAGATGCAAAAATCTTCAACAAAATGTCACCAAACTGCATACAACCATACATTAAAATGTCATTTACAATGATCAAGTGAGAATTATTCCAGGGATGCAAGGATAGTCCAATTCACAAATCAATCAACATGATACACCACATTAACAAAAAGGATAAAAATCATAAAATCATCTCAGTAGATGCAGAAAAAGCATTTGACAAAAGTCAACATCTATTCATGATGAAACTCAAAAAAGTATGTTTAGAGGGAACATACCTCAACATAATAAAGTCCATATATGAAAAATCGACAACTAAGATCATACTCATTGGTGCAAAAACTGAGAGCTTTCCCCTATGATCAGGAACAAGACAATGATGTCCACTCTCATCACTTTACTCAGCATATTAATGGAAATCCTAACCACAGCAATCACACAAGAAAAGGAAGAGGCACCCATACTGGTAAAGTAGAATTTAAACTATCAGTATTTGCAGATGGCATGATACTATACATAGAAAACATAGAAAATCCTAGACTCCACCAAGAAACTACTGGAAGTAATAAATTCAGTAAAGTTGTATGACACAAAATTACTACCCAGAAATTAGTAGTGTTTCTACACACTAATAATGAAGTAACAGAAAGAAATTCAGAAAATAATTGCACTAAAAAGAATAAAATGCCTAGAAATAAACTTAACCAAAGAGGTGAAAACTTTAAAATGTTGATGAAAGTATTGAAGATGATACAAACAATGAAATTTCATGCTCATGAGCTGAAAGAATTAATATTGTTAAAATATCCCTATTACCCAAAGCAGTCTACAGATTCAGTGTAATCCCTACCAAAATATCAACAGTATTTTTTCATAAAACTAGAACAGATAATACTAAAATTTGTATGGGACCACAAAAGACCCCAAAGAAACAAAGGAATATTGAAGGAAAAACAAAAAAACAAAAGTTGAGGTATCACAATTCCAGATTTCAAGATATATTGCAAAGCTGAGGTAATCAAAACAGTATGGTACTGGCACAAAACAGCCACATAGATCAGTGGAACACAATAGAGAACCCAAAGAAAAACCCCACAAGTATATGGTCAATTAATCTCTGACAAAGGGGAGGCAAGAATACACAATGAGGAAAATACATTCTCTTTAATAAATGGTGTTGGGAAAACTGGACAGCTTCATGCAAAGGAATAAAACCGGGCCACTTTCTAATGCTGTACACAAAATAAATTCAAAATGCACTAAAGACCTAAATGTGACACTTGAAACCATAAAAATCCTAGGAGAGAGCACAGTAATTTCCCTGATATCAGCCATAGCAACATTTTCCTAGATAAATCTCCTATAGTCAGGGAAACAAAAGCAAAAATAAACTATTGGGACTACATCAAATAAAAAGTTTTCATACCACGATGGAAACCATTAAACAAACAAAAAGGAAATCTACTAAATGAAAGAAAATATTTTCAAATGATGTATCTAATAAGAGGTTAAGTCCAAAACATATAAAGAATGTACATAATCAACACACACACACACACACACGCACACACACACACACACACACACACCAATCTGGTTAATAAATGGGCAGAGGACTTAAATAGACATCTTCCCAAAAAAGACATAAAGATGGCTAACAGACATGTGAAAAGTTGCTCAGCATCGCTAATCATCAGGGACATGTAAATGAAAACCCCAATGAAATAGCACCTTATACCTGTCAGAATGGCTAAAATCAAAAACACAAGAAATAACAAGTGTTGGTAAGGATGTGGAGAAAAAGGAACCCTCATACACTGTTGTTGGGAATGTAAACTGGTACAACCACCATGAAAAACAATACGCAGACTCCTCAAAAAATTTAAAATAGAAATACTATATGATGCAATAATTCATATATATGTATATATATGTATATATAGCCATAAAAAGATGATATCATGACATTTCAGACAACATGGATGAACCCAGAGGGTATTGTGCTAAGTGAAATAAGTCAGATTGAGACAGTACCATATGATTTCATTCATAAGTGGAATTTAATCAAAAACAAAAACAAAAAAACCCAAATGAATAAACAGACAAAACAAAATCAGACCTATAAATATACAGAACAAACTGATGGCTGTCTGAAGGGAGGGGAGTGGAAGAATGGGAAAAATGGGTTAAGAAGAGTGAGAGATTCAGGCTTCCAGTTATGGAAGGAATACACCATGGGAATAAAAGGCACAGCATAACGAATAGAGTCGATTATACTATAATAATGTTATATGGTAACAGATGGTAGCTACACTTGTGGTGACTATATCACAATGTATTAACTTATCAAATCACTATGCTGTACACCTGAAAATAATATAACACTGTGTGTCAACTATATTCAAAACTAAAATAATAGTAACAATAATAAGTAAAAATATAAATGTGCAAATACTGGGAAATAAAATGGGAAGTATAAAAGGCTCACCAATCTTAGCAGGAAGTCAATGCCTGAAATTGATAAATCAGGAAATAATGAGATATGTATATTATTTATAAATATAGCAATAAATTAAAAAATAAAAAAAAAAGAGTTGGGGTATCTAGTAGTCATAATCCAGCTGCCTCAAATTTCACTCTTCTTGATTTTCACCACTGCTTATTTCCCTTTTAATCCACTCATGTCAGCTCTTGTGAGTTTTCAAAATGTACACCTTGCCATTTTTACCCAACTCCTAAAACATACAGAGTTCTCCAGGGGGTTCCCATTGCCTTAGACTCAAATCTTTCACAGGGTGTTGGAAGGTCATGCATAGTCAAGTTCTTCCCTCTCATCACTTACCACTCCACTCTTTCCCTTGCCATCTACACTTCAGCCACACTGACCATGTAGTAATTGGAAAATACCAAACTCCCAGCTACACTGGGGCTTTGAATATATGCTGCTCCTGTTGTTTCAAAATATTACCCTATCCCAGTTACCACATCCCTTTTACACACACACCTTCTGCTTCATGAAAGTATCTCCTTTTTCTTCTTTCAATCCCCAGCTCAAGGACTTGGTTTGGGGATAGATATTGATGACTCTCAGTACATTGAGATCCTCTGCCTAATCTCTCCTTTAGAGAACTTACTCAGTTTTCCATACTTAATTGTCTGTCCCTACATGCCTTTCTCCTCTGCCATTAGACTGCAAACTTCAAGAAATGACAGGTTTTCTCTTTCCTTGTTATTGTACACCAGTATGCAGTACAATACTTAGAATATAATAGGTGTTCCATAAATATTTTATGAATGAATGAACAAATTAAAAATAGTCTAAACATCCAACATCTAGGTAAGTCTTACATAGGTCTGCCACTTACTAGCTATGTGACCTTGAGCAAATCATTTAACCACTCTGACTTCCTCATTTGCAAATCATAATAATACACAGTTCAAAAATCTACTATAAAGATTATAAAGAGAGTAATACACATAGAAGTAAGTTTTTCTGTGTATATGCTATATAAAGGTAAGCTTTCTTTTTTTTTTTTTTTGTTTCTTTAAATCATTAATGATAACCGTGGTATATATTTGATCACAACATGTATTCTCTAAACTTAAAAGTAAAAAGGAAATGAGACAGCACCTCATCAAGAGCAGTGTGCTTCAAGGGGCAGTAGAATATCTATGTTTCCAGAGTAAAAAAGACAAGACTTCCCTAAGCTTTAAAGTTTTCAACCCAGTTCATCCTTATTCACATACTATCACCAAAACAAGTTTAACTGCAGCACAGTTCATAAGGACAAAATATTTCTTTTGTGGCTGGAATAAATGAGACACATAATCTCATCAAATGTATATTCAGTAGGAATTTCACTCTGCCATCTGTGATTTTCACATACTTCAGTGTTAACTCTGAATTTCTAACAGAAAATCCAGCTCTCAAGGACATTATGTGAATTTGTGACATGACAGTAGGACACTTGCTGGGAAGATAAAATAATGAACAAGTGAGATTTTTTTCATCTATCTAGGAGATTCATCTGTGACAGATGTAATAGTGATAATAATTTAATCATAATTATGCTATTATGCCATATTATTATGACAGTTAAGGTTATAATTTAATGTTACACCCTTTTAATTCAATAAAAGTTATTAATACTTTAAAAATCTTTTTCTAGTAAAGGTTTACATCTAGCCAAGATTCCCTTTCTCTTGATGATATGAAAATTATATGCTCAGATAAAAAATAACCCCATGGCTTGAGTGACAAACTAGGTATTAAATTTAGATTCCAAACAGATATTAATTCTGAGAGGTCTTGAGTAAATCCTTTACATTTTCACCTATGCATTTTCTTTTTTTTTTTTTAATTTTTTAATGTTTATTTATTTTTGAGAGAGAGACAGACACAGAGAGTGTGAGCAGGGAAGGGGCAGAGAGAGAGGGAGACCCAGAGTCCTGAGCAGGATCCAGGCTCTGAGGTATCAGCACAGAGCCTGACATGGGGCTCAAACCCACGAGCCATGAGATCAGGACCTGAGCTTAAATCGGACGCTTAACTGACTGAGCCTTCCAGGGGTCCCCACCCATGCACTTTCATTCCCTTTCTTCCTCTGAAACACTTGTTCACTGCTTCACCAAGGGGGGCAAATTTCCCTCACCAGTTATTTATCTTTTCACATTTACTCTTCTGACATCATCCAACTGTGTTCTCTTCATGCTCAGACAGGAGCTGAAGTGAAAACATATATGGACATAAGACATGGGTCTGGACAGAAAAAAAGAAAAAGAAGCTAGTGTGATAAGGCTGGCAGCTTGCCAAGTCTCTACTATTTTGATATGATTTCCCCTGAGCCTGGCTAGAAAGACTGCTGGTGGCTTAGCCAATCTAAATCCCATGGTAAACCCTCCTGAGCATTCTCCCTCTTCATTAGAGTACTGAACCCAGGTTTACAGACAGTACTGCAGGTCAACTCAAGCTCTCCAAAGTGAGTGAAAATACCAACTCAGTTTCTACTCTGTCAAATCAGTGACCCAGACCAGTGCTGCTGAAAATGTAATGTGATGAATCACCTGGTGATCTGTTTAAAGCACACATTCTCATTGGGTGGGCCTGACAGAGTGATGGGATTCTGCATTTCTAACTAGAAGTCCTAGACCATAATTTGAGAAAGAAGGACCAGGAATACCATCTATACAACCCTACTTACACCATCAACTGACCTGCTTCTCTAATTCTCTTTCCCACTTCTCCTAGATTTCCACATTTTTACTACTCTGTTTACATTAAAAATTTAAAAAAACATAATTTGACATGGGATGAATCACACTTATAAAATACCGCAAGAAGTATTTGATTCTATAATTTTTCTAAGAAAGAATGGCATGGTTAAACATACACTGGCTGTGTAATTATACAGAACTGGGTGTGAATTCCAATTAAAAGTTTAATAGCCAGGCAGATTTTAAGACAAGTTATTCAACCTCACAACAGTCTCCTCATCCACAGAGTGGAGATAATACCCACTTCACAGGATTTTTGTGAATAAAAATAAAACAATAACTGAATAAAATAACACAAAATAGTCCCTGAGATACTATAAGTTCTTCATAAATGGTGGGAAATAATGACCAGATATACTCAGCTCAATGGAATTACTTACTATTATACAAAATTATTTTTAAGTTGGAATTTAGTGTGCTAAATATGTCAAAGTTTAAGCAAATGCTTTTAAAAAAAAAAGAAAAATCAAGGCATTATTAACTGTTATATGCTTGGCAAAGGGAGTCTATTTTTAAATTTTGAATTTCATTTGAGATAAATTATTTTGTATTATAAAGTGGATGTGTGGCAGGTTTTTTAATCAGCTTTCACCGCCTTTGAAATACATTTGTTAATTGGAAACAAAATAAGTGGCTTAAAATTTCTGTGGATGCAGCAACTCTAGTTAATATTTTCTAAATGGTGCTTGAAAATAAATATGTATGTATCAAAAAGTACTTGATAAGCAGCTAAATATGAAGAAAAACACCACCTTGCCCAAATCGCTAGTGCATCAAGATATATTGATGCATTGATAGAATGGTCTCTAGTAATTTGCTGCTAATCAGTTTTAAGAAATAGATGACAGCAAGGTATTTTTAAAGAGTTCTTCTGCAGCTGACAAGATTTTAGATTATGTGAACTGACTCACCATTTAAATTCAACTATATAGAATGGTGTGTTATTGATTCAGACAGTCCTTGACCTCAGGGATAACACTTGCCCTAGCTGAGGAAGCCAACTTTTAGTTTGGAGTGTGTTGTCTTTCAGCATCTTTGCCTTTTGACAACAATAAAACAGAAAGTTCAGGAAAGCATACAATGAGTTAATGCAAACAAAGGTGCCCAAATTTACTTAAAGTGTTCATGCTAGGGAAGAATTACAATCACCCATCCTAAAGAAAATCAAGTCAGGCTTAGCGAATATTTTTAACCACCACCCACTTGCACAGTTTGATTCACATTTTGAGGTAAGCAGCTCTGGTTTCTTTTCAGTGTCACTATTGTCTTTAGAATGAAAATTCAGTTTGAATTTCCTACAATGTCTTAGATTTGGGATATGAACTATGCTGCTGGCATGTGATTCAAGCTGTGTAAGGATGTATCTGATTCAGAATTGGAAAATTGTTTTTAAAAAGTTTGGAGAACATATTTCTTAATGATGCCTTCTCTTTCACTCTCACAAATGGGAAAACAGAGCACCGTGATGAGGAGAATATGTTTTCTAAAAGGGTCTTCTCCAGTTGGAGAGATGCCAAATCCCATGGTTGAGAGCAGAGCTTTTCAGCCTAATATTTATTATTTCTTCCAGGTAGCAACAGTTTCTTGTTCTCTTTTCCATTAATTGTTTTTTTATTGCTTCCTTCGTCTTTAGATAGATGATAGATGATTATAGATAGATAGATAGATAGATAGATAGATAGATAGATGATACACACACATTCTCATCCTCTCTCTTTCTCTCACTCTCACTCTCAACCCCAATCCTGTATATGGGTGAAGATAAAGAAGTACATTATATATCCACCAGAATTAATCTACAGGGCTTTCATCTTTGAAAGACACTATTAAGCTTGATGGTTTCCTTTTTAATGGTATCTTCTTTTGGTACATGCCATAAGATAGAAAATGGCATTTTCAGAAAAGTTTCCATAGTCTGCAACACACACACACACACACACACACACACACACACACACACACACACCTGCTTTAAGATGTAGCCAACTCCTGATTATTCTGCAAATGGGAAATCATGGAATATACACATTATATATTTCAACACATTCATTGAAATCCATAGATAATCTTTAAAAGTCTTATCTAATTCAATCACTTTAATTTTCCTCTCAAATTTTCATCAAGTTGCTCACAAATAGCAAATTAATTCATTTGAAATCTAAAAGCTTTGATTATTTTCTGTCCTTTTTACAAATTCTGAAATGCCCCCCCCCCCAAATAATCAGTAAAGATTTGCAGGGGGGATGCTAAATTTAGACCCAGATAATAAAGACAACAGATTTTGACCCCAAATTAAAAATGAGATGTGCTTTTCCAATCAGGGCCTGGCAGAATGGCTTCTTCAAGGAAGGGTAGTGAGAAGAAGGGCTGTTCTGCCAACCATGAGGTACTGACCAGAGAAAATACCATCAACATTCACAATCGCATCCACAGAGTGGGTTTCAAGAAGCATGCCCCATGGGCACTCAGAGGAAATTTGCCATGAAGGAGATGGGAACTCCAAATGTGCATTGACACCAAGCGCAACAAAGCTGCCTGGGCCAGAGGAATAAGGGATGTTCCACACCGTACCCATGTGTGGTGGTCCAGAAAACCTAACAAGGATGAAGCTCTATACATTGGTTACCTATGTACCTGTCACCATTTTCAAAAATCTACAGTTAATGTAGATGAGAACTAACAGCTGATTATCAAATAAAGGTATAAAATTTCCAAAAGTTAAATTAAAAATATATTTTTATGGCTATGAATCAACTTATAACATGGCTATATGATTATATATATACATACACAAACACACATCATTTACACTAACACCTTTTTTTTTTAACTTTTTTTTTTTTTAATTTATTTTTGAGAGATAGAGACAGAGCATGACCAGGGGAGGGGGAGGCCAAGAGAGAGTGAGACACAGAATGTGAAGCAGGATCCAAGCTCTGAGGTATCAGCACAGAGCCCAACACAGGGCTCGAACCCATGAACCATGAGATCATGACCTGAGGCAAAGCTGGATGCTTAATGGACTGAGCCACCCAGGCGCCCCTATACACCTATTTTGATAGAATTTTTGTTATGTATCAGTTCACTTCGTCTTCTAATAATGTCATTCCATACACTCTTTACCTAGAAAACCCTACACTTACATTAAGACAGCTCGACTAACATAGCTATCTTTTGCAAAGTCTCCAAGACTTCAGGATGAAAAACCTAGAAAAAAAAAAAGTACCTCTTGGAATTGTAATCAACCTATATACTTAATTTCTGTCCCCCTTCACAATGTCAGGTTTTTGAAGGACAGGGTATATATACACAATACATATTCCTAAAATTTTATAAATTTATTCTCATTCTAAGAATTTTATATGCCAAAGATCTAATAGGCAAACTGCTAAAAATAATTAAACAAATTCCTAATATTTTATAAGTTCCCAAATCCTATCATCTCCAATGATTAGAACCTAAAGCAAATGATGCCACTATTTGTGTGCATGTGCATGTGCATTTTGTATGGCAAAAGTACCCATTCAAGTACTTTTAGAAGTACTCAACATCTGCCAAAGCAAAGTGCGGCAAAATTTATGCTTCAAGAGTCATTTAAAAAGTGAGTGAGCCTTGCTAAACAACACGATACATATGGGAAAGAAACATAAATGGTGTGAAAGTACAAAGCAATCCATACTTATTTTATTACACAAGGACCTAAGTGTTATTTACCTAAGATTAGTGATATGCCGTGATTACTCTCTGCCTAGGAAATCACTACATGAACAGTTCAATACCACAACAGGGACATTGCTGATTTTGATGGGCATAATTTTAGGTAAGGTAATTGCTTCCAGTGACCTTCCTACTTTTTTGTGTATTTCATAATATATTTTCAACATAGCATTGTCTACAGCTGAAGTTCTCTTCATTATTTCCACTTATAAATAAGAATTTTCCCTGTTATGTGCACCAGCCATTTGAATTCTAAAAATTCAAAACAGTAAGTCATTTTACAACCTTAGCCACAAAATAACCTACTTATTATTTTATTTATTTGTGATTCTACATATTTTTTCTACTGCTGGCTGCAAAGAGAAATCATAATGCAATACCCCAGCTTTAAATTTAAGAAATTCAGGCAGCAATTTTCGGTAGTTAGTCTTTCTTACAGACTAGTGTCTTTTGATATATTTAAAAGACTACAGAAGCTGTTACGATGATAATGGAAGAACCTTATACATTTTCATTGACATCTAGTTGCCATTGACATCACAGAATTGACAAGGTAATGGTTTTCACACATACTTACATTGACACCATAACATCAGAAGTGTCAGACACAATGGAAGTGTCTCCTACAAGATCTATTGGTATTTAAAAAAAAGGAGAAAAATAAATGCAAAAGATTATGGTAGTATAATATTATATCTCTTAACATTTCTAATTGTCCATAAATTCATCTGATTTATAATGAACTCCTGTTGCAGACGTCAGCTTTTTCATACACACAAATTTAGGGAATGGGAAAGGTGAGAACATTGGAGGTGATGAGTGTGAAGGCTATTGTAATAGATATAAAGATAAACTTTATCTGCAGTTAACATTTATAAAGTACAGTGTACAATTGTTCAAAACCAGGAACAGACTGTGGTAATAAGAAAATAGTCAAGGAACTCACACCAATTTGGTATTTTAGGTTAATTGCTTTATTATTAATACAGAGAGGTTGCACATTAGTTCTGTATAATTAGACAGAAATTATGCAGTGTTTGGTAATTGTAACAGAATTCTGTAGTTTGCTATAACTTCATGCTGAACCAATATCAAAAATAAAGCATTACAATCTTTAAAAAGAGACACATAGTTGGCATCAGAGTATTACTAGAAGCAGAAGCTGATATATGACAGATTTTCATTATTTCTGTGAGGTAAGTTAACTCGATCATATCTGCATGACAGAGTATTTATAAGATACTAGATGATATTTTTAGTGTAACTGGAAGTACCTCCAGCAGTCAGAGCTTTAACTTGTTTTCTTCCCATTTATAGGCACTTTATTTCTGTATAACCTGATTCAGTTTATATTCTTAAATTAAGACTCTTTAGAAAAGTAACTGCGACTGGATCTTTTCTGTGACCTTTGTTAAAATTATGCTTATCTGAACAATTAATTTTTTACCTCTCTTAACTGTAGAACATCTATGTTTCAAAGATGTGCCAAGCATTGGAGACAAAGAGATGACCAAGACAGAGATGGTCCCTGTGCTTCAGACCTTACATATCTCTATGGGGAAGACCAAGCTGAACCTTTAATTTCCTAGTGGTTATTTAATTGCAGCACAGTTGAAAGGTA
Organism: Panthera tigris; assembly: GCF_018350195.1. Taxonomy (NCBI): domain Eukaryota; kingdom Metazoa; phylum Chordata; class Mammalia; order Carnivora; family Felidae; genus Panthera; species Panthera tigris. The sequence goes on along the minus strand of NC_056667.1, from coordinate 83,087,163 downwards.
TCCTGGAGAAAACCTGGTGCCAAGAGAGCATATAAAAAGGCAGATCTGAACTAGTCTTGGAGACAGGTAAGGTTTCTCAGAGGAAATGGTATTTGTCCTGAAACCTGAAAACTGAGTAGGCTAGCTGGCAAAAGGAGGGGTAATGAGGAAAACATTCAGAGTAGAAGGACAATTCTACTTGAAAGCCTTGAGGCACCAAGTATGAATATGGAATAAGATCGTGCTGGCACTCTGTGTTCCTTTAAAAATGGGTTTAAACTGAGAACAAACTGAGGGTTGATGGGGGGTGGGAGGGAGGGCAGGGTGGGTGATGGGTATTGAGGAGGGCACCTTTTGGGATGAGCACTGGGTGTTGTATGGAAACCAATTTGACAATAAATTTCATATTAAAAAAATAAAAAATCAATAAAAATGGGTTTATTTTCAGTCTACATATCTGAATAAAATACACCAGAGTGAAGGAAGCTATGAAGAAGGAGCATTGTTCACCTTCCTCTAAATTGGTCACTGTTGCCAGATCAATGTATCTGATCTGGAGAGCCTTCATCATGCTGCCATTTTGCCCGTTTTTACATGGTTTTCCCTATCCTCCCCACAATTTATCTCAGAATATTTCTGCTTAGAAGACCAACGATGGCTCTTTTTAAAAATTTTTTAAAGTGAATTTATTTAATTATTTATTAAATAATTTAATAAATATTATTATTTATTTAATTTATTTATTATTTGAGAGAGAGAGGCAGAATGTGCACACGTAGGTACACACACACACACACACACACACTCAAAAGTGGGGGAGGGGCAGAGAGTGGGAGAGAGAAAGAGAATCCCAAGCAGGCTCCGTGCTGTCAGCACAGAGTCTGACATGGGGCTTGATCTTACAAAATGGGAGATCATGACCTGAGCCAAAATCAAGAGTCAGTCACTTAACAGACTGAGCCAACCAGGTGTCCTTACAGTGAATTTAAATCCAACTAATTACATTATGTACACCTTGAACTTACTTGTCCCTGAAATTCCCACTGAAAAGGTAGCAAGTTATTCTTTTAAAAGTGTGCCAGGTTGGAACTACACTAATGAATAAAAACACACATAGTCCTGCTCTCATAAAATTTATCATCTAACAAGGAGTCAAACAAAGTACAGCAAGCATCAATACATAAAACTGTGAAATTATGAAATATTTCCAAAATATAAATTAGATTCTTAGAAAATGCAAGAATAAGAGAATTCATTAATTCTGTCAATTTACTCTCTGACACACATTATACTAAGACCTAGAACTATATATTATATATACACAATTTCAAAACTAGATTTATTGCAATTCAACTAAAGTTTATTGAGCACTTACTGTATTAAACACTGTAGTTCTATTTTTCTTCTCACTCAGTTTCCCCAGTCCAGCCTCCTTGCTGTTCCTTGAACATGCCAGGCACCCTCCCATCTCAAAGCTTTGCACTCGTTTCCTCCCTGGGAAAGTTCTTCCAATCCTAAATTATCTCTAGGATCATTCTCTCACTTTCCTCACTTTCTCCAATGTCGACTTCACAGTAAGACATTCTTTGGTCAGCTGGTCTAAAATTGCACGCACATTCCCCTTCTCCACTCAGTACTTCATCTATCTCCATAGAAAATGTTTCATTACCATTTAACATGCTAAATATTTTATATGTTTTATATATTTGTTGACATGTATTTCCTATCTTACTTATCACTTGTAAGCTCCTAGTGTTCAGGATCATATCCTATGACAGTGGGATCATTAGCATTTTTTATACATACAGATTACAGGGAATTATTAATTACTTTGGCAGCTTGCTGGAGCTGATAATCCTTTTTTATCTTATTTACCAAAATAAATTTGGGTAAATTAAGCCAAATCTAAGTAAATAACCAACTACTGGAGAAAATGAGAATTTGTTAAATATGGAGAATAATAAAATCACACTTTGAAAATGAATTTTTAATTTTTCTTATTATAAAATCAATCATACTACAGGAAAAAATAGAAAAAACAGATAAAATAAAATAAAATAAATACAAACCACATTCTCAAAACCCAACTATAATCATTGTTAATACTATAAGAATTTCTATATCAAAGATAGGATCATAGTAGTCATACTACTCTGTAAGGTATTCAGCCAGTGTTCTACATGCCTAGATGCTCAGGCCTCTCCTGGGTGGTCTCGGACCTGCTTCACATAGGCACACTTGACATGCCTTGGGGATCCTTACGGATGAACCCACTTAGTGTCCACCCTCACTAATGAGTAACCAGGAAGTATGGAGGAGTTAACTTCCTACAGGGGAAAATGGATCAACCGAGATGCCAGTAGATACATTCAGCCCCTTTTCTATTTCCAACCCTCATCCTCCAGAGTCTGGGTATATAGTTTATATGGCTTCTTGAGAAGGATTCAGTCTCACTGGTCCAATCATTGGTTTCACTTAGTGGGGACCATATCAGTAATGCCTTCTCTAACTATTGACTCTCCCTTCTTCCCTGGCCTCACTCTCTCTGTGCCTCATTTCTGCTTTCTGGGATTGCACTCCCTAATAAAATAATAGCACATAAATCATCTGCTGTTGGATTTGCTTCCAGGGAACCAAGTTAAGACACTTCATTTTCCCCTTAAAATATATGTTAAATATGCTTTTCTATCATTGTCAATCCTTCTATATATAATGGAAATTCAGTAAGATCACAACCCTGTTTGTCTTCTTTATTGCTTTATCATCAGTACCCAGAGTTGTGTCTGACATATAGTAGGTGCTTGATACATTTTTACTGAATATAACAGTTTATTATTGCTGTAAAGTATCTACCTTACCTAAATCTTTGCTAGATTATATATGTCTCAATATATATACTCAGACCATAACCAGACAGACAGTCAAGTTGTTTTACCTAACTTTACCCATTTTAATCTACCAAGGTTATGCAGCAAAATCTTGGCTCAGACACATGATTATTTTCCACATTCTTAACTTCTTTGGGTCAAAGGATATGTACAATCTTAGGGATGTTTTATACGCATTTGCTATTCAATTTGAATAAAAATTACGACATTCTATTTATTTTAATTTGTTGGAAATTCTTTTAGTCCACCAGGATATTTTCGTAACATTGACAGAAGAAAAAGGCATAACCTGTATTCACCAGTTTCATCAATTTAAAAACCACATGCTTTTAAGGGATGACAATGGACTGATCAGTAAATTCAAGCTAGCACATTTGAAATAAAAATTTAAACCTTAAAAACCCTTGCTGCTAAAAAAAAAAAAAATCTTTTTTTTTATAATAGAATCTCCCCCGCCATATCCTTCCCAATAGTAATTTACTTTTCGTGTCACAGAACTCAGCACCAAACAAATTACACACCTTATCCGTGGCTATAAGCTCAAAATGCTCGGACTCATGTTTTTCACTATATCCCTTGGGCAAAGTGATTCGAGGGTGTTTTTTTCTGATAGTAAAAGAAATCCTGGAAACTCTTTACAATTATTCCTGCATGGATCAACGTGGCATACAGCAACAGTCCAGAGATCAGTATGAGACATATTTGAACCTGAATCCATGCTGACAGAGAAATACTTTCTATTCGCCGAATACTTGAAGTACCTCATTTCCTATGAACTGGATTATCTCTTCATAAATTGTGGGCAACAACTAAGATGAGTTTAGCTCCTACCTCTGTTACCGAATAGAGCCAGCTGATCTGTGAGTAATAGAGACAACACAGTAATCAGTTTCAAAAACCAAACATGTTTATTGTTTGGGAAAATAATCAGTCCATTCTCTGCAAGAAAGGAGAAGCCACATTCAGAAACCTATTTGCTACAATGAGTTTGATTGAACGCCCTCATACCAGGCTTGGTGTTACAACTTTATGTTGGAATTTGGAGGATTGCTCTTGCTTAGTATCAAGTTAATTATTCCACATATAAATTCAAGTTGATAGATCCCAGCTAGTCATCTAACAGCCTTTATCACACTATTTTACATCAATCAAAACAATGCCATTCAGTATCACTACAAACAGTGAAAAAAATAAAAATAATAAATAAATAAAGGCTTTTTTCTTTTCACTTGAAACATTTTTTGACTACCTCAAAAGTTCTTTGCAATATCTGATAAACATATTTAAATATATGTTTTCACATCCTCTTTAAAAGTTTCAATTAAACATGTATCTTTTAGTGGGGACAATAGAGCCATTACACTGCTGAAAAATAAAATCACCAGGTATCTAACAGAAAGGTTAGTGAGTAAATCAGGCTTCATGGGCTAGATGTAAACCACAGCTAGAACTCCAGGGACTGAAATAAAACCTGTGGATGTCATCAATGCATTTGCTTTAACGTTGTTCAAACTTCTCCTGGTGTTTAAAAAAGTACATATTGAAAAGGAGAATATACACCAATGCAGTCTAAGGACAAATCCTGAGGCCTCTCATGTATAAATGTGTTCAATTTGATACTTTTAGTTCTGTGTCTACGGAGAAAAAGAAATTTATGCTCAACCCCAGCCTACAAATTTCTGTATGCCTATTGACATAATATGTAGATGTCCTTGGCCAGATAAAAAGACAAAAAGAAAACTGCCTGCCTGCCTTCACAAGCCATGAAGCACTGAAAACCCTCTCAAAGACCTCTCTCTAATCAAAACAATTCTCCAAGGCTGAATGATGGTCTGGGGGGAAAAAAAACTAAGATAAAATAACAAAGAGAAAAAATCCAAGCTTGCACATTTTTGACCTACATCTGTTGAAATATAATGTCTTACAAATAAACAAAAAATATGAAACTGTGATAAAATGTTTCAATGATGTTTATTTAAAAAAAGAAAGAAAAAGAAAAGAAAGACTCAATTATGGGATAAACAATTCCAAGGGAACAAAAGCTATAGCATTCATGATAAATTGCTCTTTATTTCATTTTAAAACATAGATATGGCTTCACAATTTATATATAAAACTGTGACAGATTCTATTCTTTATAAAGCAATTCTGCTTTTTCTTATGACTGCACACATCTGGAGTCCAGTAAGTGATCAACTGATAGATTTCAGGCATATTTTGCAGTAAATAGCATCTCCAAGTACTCTGTGTAAGTTTACATCTCACTTCTAAGGTCAACTATCTGCATTAATTTTAACTTTAATTTTTTTTAATATGAAGGAAATTTTATATGAAGCTTGGACTTGATTCTTTAATGACTGAGTCCTATTAGGCTATATCCCTAAAAGGGGTACTGCCTTCAAGATTATTGAAAAACTGATTCCATTTAAATGGAGTTTTGGCAACATAAAAGAGATTACTGTCATATTCTCAAAGCTACCCTGCTTCCAGAATCATAAATGATCTTCATTTCCTAAATCAATACATTCCTTATGCACATTTTCTTGAAAATGTCAATTCTGTATATTTAGATTTAACAAATACTTTATTCTAGCTCTTTTCATTTCTTTTGATTACTGGAGATTGTTCTGACATCATGGGGAGATGTATAAAGACAAATATTAAATGTCGCACTATACCAGTCATGTCAGAACCACTACTGAATGAGCTTTTCAATGCTAAGCCACATGACAACTATACAGTTTCTGCCAGACATAAAGTGGACTTGTATTCAGTTGGCATTTCAGCACTTCTTTGGAACACAACCACTTTTTAGAATTACAAGGTTACTTAATTGAAAGCAGATTTTAAAATTATAGTAGTTGTAAAATACTAGGAGCTAAATTTTCACTTGTGTACTTAAAGCTGTTATTTGGAGCTGAATCGGGCAGGCAGTTTAACAAGCAACAGGAAATGTTTAAAATCACCAAGATCATTATCCAGTGAAATTAAAATCCCAAACCAGAGGGCTCAGCATTACATGGGAATTTGCAAGTGAAACCAGCATCATCATCAGGAACACATCTGGATAGGTAAGACTATTAGATAACACTCCAACTAGGGAGGCCAGGAAGTCCCCAGCATTAGGGAAGTCACGCTTTCTGGGGTTTCAGACATGGACTCGGATATATAATGAAGAGAACTGTCAGTTCAGGTCAAAGGGACTATGTTAGTGATTCTGTGGTGTGTGCTCATGTCTACATATGTATGTGTAGATCCTTTTTCCCAAGCCTTTTTCCTAGACCTACAGGTTGGGTAGAAACAGATGCAGAGTGTGAGATCAATGGTCCTGAATTGACAGCAGCAAGCAAGGAGCATGCTACAAAGTTGTAGGAGGCCGAATAATGGCACTCTATAGACATCCATGTCCTAGTTTCTAAAAACTGTGAATATGTTACCTTAAGTGGCAAAAAGGACTTTGCAAATAAAATTAAGATGGAGAGATTATCCTGGATTCTCTGGCTGGGCCCAATAAATAGGTCCCTAAAAGGGGGCCGGAGGGTCAGAGTCAGAGGAGATGTGAAAGTGGAAACAAGAGAGAGAAGATGTTATACCGGTAACTCTGAAAATGGAAGAAGGAATCACAAGCCAAGGAATGTGTATGTTGTCTCTAGAATTGGGAAAAGGCAAAGAAGTGATTCGTCACAAGAGCCTTCAGAAAGAATCAGTCATGCTGACATCTCACTAGTGAATCATCTGATCTTCAGAATTATAGATAAATTTGTGGAAATTTGTACAGATGTTTTATGGCAATTTAAAGAGAGGCAGCTTATATTCTATCAAGAAACCTTTACCCAGTGCCCACTTTCTATACACAGTGGTGACCAACTGGACTTACTGTTCCACTCAGCTCTTTAGATATGTTTCTTCTTGATCTCCCTTTTTTAAGAGCATTTACTTTAGACAATTTGCAACTGTAAACACTTTCTCTGCCGCTTTGACATGTAAATCTTCTCCCAGCCTCTTACCAGGTTTATAACACAAAAATGTCTTTTTCAAACACCTAACAGCTACCCTTTTGAATTGCAATCACCAACACCAAAGGAAATAGTGCCCCTATCTACCAGTCTCTATGCAAGAGTAGGAACCTAACTTCCGTAAGCACCAATTAGCAACACAGATGCCCTAATCACATTGACCAACTTCCTCCCCAATGTCCTCCAGTACTTTTCCACTGGCATTCACAGAATTCTCTTTTATGTCTTCAATTATCTGTTTCCTCGGGTATCAGTTATCCCATTTTTTATTGTTGTCTTCTCTTTCCTATTATTGGCTTTATTCCATAATTAGAATGCTTGCTTATTAGTTGATGGTTACGGGGTTGATTAGTGTAGCTGCTAATATTCTTATTTTATTTTATTCAGTTTTCCTCTGCAGTTGTTTCAGGCCTTTTATCCTAACAGCATTCTCACTTAAATGAAATGGCAGAAGGGAAGCTCTGTGTAGACTTGCAGGTACACGAGCACAAAGTCCACAGGAAGGCTCAGGGTTCTCTGGCAATGGAGAATTTTAGTATATTTCTCTGCTATATAGGGAGAACTGCCTTTCCTTCATACTTTACTCCATGTTTACTCGGGAATGCAATATTACTTCCATCCTGACTTGACTTCTTCCTTTCTTACACTACACAGAATCCTTTCCACTTGGTGAAATTTTCTGCAAAAAGATTATGATGATTGTGAATGTCCAGGACAGAGATGATGATGCCATCTGGGCCCAACCTTTCTGACTGACAACCACCCCCAGCCTACTCAGGCTCTTCCTGATTTAACTTTAAGCTTCTCTGGGAGTCATTTTTAAAACAAATTTTCTTTAAAAATGTTTATTATTTTCAAGAGAGAGAGAGACAGACAGACAGAGAGAGCATGGGTGGGGGAGGGGCAGAGAAAGAGGGAGACAAAATCCAAAGCAGGCTCCAGGCTCCGAGCTGTCAGCACAGAGCCTGACTCGAACCCATGAACTGCGAAATCATGACCTGAGCCAAAGCCGGACACTTAACCGACTAAGTCACACAGGTGCCCCTCTGGATGTCCTTCTTTTAGAATTGATCTTATTCTGCTATTTTGGGCCAATGAATGACTCTTCTCACTTTCCTTCATCATTCTCCTTTAGTCTGTGAAGATTTCCTTGAAATCCTCAAGTACTGTCTGTTTTCTCTTTTTCCAGCACTTTGTGGTATCAATCATATGTGTATGTGTATTTCTTTCATTCTGTTGGAACTTGGGGGACCCAAATGTTCAATTTGTCATTTCATACCTGACCTTCTGTTCTTGAAACGTTCTGTTACATATTTCCACAGATTGGGTTCTTCGACCTCTCCCCCTAAACTCTTTTTCTATTCACTATCATCAAAAAAAAAAAAAAAAAAAAAAAAAAAAGGAAATAAGATTTTAAAAAGAGAGGGAAAAGAAAAAGAAAAAAGAAAAAAGGAAAGGAAAAGAACAGAAAAGCGAAAATAAAAAGAAAAGAAAAGAAAAGAAGAAAGAAAAAGGAAAGAAGGAAGCCAGCCAGCATCTTTCTTTTCTGTGTCAACAAATTGTGCTTTGTTTAGCCCCTATCCAGAGCCCTGGGCCTTTGTTTGCATTTCTAAAGACAGAATTCTCCTGTAAATTTCAATGAGACTTATACACCATTCTCACATTGCCTACCTCCCTCACCAGTTTCTGCTAAGGAGAGAAAGTGTTCCATCCCCAATGGTACAAGTTACACCATCTCTATTAGAGGGCAGACACAGGTACAGGTGGTTTGAGTTTTAAATATCACTTCCTTCCTCTTACATTTTATCTTATACTAAATGGAAAATCTTAGAGACAGCCTTATTATATATGATGTGGGAAGAGGTTTGTCAAAATACATTAAAAGAAAAATGCCAATCAATCCCTCCTTCATCTTTTCCCAACACAGAGATTTGGCTCTTTTGTTCACAACAATATCCAAGATCTGTTCTGACTAAAGAGCCCCAAAAGGCCAAGGTGAGCGAATGATTACTATGCATTATTGTATCTTTCCTCTGATAATTGTTCACTGGACTTGTTTCCACCTAAAAATGTGTGTTTCCTATGCACTTTCTTGGTATGTAGAAAACAGTAGGAATGAAAAATCATCTTGTCCACAGCTATCCAAAATTAGGGAATTAGAAGGGTGGGACTGAGGATGACAATGGTTTGGAGACATATATCTTAATTATCCACTAAAGAAATAAACTATTTTCCTCTTTTGATTTAGAAAGTAAAATTGCTGATTTAGAAACTGAAAAAGCCACACCCGGGTGGCTCGGTTGAGCACCCAACTTTTGACTTCAGCTCAGGTCATGATCCCAGGGTCATGGGATTGATCCCTGCATTGGGCTCTGTGCTAACAGCACAGAGCCTGCTTGGGAGTCTCTCTCTCTCTCTCTCTCTCTCTCTCTCTCTCTCTGCCCCTCCCCTGCTCATGCTCTCTCTCTAAAGGGGAGGGGAGGGGAGGGGAGGGGAGGGGAGAGAAGGGAAGGGAAGGGAAGGGAAGGGAAGGGAAGGGAAGGGAAGGGAAGGGAAGGGAAGGGAAGGGAAGGGAAGGGAAGGGAAATCTGAAATTTCCTAAGAGAGAAAGGAAAAAAATCAATTAATATAGCTTACTGACTTGACCTGCCAATCCCAAATCATTCCTTTCCCCTTCCTCCCTTCCTTCTTTTGCTCATTCCCCCTTTCTTCCTTTCTCCCTTCCATCCAGCCATCTGTAAATGAGTACCTAATATGTACCAGAAATTTTCCTGGGGATTATAAACATGAAGATGAGTAAGGAAGGGCACTTTGCTTTCCAGCTCTCAGAGTCCAACAGAGCAATTAGTTATGGCCACACACAGTAATGATGTACCCCAGCAGTCTAAGGACTGACTGCTACAATTGTTATTATTTTTTTAAGGTTTATTTATTTTTGAGAGAGAGCATGAATGGGAGAGGGGCAGAGAGACAGAGAGACAGAGGATCTCAAGCAGACTCCACACTGACAGCAGCAAGCTCGATTTGGGGCTCAAACACATGAACTGCAAGATCATGACCTGGCCCAAAGTCAGATGCTCAACCAAATGAGCCACCCAGGCACCCAGGACTGCTACAATTGAGGTGCGAAGAAAACACTGTGGGTACACAGTGATCACATATTATATTTCATTAAGGTTATGAAATCTGATCTTAAGGAGTTTTTTTTTTTTTTTAACTAAGACACAGGGAAATCCAGAGTTAACAGTATAGTATGTGCAAATGCCTAGAGTAGTAATAGGACAAGAATTGTTTGGGGAGTAGTAAAAAGTTCAGTGTGAATGGAGCACTGAGTAAATACCTGAATTGTTATGAGCTTTATATTCGATGTCTAGGAATATGAACCATACCCCAACAAGCAAAGGTTTATAAGCAAGTAAGCAACATAATAAAATTTATTTTTTTTAATTGTTATTATTTTTTAATGTTTATTTATTTTTGAGAGAGAGAGGGGAGAGAGAGAGAGAGAGAGAGAGAGATGACAGAGTGCAAGCAGGGGAGGGGCAGAGAGAGGGAGACACAGAATCTGAAGCAGGCTCCAGGCTCTGAGCTGTCAACACAGAGCCCGATGCAGGGCTCAAACTCACAAACCATGAGATTTATTACTTATACCCCTAATATTTATTTTTTAGTAATGTAACTCTTAGTCTGCTCAGGCCGCCAAAACAAAACACCATAGACTGAGTGGCTTAAACAACAGAAATTTATGTCCTCCCACGTCTGGAGGCTAGAAGTCCCAGTCATGGTGCCAGCCTGGTTGGGTTCTGATGAGAGGTTTCTTCCTGGCTTGCACAGTGTCACCTTCTTGCTGTGTCCTCACATGAGAGAAAGAGAAAGACAGGGAGAGAAAGAGAGAGCAAGCATGCTTTCTGATGTTTCCAAGCATGATAATCCCATCATAAAAAGCCCTACCCTCATGACTTCATAATGAAATCACCTCCCAAAGGCCCCATCTCGAAAGGGGAGTCAGGGCTTGTCCAAATGAATTGGTAGATGGGGGGAAACAACACAATGAAGTCCTTAACAGTAACTCCTGTAGGGATGTGGAACGCAGAAGTAAATGAGGTAAATGGACTCTGGTAAAGTCAGTTTGAATGAGCATTTATTAAGTGAATAATTAAGCAAAGTGAACCAAGTCAACACGGATGAGAAGGATATTAATATCATAGTAATTTCTAAGATAAAAGTAACAGGTTTTGTTATTCATCTGATACAAAGAGTGAGAAAGAGCAATAATTTAAATGTAAGAGGATTTAACTGAAGACACGGACCGATATCAAAAATATACGTGTGAAGTTTGTCCCTGAACTTTGCCTTCTCACCTCTTGGTGAACTCTCTAAGGTTACTTCACCACAGCATTTAATTCCCCACTTCTTAACAGTTACTATTTGGATTCAATCACCAATTCCATGACTTTTGATTAGCCTTCTTGCTTCAAGTCTAAACAAATGCAACAGTATTTTATATGTTGAAGAAATAAAACCTTTGAGTCTCGATACGGAATTCCCAACAGAATTGATTTTCCTTTGTGTTGGTTTGGAAATCTTCACTGCCTGTGCCAAATCCCATAGATCATTGAGCAGGGCCCTAGCATTCTGGGGAAGTCAGCCCAGGTCAGCCAGGAAGACAGATTGGGAATCTTGGCTTGTTGACTCTTGGCTGGATTTTATGTGCCTCTTTATAGGCTGAGAAAATGCAACTAGGTTTTCAGAGGCCAAAAAGAGTCAGGAAGAGCATGAAATCTCAACAGTTTAGTGAGGTCATCAGAGTGTTCCTAGAAAGAGAAATGAGGAAACTTGCAGAAGATTAAGTCTCTACAGAAGAGGGAGAGAGAAAAATGAAAAGATAGCCAAGTCTGAAGAGGTGATAGGGTCAGTGAAATAAGGTAAGTAGTTTTTGGGGAGTCATGGGTTTACTGTAAGGAAAGTTACAAGAGGATTATGAAGCACCTACTGATCTTTCCAGTTATATGCCAGTAATGCAAGAAAATACAAGAACAGTTCAAGATCTGAGCCCTCCCACTAAGGACATTTACATTTTATTCTCTTTTCAGCACTTCCAGTCCCACTCATCTTCTCTCCCCTCTACAAATCTATTCAAAGTGGCATCAAAACACAGAATACCAAGGGAACACTTTCAAATGTTTTGTACTTCTCTTCCCCCATATTCTGTATCCTATCATTTAGACCTCTCATTAATACATGTATGGATATGTAGGCCCCCTTTCATGCATTTATCTTAACTATAAGCTTAGTAAGAGCAGAGATTAAGTAAAAATAAGTACCTCCAGCCTCCTTCTAAATGCCTAGCACAGTGCCATATGCACAATAAGATCTTAATATTAACTGATGTTCAGTTCTGGCTAGGATGACTGTTAAATAACAGTTTTATGAGTGAACAATGAAGGCAAGCATTATACATTGCTATTTGGATCTCTAAAGCAGTAATATAACTCGGTTGCTTATTTTGGTACTGAGCTTTTTCATTTAAGATACAAAAAGCAGAAAATGAATCCTGAGCCAGAGATTTTTTTTTTTTTTTTACTTCATTGACCCTTGTATAAAGCATCCCTGGTCCCATTATACTTTCTTGGACCCTTCTATCTCATTAAATTTATGCCTTTAGGAGATCACAGAAATACATTAATTTACCAAGCACTGTTCTTTAAAAAAATCATGTATTTTAAAGCATTATTTATTACTAGTATTTTCAACTCAATTAAATACATTTCTTTTAGAACCTACTTTGCATCATTATTTTGTTACTATGATGGAGAAACAGAAGACATGCCAGAATCTGGTTTTTAAAATTTCAGTCATGAGAAAATAAGACATGTAAACATTCAAAATAAAGTTAAATATCATTATCAAGTGCTATGCAAAAATAAAAAAGCACCAAAATGCCTCTTCAACCAGAATTATATTATTAAAATAAAAAAACATACAGGGACCAGATTTGAAACTTCCCTGAGAAGACAAAGCCATACCATGTTTTTAGTGCTCCTGATTTACAGTCCTTTTGGCATGTGCACAATCAGCCTGTATGAATTACTACTTCAGTGATTAACTGGTTTTACTTCTGTTATTGCTGAACTTTTGACATTTACTGGCATCAGAAGTGGGATTCAGGGATGCCTGGGTGGCTCAGTTGGTTAAGCAAACGAATGACCCTTGGTTTTGGCCCAGGTCATGATCTCAAGGTTCATGAGTTCGGGCCCTGTATTGGGCTCTGCATTGACATTAGGATTGTCTCTCTCCCTCTCTCTGTCCCTTCTCCTCATACAGTCTCTCTCTCTCACTTTCTTGCTCTCTCTCAAAATAAATAAATAAACTTGAAAAAAAAAGAGGTGGGATCCAAAGATCTCCATGAGCTGGTACCCACAAGCACCCACTGAGCTCACTTCTTTCTCATCTCATCAAACATGGAGTTTGAGAGCAAGACTCTTCGATTCCAGCTCAGCTCTTTTCAGTTTGAACTCTGTGACTTTATTGTGCATATCCATATTCGTTTGTTAAGGCTTCCCAGTAAGTCACTCTACTCAGTGCAAAAGAGAAGGAGGAAACATGTAATTCCCTGTATTGTGGAACACCTGTTGAAAAACATGTTCCCTCATAGTTAAGACATCTTAAGTAATCTAAAGGCAAAGATATATTGGACCTGGTCAAAACTCTCCACTTCTCTCAAAAACTCCTGCTTCTGATTAAGATCTTGTGCCTTTTTGTAAAATGAACTTTTGGAATTATACTAGCCACTCTGGAGAACCCATTAGCTTAAATAAATACACCTTAAGGGGCACCCTTAAAAAAGAGGATTCTAAACAACTCAGAAACAATGGAATGCATTCTTTGATTGTTATGACGAAGCTTCAAAAAGACAAAATGACTCCAAAAATAGCTCTAAAAGGATCTTTACAGCACGCAGATAAAAACAAACAAAAAAGTCTTGAGTAAAACTCTCTGGCCATCTGAGCAGGTAATCTTAATTTAGTACATCTGCCAGAAACACAATTTAGATCCAACCATTCTTTTCAGTTTTATAACTGAGACATGGCTAAAATGTTTAAAACAACAGCTATCAGATCTGTTTACCTCTGTCTGTATATTTATGTGAGTTTATGTATGTATATCATAGATATGTAACATTTTTCTACCTCCTGGTGGCACTGCCATAATTATTTTATAAAGAGCTCCATTTAATTGCTTAAAGAAAATCAAGCACTTATGTAAATCAAGTTTAGTCTCAGAAATACAGAAGCTAACCAAAATGGTTTTCAAATTCACAAAATCAGGGATAATCTTTGATAAATAAAAGCTAGTCAAGTTTGTTGGTTTAATAAAAGCAGGCATATCTTCAAAATTGCCCAGAAAAATAAGAAGATGTGCAGATGTTTGATGTCTAATATAAGCATAACTGTTAAAAGCAAGTAATTGAAATAAATGTAAATAAAAGTTTATGTTACATTAAACTATATGAGAGATATTCATTAAATATCTAAATCATTTCCAAGTAAGATAAATATTAACTGTTAAACATAAAACTAAGTTTATCTATTTTTGGCTTTTTAATTTTTTTACAAAGAGACAAAAAATATTTGGGTGTGTTAATAAATATGTTTTGCGCCACACTGAAAATTAACTATGAGAAAGAATATACTTCTAGAAATTATGAAATATATTTATACAGTTGCTCACCTACTACAGGATGTTAGTATATGACAGTTCACAATTGCCTGCTTCCTAATTTTCACTATAAGCAAAGATTACTAATAGTTAACATTTACAACATTTTATGTAAAAATAAAACTAGAAATAAGGGTAAAAGAAAATTACTGTATATTAAAATTAGGGTAAAGAAAATAGAACATGTTTGAGAAGGAAAGCCAGCGAAAGCAGATAACAAAAGGAGCCAGCCAGATGTCCAAGGCTGGATACTCCCCTTGCATGCTTTTGGCTTCTATAATCTTGCTTGCCTCTTGATCAGCTGACTGCTCACATAGCACAACCAATAAGCGCTCTCCCCCACTTTTTTTTTCCTTGAGCCTCGGCAATTCCGCCCACCTTTGCAGCTGATAGAAAGTTTCCAAGTACCCAGAAGCTGGCCAGGCAGAAAAGTAGGCCAGTGCCAGGGCTGGGGGCTCGGCCTCTGGGGATGACTCCACTGGGCCAGCACGGGTGCAGAATAAACAGTCTTTCCTGATTCTCCTAGTGCATGTCACTTGTCTCTTCCTGTGTGCTGAGTATTTGGTGTAACATGTTTTTTTTAGATAAGGAAAGGTATGAAGGATATGTTTTTTGTTTGTTTTTTGTTTCAGGTTTGTTTTTTTTTTTTTTTTTTTTTGCAAGAGGGAAATAAAAAAGTAATTTTGTTCTAAAGTAAAATGATTGTTCAAAAATAAGAAAGAAAAAAAATAAGCTGAATGGATATAGAAAGTTCTAGGTTTGTGGAAAAGAAATCTTAAGAAAGGGCTTTTATGAGTGGCCAAGCTAAGATTGGAATGGATTTAAGTAAGTTACAAAAAAAGAGAGAATTTTAGTATCTAAAGTATACTGATGCAGAATTACAATTTGATCTCCTCTATGTTAAAAGGGCAGATTTCTTAAATTATTGGTCTGCTCTTAATAGGACACTGTAAACAAAGGTTCTTTTTTTTTTTTTTAAGTGTTACCTTTTTATTTTTTATTTTTTAACGTTTTTTTTTTTATTTTTGAGACAGAGAGAGACAAAGCATGAACGGGGGAGGGTCAGAGAGAGGGAGACACAGAATCTGAAACAGGCTCCAGGCTCTGAGCTGTCAGCACAGGGCCCAACGCGGGGCTCGAACTCACGGACCGCAAGATCATGACCCGAGCTGAAGTCGGCCGCTTAACCAACTGAGCCACCCAGGCGCCCCAACAAAGGTTCTTTAATGTAACCCATCTAGAAAACAAAGACTATGTGTTTTGTCTTTATCAGGTTTTGATTACTTAAGAAAATTTTGTCTTCCCAATTAAAAGAACTATTTTATGTATGTTAAATTTCATTGGCAGCACTGTCAAAAAAGAAAAGATGTCAAAATAATAAAATAAAATTTAAAAAAATAAAGAAAAAAAGGATTTCAAATAAGAAAATAAAGGATGTCAAATAAGAAAGCTTTCTATAGAGTTTGTTTACAAGAAATTCCTTAAAATGTAGTATATCCTAGTGTAATGATATCAGTTATAATTTTAAATTTTATATGACAGAAATAACTAAATTCCCTTGTCAACTGCATTATAATGAACTCATATCTTTCCTCGGGACCATTTTCAAGTCTTTTGTCGTTTGCAAACAGTTACTGTTTTACTTCGAGTCTTTTACAAAAGTGTTCCTGCCACGCTTCATCTTCAAAGAGATTCATGGAAAAGACCCTGACAAATAATACTCTAAAAAGGAGGTTTCTGATAACTTTAAGATCATAACACTGAACGAGGTAAAATTAATAAAACTAACGGAAAACTGATTCATAAAGCTGTTAACCCAAGATCAAGTTATATAAGAATTAATTCTATAACACTGAATGAACCAATGAAGATGATTATAATTTTAATATTTTATTTAAAACATTGCTGGTTTTTTAATGTTTTGTTTTCCAGATTTAAAGGACCCCCTTTTCTCCTCTCTTTGAAGCTATCTATAATGTAATGGCAATTTGGTAAATTTGGTAAATTCTTTACAACAAAGGTTGAAACCTTTATTTCTTTCTTCCTACCTGATCATCCAGAATTCAGAAACTCTGATTAAATAGTATTGTTTTTCATGACAATTTTTGTATTTGCATAAGTTCATTAAGAATCTATTCTCCTTGTAACAAGGCACAACTGAACATGTCCTTCCTAGCCTCCAGAAACTTTTGAAAGTCCAATATGAGATTCCCAATGAGAAGTTTGGCAAAGCAGATTTAAAACAGCCCATATGGTCAATCTCCATTCTTGCAGTTCTGTAAATAATCAGGGCAAGTTTATTGAAACTAATCTTAATTTGCAAACAAATTAGTCTTATTGTGGTTATCTTTGATAGAAATGGGGATGATTATAGACAGAAAACTTATGTTTCAGGATATACCTTTGTGGACATCAGAATTTAGTGCTATTAATTGTCTTTTAGGTTCCGTTTTCTCCGTGTAAACTGAGCTGGATCTTGAATTCCTTTAGTTTCCTCCTACAATTGGCTAGAACTCTCCAAACTAATATTTCTAAATTTCTCCCACTATATTGAGCTGGAGTCACTATGAAACTAAAACTACCTTTTTCCCAAGACTTGCAAGCTGAAGCTGGACAACTTGATATAAACTTCTGAGAAATCATCACAGCTCACATGTGGATATCTTCATGCCTGTTGCTATGTGACCACGCTATGTCACTATGTGACCAGAAGGATCACAAGAAACATTCAGACTGAAAACCAAGAACATCTGTCAGATTGTCACTGCCTGCCCTTACTCTGTCTGAAGATACTTAGAACCTGATACCTAGAAATTTTTTCAACTGGGTGCTCTCCAAACTCAGAAACTGAATTTATAATTTCCTTGAACTATTAACCTTTGTTTTTCTTTTGTTTCCACAGAAATGCCTCTCATTAAATTACCTGATTGTTCACATTATATAGAGGCCTAATTTAGGTAGAAGCTTACGTGCAATACTGCCTTCTGAAATAAAACATCCTCATATTCATCCTGTGCTAAATAATCATAAGGATGTGTGTTTGCTAATACATCATGTTGTGTCTATGTAAATAAGTCAGAAAAAATTAAAACCCAACTACATATTACCAAAAAAAAATGCAGATTGATTTAGAGAGTGTAGGATTGTATAAAACCTCTGCACTTGAGAGACTCCATTTTGAAAAAAGCGCCATTTTGCTCTCTAAACAAAATGGCTAATGAACTCTGAAACTGGGCAAAAAGATCCTTGGACTAGGCCAGAAGAGGCAGTTATTTTACAATTGTTTTTAAAGTTATTGTTTTTAAAATCAACAAGACAACTGGCATCCAGACCATAAGATGGTATGGACTTTCTGAAGACAGAAGTTAACTAATGCATACCATGAATAGTTTCCTTTGTTAATATCAATAGAACAGTTGATCAATTTGTAACTAGAAGTAGGTCACCTGGTAGTACCAATCCACAATTTCTTTTCCTCTTTTATCCAAGTCATGTAATTGTCTTTCTTTCTCATAAAAACCCCTTCCTTTCACCCCACAAGCAGAACACTTTTCTGGTTGCTGCCAAAATCTGTACTCGCTGAACCGCAACTCTGAAACCCCAAATAAAGGCCTTTGTACTTTTCATGTCCCCCTCCTTTTCTTGGTTGACATAAGGGAAAACCTGAATCTGATTATGGTGTATTTGACTTATTTAATTGGTTAAATCTTGACTCCAGGGAATCTCCACTCTGGAGAACTATTCAGTTCTTGGCTATTATTTTCCTTATAGTCCTCATGTTAACCCCTCTAGTGTGATACATATTCTTTAGGGTTTTATTTATTTTTCTTCAAGTTCTTATTTAAGTTACAGTAGTTAACATACAGTAATATTAGTTTCAATTTTAGAATTTAGTGATTCATCACTACATGAGTCCTCCTTAACCCATTACCCATTTAACTCATGCCCCTGCCTACCTCTCCTCCAGTAACCCTCAGTTTTTTCTCTAAGGTTAAGAATCTGTTTCCTGCTTTGCCTCTTTGTCTCTTTTTTTCCTCATATGTTCATCTGTTTTATTTCTTAAATTCCATGTATGAGTGAAATCGTATGGTATTTGTCTATCTCTGACTGACTGGTTTTGCTTAGTGCAATACTCTAGCTCCATCCACATTGTTGCAAATGGCAAGATTTCATTCTTTTTTGTACTTGAGTACTATTCCATTATACATGCATATACCACATCATCTTTATGCATTCATCACTCAATGAACACTTGGGCTGTTTCCATAGTTTGGCTATTGTTGATAATGCTGCTATAAACATTTGGATACACGTATCCCTTTGAATCAGTATTTTTGTATTCTTTGGGCAAATACCTAGTAGTGCAGTAGTATCTGGATCATAGGGTAGTTCCATTTTTAACTTTTTGAGGAACCTCCATACTTTGTCCAGAGGGGCTGCACCAGTTTGCATTCTCACCACAGTGTAAGAGGGCTCCCCTTGCTCTGCATCCTTACCAACACCTATTATTTCTGAGAGATGTTTAGTGATATTTTGTTGTAGTTTTAACTTGTATTTCCCTGATGATATGTGATGTTGAGCATCTTTATGTGTCTGTTAGCCATCTGTATGTATTCTTTGGAGAAATGTCTACTCATGTCTTCTGCCCATTAACTGGCTTATTGGATTTAGTTTTGTATATGGTATAAGATGGTGGTCCAATTTTGTTCTTTTGCATGTTGCTGTCCAGTTTTCCCAGCACCACTTGTTAAAGAGACTTCCTTTTTCTCATGAATATTCTTTTATGTTTTGTTGAAGATTAATTGACCAGATAGTTGTGAGTTCATTTCTGGGTTTTCTACTCTGTTCTACTGATATATGTGCCTGTTTTTATGCTAGTGCTATACTAGCATAAAGTGTCTTGATCACTATAGCTTTGTAATGTAATTTGAAGTTTGGAATTGTGATGCCTCCAGCTTTGCTTTTATTTTATTTTTCAAGATTGCTTTTGGCTATTTAGGGCCTTCTGTGGTTCTATACAAATTTTAGGATTGTTTGTTCTAGCTCTGTGAAAAAAATCATGGTGATATTTTGATAGGGATTGCATTAAATTTATAGATTGCTTTACAGATTTTAACAATATTTGTTCTTCCAATACATGAGCATGGGATGTTTTTCCATTTCTTTGTGTTATCTTCAATTTCTTTAAGTGTTCTATAGTTTTCAGAGTACAGATCTTTTACCTCTTTGGTTAGGTTTATTCCTATGTATCTTATGGTTTTTGGTACAATTGTGTATGAGACTGATTCCTTTATTTCTCTTTCTGATGCTTCATTATTAGTGTATAGAAGTGAAACTGATTTCTGTACATTGATTTTGTATCCTGCAACTTTACTTACTTTGAATATCAGTTCTAGCAATTTTGGGGTAGAATCTTTTGGTTTTCTATATAGAATATCAGGTCATCTGCAAATAGTGAAAGTTTGACTTCTTTGTGAACTGGATACCTTTTATTTCTTTTTGTTGTCTGATTGCTGAGACTAGGAACTTCTAGTACTATGTTACATAACAGTGGTGAGAGTGGACATCCCTGTCTTGTTCCTGATCTTAAGGGAAAAGCTCTCATTTTTTTTTCCCATTGAGGATTATATCAGGTTTGGGTTTTTCATATATGGTCTTTATGATGTTGAGGTATGTCCCTCTATCTTGTTGAGGGTTTTTATCATGAATGGATGTTGTACTTTGTCATAGCTTTTTCTGTATCTATTGAGGGAATAATATGATTTTTACCCTTTCTTTTACTAATGTAGTGTATCAAATTGACTGATTTGCAAATATTTTACCACCCTTGCAACCCAGGAATAAATCCCACTTGATTGTGGTGAATGATTCTTTTTAATGTACTGTTGGATTTAATCTGCTAGAATTTGGTTGAGAATTTTGCATCCATGTTTATCAGGGATATTAGCTTGTAGTTCTCTTTTTTACTGCAGTCTTTGTCTGTTTAAGGAATCAGGGTAATGCTGGCCTCCTAGAATGGAATCTTTCCTTCCATTTCTAATTTTGGAATAGTTTGAGAAGAATAGGTATTAACTCTTCTTTAAATGTTTGGTAGAATTCCCTTGGGAAGCCATCTGGCCCTGGATTTTTGTTTGTTGGAAGATTTTTGATTACTGATTCAATTCTTTTATGGTTATTGATCTGTTCTTGTTCTGTTTTGTCCTGTTTCAGTATTGGTAGTTTATATGTTTCTAAGATTTCATCCATTTCCTGCAGGTTGTCCAATTTGTTGGCAAATAGTTTTTCATAATATTCTCTTATAATTTTTTTGTATTTTTGTGGTGTTGGTTGTTATTTCTCCTCCTTCATTAATGATTTTATCTATTTGGGTCCATTATCTTTTTTGATAAGGCTGGCTAGAGGTATATCAATTTTATTAATTTTTTCAAAGACACAGATTCTGGTTTCATTGATCTGTTCTACCATTTTGTTGTTGTTGTTTACTTTTTAGCTTCTATATCATTTATTTCAGCTCTAATCTTTATTTCCCTTCTTTAGGCTTTAGGCTTCATTTGTTGTTCCTTCTCTAGCTCCTTTAGGTGTAAAGTTAGGTTATATATATGAGATTTTTCTTGCTTCTTGAGGTAGACCTGTACTGCTATAAAATTCCCTCTTATAATCACTTTTGCTGAATCCCAAAGGTTTTGAGCCATTGTTTTCATTTGTTTCCATATATATATATTTTTTTTTTTTTTAATTTCTTCTTTGATTTCCTGGCTGACCCATTCTTCCTTTAGTAGCATGTTTAACCTTCATGTATTTGTGGTCTTTCCATTTTTCTTATGGCTGTTTCATAGTATAGTGGTCAGAAAATATGCATGGTATCAAGTTTCATAGTATTGTGGTCAGAAAATATGCATGGTATGACCTCAATCTTTTTGTCCTTGTTGAGGTCTGATCTGTGCCTTGGTAGGTGATCTATTCTGGAGAATGTCCCATGTACACTTGAAAAGAATGTGTATTCTGCTGCTTTAGGATGAAATGTTCTGAATATATGTTAAGTCCATCTGAGGCAGTGTGTCATTCAATGCCATTGTTTCCTAGTTGATTTTCTGTTTATATGATGTGTTCATTGATATCAGTAATGTGTTAAAATCCCCTACTATTTTTGTATTATTATCAATGAGATCCTTTATGGTTGTTATTAAGTGTTTTATGTGTTTGTGTACCTCCAGGTTGGGGGCATAAATATTTACAATTGTTAAATCTTTTTGGGCAGTTCCCTTTACTATGATATAGTAAATGATATGATATAGTGCCCTTCTCCATGTCGTTACTCTCCTTGGTTTAAAATCTAGTTTGTCTGATAAGAGTATTGCTACTCTGGCTTTCTTTTAACATCCATTTGCATAATCAATGTTTCTCCATCCCTTCACTTTCAATCTGCAAGTGTCTTTATGTTTAAAAAGAGTCTCTTGTAGGTAGCATATTACTGGTCTTGATTTTTTTTTAATCCATTTTGACACCCTGTGTCTTCTGATAGGAGCATTTAGTTCACTCACATTCAGAGTAATTGCTGATAGGTATGTAGTTAGTTGCATTTTATTACTTGCTTTGTTGTTGTTTCTGGAGATTTTTCTCTGTCCCTTTCTAGTCTTTGTCACTTTCGGTCTTTCCTTCCCACTCAAAGAGTCCCCTTTAATATTTCTTGCCAGGTTGGTTTAGTGGCCATGAATTACTATAGATTTTGTTTGTCAGGGAAATTCTTTTTTTAATTTTTGTTTTTTATTTTTTTTACAGTTTCTTTTTTGTCTGTTTTTTGTTTGTTTTTGTTTTTTTTTCAATACATGAAATTTATTGTCAAATTGGTTTCCATACAACACCCAGTGCTCATCCCAAAAGGTGCCCTCCTCAATACCCATCACCCACCCTCCCCTCCCTCCCACCCCCCATCAACCCTCAGTTTATTCTCAGTTTTTAAGAGTCTCTTATGCTTTGGCTCTCTCCCACTCTAACCTCTTTTTTTTTTCTTCCCCTCCCCCATGGGTTTCTGTTAAGTTTCTCAGGATCCACATAAGAGTGAAAACATACGGTATCTGTCTTTCTCTGTATGGCTTATTTCACTTAGCATCACACTCTCCAGTTCCATCCACGTTGCTACAAAGGGCCATATTTCATTCTTTCTCATTGCCACGTAGTACTCCATTGTGTATATAAACTACAACTTCTTTATCCATTCATCAGTTGATGGACATTTAGGCTCTTTCCATAATTTGGCTATTGTTGAGAGTGCTGCTATAAACATTGGGGTACAAGTGCCCCTATGCATCAGTACTCCTGTATCCTTTGGGTAAATTCCTAGCAGTGCTACTGCTGGGTCATAGGGTAGGTCTATTTTTAATTTTTTGAGGAACCTCCACACTGTTTTCCAGAGTGGCTGTACCAGTTTGCATTCCCACCAACAGTGCAAGGGGGTTTCCATTTCTCCACATCCTCTCCATCATCTATAGTCTCCTGATTTGTTCATTTTGGCCACTCTGACTGGCGTGGGGTGATATCTGAGTGTGATTTTGATTTGTATTTCCCTGATGAGGAGTGACGTTGAGCATCTTTTCATGTGCCTGTTGGCCATCCAGATGTCTTCTTTAGAGAAGTGTCTATTCATGTTTTCTGCCCATTTCTTCACGGGGTTATTTGTTTTTCGGGTGTGGAGTTTGGTGAGCTCTTTATAGATTTTGGATACTAGCTGTCAGGGAAATTCTTTACACATTTGAGGGATTCACTGAATTCCTTAAGTCGACTCTCTTGATCCATAATTCTCTCTCTTACTTTTGTTCAGCTTTAGTATTTTCCATTATTTTATCTTCTATATTAGTTATTCATTCCTCTGCTTTTTCTATCCTTGTGGCCATTATATCCAATCTGTTTCAAATCCCAGTTGCTTAATTTTTTTTATTTCTGATTGTTTTTTGACTCTTTTATTTATTCCATAAAGGTCTCCCTGATATCTTCCATTCTTTTCTCAAGCCCAGCGAGTACCCTTATGATTGTTGCTTTAAATTCTCCATCAGCCATATTACTTATATTTGTTTCAATTAGATCTCTGGCTGTGATCTTTCTTGTGGTTTCTTTTGGTATGAATTTCTCCACCATGGCATTTTATCTACATCTCTGTCTTCTGTGTGTTTGAAAAGTCTGTTGTATTTCCTGCTCTGAGAGTAATGACTTTATGAAGAGATCATACAGTGTCCAGGGTCTTGTGCTTTAGAGAGTGTCTTTGGTGTGTGCTGCCTGTGTTCTGCTGTTGCATTTTGGCTATTCTATCCTTCAGACCCGTCTTCTGCAGAGGGTCCCCTTGTCTGCAGTGGGTAGCATTTGGATCTTGGTCAGTGTAGTGAGTTTTAAATATGTGTGCTCTGCTCTGCTTGTTAAATGAGACCTGATGCTACTTCCACTAGAACTGAAGACTTATAGAACTCTCTGGTCAGGAGATGTGTCATGGGCAGGGTTTTCTGCTGGTGTTCTGGGGAAGAATCCTGCTGCACTGGTTCTTAGGCACACATGTCTGAGAAAAGCAGTACCAGCAGAGTGCAGTGGGGTGGGACTTGGTGTAAACAGATTAGGCAGCCAATATTGGCACTGTGTTGTTTATTGAAGTCAGTTTATGCTGCAGGGGAGAGAAATGGCACCAGCCAGCTCCTTTGTCCCTAGAGATGGGTCTCCTTGCTTGCTGCTCTCAGGGAAGCACCCCCAGGAGAGTGAATAATTTCCCCTCCTGAGTCCCAGATATTTTTCAGATCACTGTTTTCATGCAGTCTGTCTCTGGGCTGCTTGCCTGCCTGAAGCAGCACAGTGCCCTTTGGGCTCCATCCAAGACAATCCTGCTGACTTTTAAAAACTCCAAACTTTAGGGATGTGTTATGGTTGGGGTGGGGGGGAGCTGTGCTGGTCTTCTGGTGGTCTTGCCACACTGGGATGAATGCAGGTTTGACGTAGAAGGGCAGTCATGCCAGAACACGGGGACATTAGATTTGGAGTAAGCAGGCTAAAGCACCAGTGTCCAGTTTAGCCACCTTCAACGGCTATCTCTGCTCCTGTGCTGAGGGGTGGGGGAGGAAAATGGCACCTGCTCCTTTGTCCCTGGAGAAGCATCTCTGCAAATGCCAACCTCTCACAGATGCTAGAAGATCCATTAGTCTCTCTCTGTGTGCCTGAGGCAATCCTCAGATAGTGCCCTTGGCCGCAGTGCTACTTGCCTGCCTTCTCTCCAGGAGTAGAACAACACCCTCAGGTCTCTATTCCAGCCAAGCCCACCAACCCTAGAACTCCAGACTTTGATCCCTTCTGGTTGTAAAAACTCATGAAAATCAGCCCCTCTCTTTTCCCCAGCCAACAGCTTTTGGGATGTGTTTTCCTTGTGCATATCCTTGTGCACTCCACTCTCTCTCACATTTCTCTGTAACCATGGTTCCCTCCCCTCTGCAGCACCCATGATCTGTTTCTCCCCAAACCACATCTCCATACTTACTACCTTCCTCGATGTGGCCTCTTCTCTCCCTCTAGTTGTACAGTTTGCTCTGGCAGTCCTCAGGTTGATTTCTTGGGTATTCAGAATGATCAGATACTTATCTAGCTATATTCAAGGTACAAGACAAACTTAGGGACCTCCTATTATTTCACCATCTTAGCTCCCCCTCCTCCTACTCTTGAGGGTTTTAAGTGCCTTTTGGCAGCCACTTTCACACCAAATGGTATCCATCAGAATCAGACAACTGGATGAAATCAACAATAACCACAGAAATATGGAAGACAGTGACTACATGGCTCCCTTATCTGATAACTCAAATGGCAGAAAAACACTGAATATGTGACTCTTCAGCCTGACTAAATCAACAGTGTTAACCAAGAATAACACTATAGTGGTTGCTCATACTCTCTCAATCCGCTGAGGGAATGACCAAAAGGAGGACTATTACAATCAAAAAACAGAGACCAGCCTTGAATAGTCTCTGTGCAGACAAAAACCAGTTTAGTCACCCAAACAAAGCTTAATTTAAGCTTATTTTGCAAGGTTAACTTAACGTGGGTCATTTCTTGCTTATGCCTATGAAAATCGTAAGCAAAACTTAAACTGTTTCCCAAGGTTGATAGGACATAACCACTAACCAATTCTCTATCATTTAAAGAAACTGTAATATTATAACCAATCACTGTAACAGTCATTGCTTTCTCACTATATAATCTGATGTATAACAATATAGCCCTGAGCCTCATTCCATGTTTCAGTTTCAGTGATCTTATTGGCAAACTGTCTTTTTAGTGCATGCACAATAAACTTTGACTAATTACTACTTTGATGATTCATTGTTTTTACTTCTGTTATTTCTGAACTTTTGTGAGTATAGAATACAGATTTCATTGTGATACAATCAGTGAAAGCAAGAATTCATGAGCATGGTGATAACTGAGCAGATCAAGAACTGAGTAAGTAGAAAGGGACGTTAGAGGATTCTGAGGGATTAGAGGAAGTGAGAGGGGTGTGGAGAAGTAAAGGCAGAGGAAAGGTCATGAGCTCCCATCCAGCTGAGGTAATCTGGGAGGTTTTGATTGGGAAAGCAGCAAATAGGTTGATTTAGGAGGCTAGAATACAAAGGACTTCTAATATTGACTTATTTTAAATGTTATTCAATAAATCAAATAACCCCAGCCTCCCAGCATAAATATTGCATTCTTCCACCATGATACTATCATTGCAGGTACCTCTTATAAATGCTTCAGAGTAGAATATAGTGATCACTCTGCTAGGGTTTGGAGTCAGGCAGATTTCGCTCTATTTCTTACTACTTACAAGTATGTGATATCAGGCAAATTACTTAAACTTGTTGAATCTCATTTTCTTTATCTACAAAATGGTGATTGTATTACCTAGTTCAAAGCATGTTATAAGGACCAAATTAAATTATATGATGTTGTGATATTGTGACTTATAATAAATACATACTTGGTCTGTGTCTGAACAGAGCTCCTAAAACCACTGGAATTTCTTAAGTGATGAGATCAATAAAGGTGTCTTGTTACTTAGGTGGCTTTCGGAAAGCCCCCAAGTAAGGAAAGGATGGGGGCTGGTTGCCTAGGAAACCAATCTTAAATGGAGAATTTGGACTTTCAGTCCCATTCTCTGATTTCTGGGGAGGGGAGAAGGGCTGGAGATTGAATCCATCACCAATGGCCAATAATTTAATCAACTATGCCTATATAATGAAACCTCTATAAACACCCAAAAGGAAGGGTAAGTTTAGAAAGCTTCCAGATTGGGGCACCTGGGTCAGTTATGCATCTGACTTCAGCTCAGGTCATGACCTCACAGTTTGTGAGTTCAAGCCCTGAGTCAGGCTGTGCTGTTAGCTCAGAGCCTGGAGCTTGCTTTGGATTCTGTGTGTTTCTCTCTTTATTCCCCTCCCCCACTCACATGTTCTCTCTCTCTCTCAAAAATAAATAAACATTAAAAAATTTTATTTAAAAAGAGAAAGAAAGAAAGCTTCCAGATTGGTGAACACGTGGAGATTTGGGGAGTTTGTACTCAGAGAGAGCATGAAAGTTCAGTGCCCTTTCCTCATACCTTGCCCTATGCATCTCTTCCATCTGGCTATTCCTGAGTTATATCCTTTTGTAATAAATCAGTGATCTAGTAAGTAAAATGTTTATTTGAGTTATGTGAGCTGTTCTAGCAAATTAATCAAACCCAAGGAAAGGGCTGTTGGAACCTTCAATCCATAGCCAACTGGTCAGAAGCACAGGTGATAACCTTGGCTTTTGACTGTTATGTGAAGTGAGGGATGGGGACAGTCTTCTAGGACTAAAAACCCTTAACCTGTATGATCTGACATTATCTCCAGGTGGATAGGGTCAAAACTGAGTTGAATTCTGGGACACCTGGCCTGTATCTAAGAATTGACTGGATATGTGTGGAAACCACCCCCTATTCACACACATATACATGCACACTTGTACGTGCACACACAATGGAATTGGTTACCAGAATTTTTGGTACATATAGTTTACAGCCCAATACCTAATACATGTTCAAAAACTGCTAGCTACCATTATTGCTATGACTACTATTCTCTGTTGATGAACTGGAGAAGCTACTTAACTTCCTAAAGCAACATACACCCATTTTTTTTTTTTTGGCTATTATCAAAATCAAGTGAAATAACTTTGAGTACCACCAAGTGCTCAGTAAATTATAGCTGTTTCCATTATTCGATTACAATTTCTTTACTATCTTTATGTCTCTACTATCCACCTCATTTGATATGTGACATAAAATGTCATAATTATGATTTAATATGTCATTATATATGACATAATACATATGACATAATTGTTGAATAATATTTTAATATTATTGAGTGACTTCTACATAAAAGCCATTGTGTTGGAGGCTACTGATAAAATAGAGCAGTTTCTGGAAAACTGTTTGGTACGTCAAATCTGGACTGACACTTCTTATTACAAATACAATTTTATTAAATCACAGCCACACCTATTTTTTATGTATTGTCTATGGCTGATTTTGTGCTACCTCACCAGAGCTAAATAGCTGTGGTAGACTATATGCCCTAATACCTAAAATATTTTTATATAGCCCTTTACAGAAAATGTATGCCAACCTCTAAGTTACAGTATTCTTACCCTAGAGAAGTTTTTGATCTGGCACACTGTACTAAATGGACATAAATATCTAAGTCAGAACATACATTTCATTAGAGTAGTATATGCAGGTTCCATAGAAGAGGTAACTAATCCAGTAGAACTAATATTAAAAAAATATTACAGCAGTAGCATTTGGAACTGCCTCTTATTAAAGCTAACACTTACTGATTTCATTTGGTTATTTGTTCATTCAATAAGTATCCATTAATAGCCTCCCATATGCCAGGCACTGTTTTAGGTAATAAACAGAGTGAACTAAGACCTTATACTCAGGCAGCTTATGTTCTAATGGGGCAGGCAATATACAGATAAATGACTACATAATATAATGTCAGTTGCATTAAAGAAAAAAAAGCAAGGCAAAGGGATAGACAACAGTAGAAATAATGAGTACTCTTAGGATGATTAGGGAAGACTTCTTTGAAGAAGTTATATTTTGTAGGGGCCTAAGGGAATAAGTCACGCATATGTCTAGGAGAAGAGCATTACAGGCAGAGACAGCAGGTATAGAGGTCCTGAGTCAGAACTGTGCCTGATGTCTTAAGAGAAAACATATTGGTATTTACAATGTTGTATCATTGCTTAATAGGTTTAAACATTAAGAAAATATTATCGGGGTGCCTGGGTGGCTCAGTCAGTCAAGCGTCCGACTTCAGCTTAGGTCACAATCTCACAGTTTGTGGGTTCGAGCCCTGTGTCAGGCTCTGTGCTGACAGTTCAGAGCCTAGAGCCTGTTTTGGATTCTGTATCTCCCTCTCTCTCTGCTCCTCCCCCATTCATGCTCTGTCTCTGTCTCAAAAATAAATAAAAAAAACATTAAAGAAGAATATATTATCACATCTAATTCTGCCAATAACATTATGATATATAAAATACTGTCATTCCCACTTTACAAATGTAGAATTTAGGTCTTGAGAGGTTAAGCGCCTAGCCCAAAATCATAGAGCCTTCATATGGCAGTACTTGAACCCAAAGTCCATGCTATAACTTCCTGCATTACACTGCCTTAAAGAGCATCTAGAAATGTAATAGAAGTAGACATGGTTTCTAGATGCAGAAAGAGAAAGTACAAAAGAATATATTTCTAGTTCAAGGTATTTTTATAAAAGAGCAAATTTCTTAATTTGGTCTTAATGTGAAATTTGTATGAAACATTAAATAGGATAAAACTTTTTAAAAAGTAGGTTAGGGGGGCACCTGGGTGGCTCAGTCAGTTAAGCATCTGACTCTTGGTTTCGGCTCAAGTCATGATCTCACAGTTTGTGGATTCAAGCCCCACATATCAGGCTCTATGCTGACAGTGTGGAGCCTGCTTGGGATTCTCTCTCACACTCTATTTCTGTCCCTCCTCTGTTCATGCTCATGCGCTTTCTCTCTCTCTCTCTCTCTCTCTCTCTCTCTCTCTCAAAATAACTCACTTTAAAGAAAAAAAAGTAGGTTAGGAACACATTATGGAAGACCAGAAATCTTAGGTAGAAGACTATGTTCTTAATTAAGTGGTAAAGGGATTTGGGATAGGGTAATAAACAGAGCAGTGTTTGTGAAGATCCATCTGGCAACAGTGAGTGTGCTGGATTTGTGCCAGGAAGGCTGGAGGTGGTGGAACTAGTTCAATGTTTATTGCACTCACTCAAACAATGAAATGATAAATTGAACTGGGGTGGTGGTGCTATAAATGGAAAGGAAAGGAGGTATGTTAGTTGACCTTCAGGAGCAGATTCTATATGATGTAACAACGGACCGGGTTCAGGAAGATGAAGAACTCAAAGATGACCATCACGTTTTATTTCTGGGAAAAAGATGATGTGATCATGAACAGGAATAGGGAAGAGGAACCAGACAAGAAGAGAAACTTGAGTTAAGAATATTCAGCAACAACCCTCTGGCTGATCAATAGAGAGGTTGATCAATGATCTGAGAGATGAGACTAAAGGTGAATAACTGGGAGTCATCTGTGAAGAATGACAGGTGGCACTAGATGAGATGATAAGATCACTGGGGCAGGAGTGTGAGCTAAAAATAAATAAATAAATAAATAAATAAATAAATAAATAAATAAATAAATAATAAAGGGACTGAGACCAAAATCTTTATGGAAAACCAATGTTAGGAGAAAGAAAGAAGAGGAAAGGGCTATAATAATGGTGCATAACACTTATCAAGCATGTAGTACGTTCTAGGCATGAGTCTATCTGTTCTACATACGTCAACTCATGGATGATGGATTGGGTTGGAAGGCATGGAAAACAGAGTAGCAAGAAGGGAGAGCTCTCTAGGACTCTCTTTAGAAATACCTCCTGGTCTGGCAACCATTGGGGTGGATGGATCAGCATTCAGAGCTCTGAGACCTCAACATATTCCAACTCTACCCTGTGCTTGAATTAGAACAGTTCTAATTTTGTGTTCTACATAAGATTTCATTAGGAAAAAACCCATGGGACTCTGTTTCTAAAAACACTCTGAAGTCCATTAGCTTAGTGTTTGAGGTAGGAATGAATTCATGGGCAAATTTTCCCCATAATGAGAAAGGAGTAATGCCAAGGTTGTAGGAACATTCACAGAGGAGGAGGGGGGAAAAACTGTGAAATAATTAAGGAGAAGGAAAAGGGTATGAATGACTCCTATGACAGAAGGGGAGTAAATGGGCTAGGATAATGTCTTAGGATCACATTCTTTTATATATACATATATATATTTATGTGTGGGGGGGAGTATATATGTATATACTCTACCACACACATATATAAATATAAATATAAATATAAATATAAATATAAATATAAATATAAATATAAATACACACACACACACACCACATGAACAGAGATCAGAGAGAATGGGAGAGAGAGAATCCCAATCCCACTGACAGTACGCTGTCAGTGCAGAGCTGGATGCAGGGTTTGATCCCAGGAACCTTGAGATCATGACCTGAGCTGAAATCAAGAGTCAGATGCTTAACAAACTGAGCCACCAAAGTGCCCCTTAGGATCACCTTCTAAAGGTTAGTGGTCATGAATGTGAAATGAGAGCAGGCTGCATGTTACTTATTGAGAGCTACTCTGTGATATCCTGGGACAGGAAATATGAAAAGGTTCCTGATCTTAAGGTAGGGAAGAGAATTAGATCTTTATATCTGTTATTTCATTTAATCTTCATTACAATTATAATTATATCATATGTAAAATTAAATAATTTTATATAATAATGTTATTACATATTATATAAACACATGTTATATATGTATGCTATATATAACTATTACATATTATAATTACACATATAGATTACAATTATGAAGTAGGTATTGTCACCATATATATATGTAGAATGGTTTGGTGATAACCAGTCTCCTCAAATAAAGAACAGGTACTGAAACAGCCAGTCCCTTTAAATATAATACCCTAGGGGCACCTGGGTGCCTCAGTCAGTTGAGCTTCCGGCTTTGGCTCAGGTCATGATCTCACGGTTTGTGAGTTCAGCCCTGCGTCGGGCTCTGTGCTGACAGCTCAGAGCCTGGAGCCTGTTTCGGATTCTGTGTTTCCCTCTCTCTCTGCTCCTCCCCCGCTCGTGCTCTCTCTCTCTCTCTCTCTCTCAAAAATAAACATTAAAAAATAATAATAAACAAATATCATACCCTAAATTTAACATTAAATCCAAGTAAAGTCTTCTCCCCTCCCCCAGGTAGGGCCTGTCTCAGGCCTGAAAGGTTATTATGGGGAGGTAATATGGTGTTCTCTCTTCTCTTTCATTTCCTAGCTTACTCCAGTAATAAGAGTTTCAGACCCCTTTGGCTCCAGCCAAGGGAGAAAAGGGATTAGGAAGAAAATATTCAGTCTTACTTGATGTAGGGGTGTCAGGACTCTTTGGATGCAACTTTTTTTTTCCTAAGCAGGCTCTTCTTTGCTCTTTCTGAGACTCTCCTCCTGGAAGCCTTGTCCAGAGTTCTTGGATATTATAGGCAATGCTGCTCATCTCACTACACACTAACCATTCTGCCACCCACTCCTGTCCTCAGGAGTTGCTGAATCCTACAATTCACCTGCAGCTTTATGTGGATTGGTTTGTTTTTTCTATTCAGGTATCTTGCTCTAGGCTGGAAGACCTCAGGGGTCCCTTTTAAAATTATACTGGGGTAACCTTCTTCCAAGGACCGCTTGACCTATGGGAAACTCATGTACACTTGTGTTGCTGGGATATGAGTAGAGCTTGTTCCCAGAGCAATCTTCTTTTTCTTTGCCCTTCCATCCCAAGCCAAAACTATGAGGAACACATTTAAACCCCCTGAGAAGGGCCCCTTGAAGCCTATTTCACTTGAGGGAGGAGATGAAACTATGGTGGTGCAAAAACTCTTTCTACAATATTCTCATTCCTCTTCAACCTTTTATATTTATAGAGACTAGAGGTGGGAGATGAAACTAGCCTCACCACCTTTTAGCATGTCCTGATTTGGTGAACTAGCTCTTTAATTTAGGACACAGGGTAACTACGTACCTTTGGTATTGTTCTCCGCCTTTAGGATTTGAGTTAAAATAAAAACATAAAGAGTCCCATTTTACCATCTTGTCTGCTGTAAAGGCATTGTAAACATTGATAATCATTTGGTAGCACACTTTGGAAGGCTTGTGGCATCTTGGTTTAAAAAAGTACTCTTCTGCTTGCTATGGCAAGTCTCTGTAAAAACATCCATTTCTATTTTTATGTCTTTTGCAACACCTTTGCCTCATACTATTTTGCCTCCTTGTTCTCAATGACTTCTGTTTTCATGTTAACTCCATCTTCCTTGGCATCACCAATAGTTCCCAACCTACAGATAACACATTTTCTTTATAACCTCAAACCCATTGCACTATCTCAGCACTCAATCAAGGAACCTACTTCCTTTGTGCACTGAGAAAAATTAAAGCAATTGGAAAAGACTTTCCATGAACTCCCACCACTACATCTATCTATTTACCTACATCTGTACCCAGATGTTCTGCCTTTCTTTCTGTTACTACAGATGAATTATTAATGTTCCTATCAAGGCAAATTCTTACCTCCCCAACACACACACACACACACACACACACACACACACACACACACACACAATTTAAATCCTAACCCACTC
This sequence comes from Panthera tigris, assembly GCF_018350195.1. Lineage (NCBI taxonomy): Eukaryota > Metazoa > Chordata > Mammalia > Carnivora > Felidae > Panthera > Panthera tigris. Next base: position 83,053,756 of record NC_056667.1, on the reverse strand, counting down.
AAGGATATAACCAATATTTTCTCATACCAACCATTTTTCTATTTCTTCTAGCATTACAGGTATGTTATTGAATCTATTATCTTAAAAAATAAAAACCACTTCTGACCCATTATGCCCTTTTAGCTACAATTGCATTTCTTTGTCCCTCTCTGTAACGAAACTCATGATTTCATGACATGGCTCAAGAGTTCTCTGTACTCATGGTTGCCAATTCTTCCCCCTCCATTCTTCCTGGGTTCAGGTCCCCTCCACTCCACTGAATTAGCCTTTACTAAATCATGTCCTCCAAGTTGCTAAGTTTGATCAATGGTCAATTCTCAGCCTTTATCAACTGGCAGCATTTGACAAACTACTTTCTCTTTCTATAGAAGGGAAGAAAAGGAAGGAAACTTTGTACCCACAGCTTCTCAGACCCCTTTACCTTGGATCTCGTGTTTCTCACTAGCCACTCATATTCACCTCCTTCTCTGGCTTGTTTTTTTTTTTTTTTTTTTAATCTTTCTGGTCTTAAATGATGAACGTTCCCGGGGCTCTTTTCTTTTTAAACCTATTTTCTATTCACACTCATTTTTTAAATTATGATCCCCAGTCTCAGTACTGGAAACCTTCATACTGGTAATTCTCAAAGTAATATCTCTAGCCTGGCTCTCTCTCCTGAACAACAGATTCATTTATTCAACTACCTACTTCACATCTCAACTAAGATATCTGAGAGGCATCTCAAACTGAAAATGTCTAAAAGAGTATCTTGATTTTCCTCCAAAACCTACTCCAACTGCAATCTATACAATGTAATAATTGTAATTTTGCTTCAGTTAGCTCAGGCTAAAACCTTGGAATCACCCTTGACCCATCCTTTCCTACAGACCCTACTTTCGAAAGACAGGCATTTTCCACTTAACATTAGTGTTTCTGAGCATTAGATGCTCTGAACACACACAAAAAAAGCTAACCAGGAGTCTATTTCATATTATTTTGTTGTAAAAAAAAAAACTATAATAAATTATGTCAAACCAAAAGCCCCCCCACTAAATTTCTAGAATGTACCTATAACACAGCAAAAGTTTAATTAGATTGTAAAATGCTTTAAATAGTTAACAGTAAACAATATTGGTCAGGAAAAAAATACAGACAAAATTTTATGATAAAAATCCAAGAATTCCCTATAGTACCTTTACTTACCAAGTAAAGTACACACTTAAAGCTTGACAAAAGTTGAGAAGGAAGAAGGGAAAAAGGTTAAAGCTATCTTTGTCACTTGCTGTGGAAGGTATAGTGCTGACACTTTTGGTGCAATTCCTGACAAGTTAAGAGACTCAGAGTAACTGATAGATTCCCTGTCATTAGGGTATTTGCAGAGACCTTTGAAGAGTGAAGACTTACAAAAAATTGACATGCTTGGATAAAAAATTCAAAATGGAGTATTACTTAAATTTCTAATGTTTTCTATCTATAAGTAAAAAGGGTGGACCCCTTAAAAAAAAGTAAAGCTTCTCATCCTATCATCGTCATGCTTAAGGACAACGTTTATCATTCCTTCTAAATATGGTTCTACAATGCCTCTCAGCATCAGCAACAACTGAGATGAACATCCTCTGTTTCATATTTGGTTGTCATTCTAATACCTACACATGATTCCAACACTCTAGCAACTGTTTTTGAGTTTCAAGTTGAGATTTCTCATGCATATTATATTTCTAAAAATGTTTTATTGAGTTTTGGGGACATAAATATTAATCTTTTGTACGTTAACATAGTCTTAAAAATGTATTGGGATATATTTCATGTGTATAGTATGGAATGTGGGTATTAAAAAATTAAGAGGTATTCTAGTGGGAAAATATTTATTATGGAGATTTTGTATAGGAAGTGCCTGCATATTCAAAATTGAACCACTTCTTTCCACATAACACCACTATCAACCTCTTTTATTTACTCTTCCTCTCTGCTTAGACTGCCCAAGTAGCCCTCTAGCTGCTCTTCTTACTTATACCCCCGTCCTCCTTCAGCTTATAACAAGCATTACTTGTTACAACAGAAGTCAAATTGTATTAATTCTCATTTCAAATTTCTATAGTGAATTCTATTTACTCAGAGTAATAGCCCAAGTCTTTAAAAGTTGCCCTGACTTCTCTCCTACCCCTCTACCCCTTACCACAATACTCAACCCACAATGGCCTCTTGGCTACTCTTTGAATGGTCCAAATGCACTTTGGCCTGAAAGCCTTTGCACTTGCTATTGCATTTACCTGAATCACTGTTCCCTGGACTACCTACAGGCCTTGCTCCCTCATTTCTCATTAAAAGGCTTTCCCTGGCATTCTGTATTAACAATAACAGCCTTCCTTCTACCACACTCTCTTTTTCTTTTCCTTATTATTTTCAACAGTACTTATCATCACCTGATGTTTATAAACATTGAACATTAAAACCTAAACATAAACCTAAACCTAAACATTAAAAACCTGATGTTTATAAACTGCACTGGGACACTGAGACTGAAAGGGTTCTATTCATAACTATGCTGAGATTACAAATTCATTCTCTACTTATTTCTCTGAGAATATAAGCTCCAGGAGGGTAAACACTTGATCTATTTTACTCAAAACTGTATGACAAGATTCTTGAAGTGTCTGACACATAAGAGATGTTTAGCCAATAAATATTTATTAAGTGAATAAATCAATGAATACATGTACTGGTTTGATGTCTATTCTATTTAAAACGGAATCATAATGATCTGTGAATTTTTTTTTCCCAGGGAGCATCCTTTCCTCTCCAGATGTCCATGCTTTCTATGGAGAAAATTCAATATGGGAGATTTTTCCTAGGAAACACAAAACTGGCAGTTTTTACACAAAATAAGGCTGTCAATCTTATTCTAATCTAGAGGAATTTAACTGAGACATCTTAATTTAGAATCCCATTTAAAATGCTAACCCAATATATGCCCATCTTTTAAGTAGGTAAATTGTTATGGTTTTATATAAAGAATTTCTTACAAATTGAGTTTTGTGTTGCATGATTTACACTAAAGGAAATTGTGATTTTCATGAGACAGTGTTATTTTTCAAACTCTTAGCCCTGTGGCCTAAGTTCTAGTATATTATATACTACAGAAGTCAAACCCTTTACTCCACATCTCAGTTTCATAACTGAAAATCATTTTATTTTTAGTGATCCTATAGTCTCCATCAAACGGCTGCACAAAGCTATTTGCTCTTCTTTATGGTGCACAAAATCCTAACCTGTTCACTCTCTGAAAGTGATGATGAATGAAATTTACTAGATGGATACCAAATGACTATAGTTCAAACAAGACCATCTTGTTTATCTGGGATTTTCTATTTAACTATTTTTTCAGTTAAAAAGAAAGAAAGAAAGAAAGAAAGAAAGAAAGAAAGAAAGAAAGAAAGAAAGAAAGAAAAGAAAGAAAGGAAGAAAGAAAGAAAGAAAGAAACCGAGGTTGAAATGCCTAGACATAATTATAGCAGATTTTAAAAGAATCACTATATTCTTCACCTGGCCTGTGTTTAAATTGAATATTTAATTCCTTTAGTAGTAGAAGTTCATTAACCTTTACTGGACTTTGTGCAGTAATAAGCACAAATCATTGCCATTTCCCCCTCTGATGGTCTGCAATATTTAAAACATAATAGGACATTTTTATAACCAAAGACATTGAGAAAGACAGAACAACACATGTAAATAAGAAAAATGATCCTAAATACATTATAGTGTTATTCTATAAAATGTTTTAATCTTAATAAAAGAAACATTTAAGCTGGACTGCCTGGGTAACTTTGCTTTTATTTCACTGTGAAACAAGTCTGAAGTATTACTGTGTATATGTGCATGTGAGGCTCCTTGAGTCCATGAGATGTCATTTCTAGAAAGAGTTTAAAGTACTAAACAGATGGAGTACAACAAGGTGCATTCATTTAAAAATGCACACAAATATATGTGAGCATCTGCCTAATTTTGTGGAAATCTTTCTGAAGCCCTATAAATCTCTCTTTGTGCTTGAGTAGAATATATGTGAATTTTAAAAATTCCACTTAGTAGAAAATAGCTTCTTAAAAAATGTTTATGGAATTTTATGGGTCTACTGATATTACCTAAAAATAACTGAAAAGATTATAGTCCAGTCATTAATTTTGAGGAAAACACCTGGAAATATGTAATTTCAATAAAAAGTAATAATGTAAATATGTAATGTAAATAATGTAAATATAAATATGTTACTACAATGTACAGTTCTAATTCATATAAACACAAACCATGACAATTTGTTTCCTCTAGTTTTCCCACTGTCTCAATGATATAATTGCTCCTTTATTAATCTCTAGTCTTAGTTGTTTTCATTAATATTTTTAATTTCCAACATCCAACCCACAATACTCTAACCTAGAAACATTAGATTGTGAGGAACAGAGATCATAAAAGTTAACTTGGGAAGATCAGTAAAAAGATTTGTCATAATGAAAAAATCTCAAATATTTAATATTTGTTCCTTTCCAACTTTAACTTGCACATGATTTTGTATACCTGTGATTCTGACACTGGTCCCAATGTTCGATTACCCTTGAGCTGAGGATCTAATCAATGACTAACAAAAGCTTCTATCTCTTCTTTCCACATCTCATGAAAGAGAAGAATCTGATTTGTTGCTGGTCAAGTGGTTAACCCTTTTATTATCCAAGAGAGGTAACTGAAAGTGATCACATGGCACATCAGGTTTCCCCTTAGAGAGGTTCTCTGAAGTTCAGATTTTCTAGAACACACTCTTAAAAATGGACAAGACACATTAACATTTCCAGAATACTAATCATGTTGAAAACATAGAGATGCTCTACACATAACGTGTTCCTATACAATATGCTTCAATTTTACAGATTTTTTTTTCATTTTTTAATGTTTATTTATTTTTGAGAGACAGAGAGACAGACGTATAGAACATGAGAGGGGGAGGGACAGAGAGAGAGGAAGACACAGAATCTGAAGCAGGCTCCAGGCTCTGAGCTGTCAGCACAGAGCCTGATGCAAGGCTCGAACCCATGAACCGCAATTATGACCTGAGTCGAAATCGGACGCTTAACCAACTGAGCCACCCAGGCACCCCTACAGACAGATTCTTAATGTGGAACACCAGTTGTCAAATTGTTGTGATCCAGCACAAAAAATAGTTGCACAGGCCCCCTAAAATTTATAAATTATATACACAGATTAGTTGTTATCTTAAAAAGCACATTTTAATACAAATACAAAATTGGAGTTTTGAAGGGTGAAATAAAATTTTATATAAGTTAAAGTTTATTTTTCTCTACATATCCTTGATCAGAGACTACTTTTACTTAATTTCAGGTAATATTTGATTACAAAAACCATGTATCATACTATGCATTGAGCACCATTCCAATGCTTTTCAAATATTAACTCATGTAATTCTCTAACTACCCTGGGAAACAGGTACTGTTATTCCCATTTCACATATGTGGAAATTGACACATAGAAGGTTAGATAATGTGCCCAACATCATAGAGCTAGGAAGTAGTACTGCCAAAATTTTAATCCAGGCACAATAATAACTATTACTCTATTCTTATTAAGAATCATCTATCTCAAAAGTCATTCATTGTTAAACCAATCAAAAATTCCCAGGTGCCTTTGTGGCCTTTGGCAACTGTCTTTCCATAATTTAAATGTCCTTTTTTTAGGTTATACTTTATTTTATATTCTCCTACTCACTATTGCTTACAAGAGCATTAAATTCTCCTTGTCTCACCAGAAGCAAGGCTCTCCCACAGCATTGACAAAGCAATTAATAAGACCTCCAATAGTCAGATTAGTGCAGGGAAAAAGCAGTTGGAAGAAAACCCTCCAGTATATCACTGTAAATATAAGCATGGAGGCATTCCTTGGTGGACTGTTCTTAGCATGTGTATTAAGAAGAAACCCAGTGGGCAACATTCTGTGTAACATCTTTCCACTGTTCCTGACTACACTGTCTCTGGGACAACTTAACATGAGTTCCTCAAGATATTTCTTCTTTCTCTCCAGCAAAGAACTTGATACTTCACACATGATGGGAAGTCAGACTAATTAGAATTTTACTTTTAGACTCTACTTTCCTACTAGGAAATCTGGCAATGTAGATCCAAAAATGGTTAGATGATGCAACAAAGACCCCCTGTTAATCACCACAAAAGTGCTGGGAGCGTGTCCTTGATACGTGTTCTTTCCTTTGTCTTTATGCCATGACTGTTGCTTTTTGTTCCTGACATTATTTATTTCTTTGTTCTTGTGAATTACAAGACTAAAGTGCTTTGAGAAAATAACATTTGTTCTTCTAAGTGTTTCCATGGTCATCTGCAGTGATCCAAATTTTAGTTTGAAAGGGAGTTGGCAACAATTCCAAAAGCTGAGTAACAAATGCTTATTAACCTATTGGGCTCACTTCCGGCTATTTGTACTGGGGACAAATCGGTGCTGCCATGTTGGCCTCCATACCGTAGAGGACACTGGACACAATTCTCTTGCCTATCTCACAACCTCTACTTCTTCTCATGCTGTCTAGAGCCTGTTTTAATTTATTATACCTTCTCAGTTTTTCTACCTTATCCTGAAAACATTTCTCTTACTTTCTAATTGAATATAAACCTAAATCGTTTTGTAAGGACCTTGAGAATGAGGCATGAACCACTTCTTGGTGGTTCCTTAAACAATTTCTATGACTTTTCACTGAAATCCTTCAGCTCTGAATCCTCTTGTGTAAAGTTTATGCTGCTCTTCCTGACCTATAAAGGGAAAGGAACACCTCAAAGTTGTAGAATTACTTGAATATCAGTTGAGGTAAAGAACTATTATCAGATTTCTCTAAATTCATGGATTTTATGAGTTTTCGGTTAACCCATGTGAATTAAATTGAGTTTCTCAGGTAAACAGAGGACATCTGTTCATCTAAAGGGAGAAAAAAGTCATAAAAGTTTATGCTCTTGCCCCAAAGGGAGACTGAACCTCCCACCTGAATTTCAGAAAGATATATAGCACATTTTGGGGAAACAGAAACAAGCCAAGAGGGTTGGGAAACTGACAGCTTTAAAAACTGCCAATAGGCTTCAATATCTTTACTGTTTTCCCTATAGGAATTCAGTAGCAATGGAAATAGTCTGTGAATAGGCATTGGGCTCAGATCTCTGACTCTGCAAAGAGAGATTCTACAAAGCATGGTCCCCAGATGCCAGACACAGCTTCAGGGAAAGTTGCCTTTGATATGTGCATAACATGGTATGGTGAGAGAAATAATATGAAGTTCACCCTCCATTCCAGACTAACATAATGCAACAATAAACAATAAACAGAAATGAATTTTGGAAAGTCCACAGGGAAGAAAGGCTGTCAGGAAGTGATGCTCTGGTTGGTTGTAAAAACTAGAAGAAGGAAAAGAAGGTGGCTGCAATGGAATGGAAACAATGGAAATACGTCCCCTTTCCTAAGTCAACGTTGTTGAGTTTTAAAAGAAAAAGAGGCACAAATTTGAAAGCATCCAAAGCCAGTCCCCAGACACCTGAGCCGGCCAAATTCTGGTGTTCCTGCCTAGGGTGTCATAAGTGCAAACCCTGGGGACTGCAAGGAGAGAAACTGAAAAACATTTCTCAGGATAAGGACATCTCAGTGGTATGACTTCCTACGTTTGAAGCTGGTTTACAGTAACAAACTGTCCGTTTACTTATTTATTCAAAAAACATTTACAGTTTCTAATACAGGTGAAGCCCTGTGCTAGGTGCAGACACAAAGATTAAAAGACAAGGTACCTGTTCAGTCTTCAAGGATCTTACCCTTCAGCAGAGAAACTAATACACAAAAAAAGTTAAAAAGGGCAATGTTCTAAGGAGCACCGAAGACTGAGGAAACTGATGGAAGAAGTCAAGTTGACTTTTAGAGATGATGGAGTACCTGTACTGAGACTTTTAAATATTAGCAGAAATGTGCTTAGCTGTTGAAAAGTGAGACTGCATTTTAGTCAAAGGTACTAACATGTACCAAAGTACAGAAGGATGAGGCTGCCTGGCCCATCCCAGAACAGATGAGGAAGACTGGAAATCAGAACTATGGGAAAACAGGCAGAAGACCAAACCTTTGACAGTGTGAAGGAAATGAGTGTTTATCAGTTTTTATTACAACAACTGCTTGCTGTCTTATATTTATTAAAAATTTTAATGTGACTTTGTGGCAAAAATAAATTTAAAAATAAATAAGATAAAAAAGATTTAAAAATAAATAATAAAAAACCCTATTCTGTGGTTCTGATGCTACCAAGGGGTGGAGGGGGGAGAATATCCCAAACCCTCAATTTTTCATGAAACTGCTTAGCAGTGACAATGCATAAAAATTCAATGACGTTGTTATGCCAGTGAAACAATAGGAAATATAAAGTGCTTTCTCAAGCACATGTCTTTTTATTCATTTAGAAATTAGTTTATCCTGAAACTTTTCAAACATATGCAAAAGAAGAAAGTATAATGGTTTCTCCACGTAAGCCTCAAAATTTTGCTCCATTTGATGTAGCCATTTTTTTAAAATCTTCACTGAAGTATTCTAAATTCTAGACCTCCTTGCATTTCACTCATATATTTCAGTGTATAACTTTTCAAAAATATGACATTTCCTTAACAATTATGATGCCATTATCACACCTAAGAATTAATAATAACTCACTGCCATCATTCAATGTACACTCCATAATTATCTTCCCTGAATGTCTCTAAAAAATGCCCTAGCTATGAGTTTAACTGAATCAGGGTTCATACAAGATGTACACATTACTTTTCTTTGCTTTAAAATAAAGGAGTCCCTTGTCTCTGGTAGCTATTTCCCCATCATTGTCTCATTACAGAAACTTGGCTACTTATCCTGTAGAATGGCTCACATTTTGGATATATCTGTGCGTTTTTGTCATGTTATTTGTGTTTAAATTTTTATTTTCTATTTTTCTAGTAAATGGAAGTTAGCTCTGGAGGTTTGATTAAATGCAGAGTCCACTTATTTTGTGGTAAAAACAGTCCGTCAGTGGTGGTGTTCCTCAGGAGACACACACTGGTTGGTCCTTCTATAAAAGTGATAGCTGATTAGCAGTTCAGGTGTTATCAGCTGAACTCTCACTGTAAATTTCCCCAACAACCTTTCCTCTAATTGTCTATTCCAGTGGAAACCACTGTCCCAAAGAACTATTTCATCGGGGATTGAACGTTTATGATTTTCTAATTCTTTCCACATTTATTAGCTGTCATCCTTCTGGAGAAAAAAAAAAAAGAATAATTAACATCAGCTGGAGCTATCTGCTTACCCAAAAATGTACTTAGTAGAGTAAGAGTAATGCTTAATTATTTCCTTTCAACTGCAGATTATCAGAATAAGAACTTAGTACTATTTACTTTTTGAAAAGAGAATCACTTAACATTGTCCATTCAGAAAAAAAAAATTATCTTCAGAATACTACCTAAACAAGGAAACTTGAGCTTGCCTATTTTCCCTTTCTGTATTTAATACCCCTAAAGGTAAAACTTAGGTCTATTAAATTTACTTGGGACCAAACTTAGTGGAATTACATGTGTAAATAAACTCTGAATAAAATTTTAAGCCATTTTATAGACACAGTTTTGTCACTAACCAGCAGTACACTCCAAATCACCAGTTTGAGCATTCTCACCCATTCTAGAACTTTTACAATGATAAGATTCCATGGAAGAAATCAGCCCCTGGTCCCACCTCCTGTTCAAAGGAGTTTAGAGGATATGGAAGCCAGAAAATATGCTGTCCTTTTCTTTTCTTCCATTGTGGGAATTGTGAGAAAATGTAAATTTTATAATATATGTATAGGAATTCATAGCATGTGCTCCAAACTCAAAGAACTGGCATTGTTAATTTGTGACTAATCTAGAAAGCATAAAGACTGCCATACTACAGGAAGAAAGCATTTGAGTGGTTTCAGAGAATAATATGGGGACCATTGCCTCAATTATATTTCTTCCAAATGGTGTCATTAATAATTGGCATTGCCAAACTCCATTTCTACCTATCCCCACATGAAAAAAAAAAGAAAAAGCCTACAAGAAGTAAAAAATCCAATTTGAAAAGCAAGATCATAAATTTCTCCTCCAAAAGATAAGCAATTTCATCTAGGTACAAAATAGCTACAACTATTTTTTTAATCCTGAATATTAATGTGTTGTGAAAAAAGCATGAACTCCACAAGCAGATGGATCATCAACAAGGGGATTAAACAGCCCTCAAAAGGCTCTCCAAAGAGCCATTAAAAATTGTCAAGGAATCAGAAAATTCCATAGTAAATGACCCAAATGACTTTGAGAAATGAAAAATAAGGAAGCTGAAATAGCAAAATAATAATAGTACTTGCTACTTACATAATAGCTTTCTTGAGAGAATTCCGAAACACTTTCCAAACATTAATCCAATAATTTTTGTCATTAGTCTACACAGTACTAAGGGGGACTTTTATGTTATTTCTCACTGAGCACATGGGGAAACTAAGGCTTAGAAAGACAAAGATGGTGTGACTTTAATAGAATTGCCCCTCATATAACAAAAAGTCAATGCCAGAGAGGAAATGCAATCTCAATTTCCATTATATTACGAGATGGCATTTATTCAAAATTAATTTGTTATGTTAGAGTAAAGAGAACAGATGTAAAAATATTACCAATAGTTAGTTATCTAAAACCTAGGGAATTCATTAATACAGAAACAAGCATACCTAAAATGAAGATCTGGAGAAAATATGTATCCTACATTTGGAAAGACAGTTTTTGAAACAGAAAGATAAAGAATTACATTCATACATGTATTTTTGTTAAATAATTTACATTCCATTCTGGTCCAAATGGCACTTAGGAAAACAGCTCAATAAAATAGCTAATATAATAAAATTCCAAACTGTAACTGACTAATAATGGAGGAGAAACCAGGTAACTACGACAATTTCAGGACAGAATCATAGCCTTCTGGTAGTGAATTCACAGCTTCTCTGACACAAACTCAGTTTAATATAAACAGCAAAGCATCCGAGACTCACAAACTGCTGTTGATGGAAGTAAACCAGGTAAGGAACTCTGCAGGGGAGAACAATATAAACCAGCAGTAACAGGGGGAAAATTCAGTTTGTAGTAGAAACTGTAGCAACACCAAAGAGCATCATACGTGAGAAAACAACTGCACAGTAAGGGGAAAAGGGCATGCCTCTTATTCTTTGTAAAGACTGGCAGCTGCGTGAAAGAAAAACCTATGTGCTTTTAAATCTATTCCTAAGGGACATACTCTGTTATTTCTAGGAGGAAATATTATTTCTTACAATGTGAGATTAATGAAGCCCATGAACTGCACACTGAAAAAGTTGACTAACTTTGGTGTGAAATTGGGCATATGTATAGGGTGTGTGTGAAGTTGGGTGGGTGTGTGTGTGTGTGTGTGTGTGTGTGTGTGTGTGTATGTACTAAAGTGTGAGGTGGGGAGAAGAGAAGAGAGAGTTGACTATTCAACAGTCAGACTCTAGTACTTAAGATACCAAGAGTTGGGGCACCCCACCACCACCACCAAAAAAAGGGAGATTAAATACCTTTCTGAAAGAATTGGATATATTTTAAATAAGAAAAGAAATGATCCTCATGGCTAAATTCCAAGAATTGTTAGGTTTCAGTATATTTATTTATAGTTTGGCATTGTTTTTATTGTGAATTCCACATTGAAAATGTGTCATAACCTTGGTTAAGGTTCAGTCAGGATCTCTGAAGGTCTATACCTTTGCTCTGAAGCCTCATCAAAATAGAAGATTTTCCCTTAGGGGAGAGAAAAGCATCCTAGAACACTGGAGATCATCCTCTATGACATCCCCAGTGTAGGAACACTGTATGTGCCGTCATGGATTATACACATTAGAAAGAATCCAGCTTAATGAGGTCAGGCTTAGGGCTCTCAATCCATTAACTTGGGATTCTTTTTTTTTTTTTTTAATTTGGGGTGTGGGAGTCAGGGAGAGGTGTAATTTGTAGAAATTTGGCCTGGAAATCATGAGTTTCTTCTAATTCTGCAGAACCCACCTTATCTGAAGGGAAGCACATGACCCAATGTCAGACTGCCTGGCTCAACTACATACTGGTATGTATTGTATTGGGTTGATGTGATGATTAAATGTGTTAAAAAGAAGTAATACATATTCCAGATTTAAAATGGTGCATAATGGGGTGCCTGGGTAGCTCAGTCAGTTAAGTGTCTGACTTCGGCTTAGGTTATGATCTCATGGTTTGTGAGTCTGAGAGCTGCACTGACAGCTCAGAGCCTGGAGCCTGCTTCAGATTCTGTGTCTCCTACTCTCTCTGCCCCTCCACTGCCCCCCCCCCCACACACACACACTCTCTCTCTCTCAAAAATAAATAAACATAAAAAAAATTTAAATAGTGCATAGGGCAGAAGAAGCATTCAGTGGCATTAAATAATTTTAGGCCACTTCATCCAATACTGGCCAAACCCATCAGAGGCTATGCAACACCATTCTCTCTAATATCAGCAGATGGGAAGCATGATTCCTTCTGATTGGAAGGGAAGCGCTAGTCAAAATGCTTACGTGATTTTAGAAAATGGCTTCAACTTTTCAGACTAAGGCTATAAGCATAGGCCTTTGTAGTACACACCCATGTGCCTTGCCTAGCTTCCCGAGGATCCCTTTCACAAGTTCCCTGCGCCCCTAGCCCAGTACCACCTGTACGTCAGAGGCCTGCCCCTCACACTGAGGAGATGCACAAGTGCCTAGGGTTTAGCATTTACTGCTTCTAGGCTCTTCCCTTCCCAGTGCACTTCCCAACAGACTGACTGGTGTGAAAGTATAGAAATCCTGCTCCTTTGCCTTGTAGGGGACATACTCTCAAACTCTGAGACATAGTTTACACTCCGGGACTGGGCTGAAAAAGGTGCCCCTGGCTTGGCTTCTTCCCTTCTATATCCTGCTGCCCCCATTTCCTTAGGGGTTTCTCCAGAGAAATAAAATGACTTGCACCTCAAGCCTTGCTTGGCTCAGGATCTGCTGCTAGAAGACCATGATCTCAGACAGCCCTCATTAGAAATTATCTTGAGAGAAAAATGACAAGTGAGAGAGGAGTAGAGAAGATAATATATACTCCAACTTGGGAAAAGCAAAGGCTACAGAGTCATCAGTTCATTAATTCTGTCTTTTATTCCTATTTCATGTAGTTGATTTCCTTCTCCTTGCAAAACTTCCACCAGTGCACAGGTAGTAATGGGCAGAGGCTAAGACAGCTAGGATATGTCCTGGTAATTCAATGGCAGAAAAGAGTTATATATAATTTCCTATCCTCTTCCAGAACAGCTGTAGAGTATAATCTAACTGACCTAGGTGATGCAGTAGGAAGGTAGAAAGCACAGGGAGACAGACATTAAGCATAAAATTCTGTCCTAAAGGGAGGGCTGGGGATCAGGTCAGAGAAACATGTCCAAATAAGATGCTTAATGATAGGTAGGATCTGACATAAGGACTAGAGGCCAAAGAGCAGAGCCAAGGTGAGTCAAACAGCCTGAGATTACAGAAAGGAGTAATAACAAGTTGGTAAAAATGAACTAAAGATGATCTTGAAAAAATGGGAGTCAGGAGAGTGAATGGGTTTTCATACATTCCTCATCCTCTGTGGTATGGATACATGAGGTGGATTTGTAGAAACCCCCTTCTCCAGAATGAGACAGAGCCAGGTTTTTACTATGGTCACTTAGCCAAATACTGTAGCATATTCTATTGTTCTTGATTTAGAATATATGTGGTTGTACCAAAACTTTTATCCTCACCTGCATATGAAAGGGGTGAAGGTAGATTTATGGGGAAATAGGATTGATTACAGGTTATCTTCAACAGGTGGTTCTGGGTAGAGAGTTCTGGAAGGAGGTATGCTCTTTTTCCCTTATTGTGAGGGCTATGCATAGACTGAGAAGTGAGCATGCTGTCATCATCTCTCTTCCTCTCAGATGCCCTGAGGTAGGAACATCTGGATCTTCTTTTTTATTACCCCCTGGTAGAATGGAGATGATGTCAAAAGACTCCACTTAAATAGTCATTGATCTTGCAGCTGGTCAGGCTCAGAGTGCTTCTGGTACTGGGAAGTCAGGAAGTAGCAAGGTTCTGAGTGGGAGATTAGGTTGGTTGTTACTTGCCAATTACTAACTAGCTTGATGGGAGGACTAGCCATGTCCACCTCATGAATATAAGAGGCTGATACAGTGTCTTTCAAACTTGTTTGACAACTGCCCATAGTGGTAACATATGTGAATCATGACCCATAAGACACAAACTCACACAAAGACACACACACATAACCAAAAGAAATGTTTCACAAAACTAATACTCTTCCATATTTTGTATATACAAGCTGATGTTTTCTATTTTATTCTATTTTATTAAAAAATACTGGTCAAGATCCATTCATTTGATATTATGAGACTTTCATCATTTGAAAAATATTGCTTTACAACCCAGATGATAAATTCCATCTGGACATCATTGGTTTTAGGGAAGGACTGGTGGTTGACAGATGGATGCAGAAGTCAAGGTTATTGGACAGTATCTTCCCAAACTGACATACAATCTATAAATCAAAGTCTGAGACAAGAGAGTGTATGTGAGTTTAAGGATAACACCACAGGTGTTGGGCCCCCCAAGATGCATCTGTTGTGGAATAGGGTGTATTATTTTTAAAAACCCTCCTCTATCATGTTTGCTCCTCTCTTGCTTTTCTTGATCTCTTATTCCAAAAATATCTTTCTATTTCATCATATCACTCACTAGTTCTGAAATACCTTAGGTCTTCCTTAATGTAATCCAGGTATTATGGGTAATAGGACGTGTAAAATATGAAGGGTGGGTACTGTTTGTGTGGAAAAGAATGGGATAAAGATAAAAGTACAATGTGTCAGCTCAGATATGGGAAGGGAATTTTTTTTTTAAATATGAAACGTTTTTTGAATAACAATCTTTTTTCCTCTAAGAATACTTCTTAGGAATTTTAGTGTATTTTGAAAGTTATCCTATGATTTTAAAAAGCTAACTTATAATAAGGAATTACTATAATCATCGACAAAAAATATCAAGTAACCATTTTCTCACTTTCTAGGAACCAGTTTGAAAACCTCATATCTAACTTCTCTCTTGTTTTGATGACAGCCAAATCAATTAATGCACTTTTATCATTAATGACAGGACACAACATGTTTTTGAAATTATCTTTGGGATCTTTATTTTCCATACAATGACATATTATAGCAAGCTGCCCTTATGGCCTTTTGCATCAATTATTTAAAATCAAAAAGCCATTAATTCATATATCTGTGCATCTGTAATAGTATTGTTTTAAAAGGTGGAGAGTGAGAGAAAATCTGTCAATAAAATCATTGAACCTTTCCAGACTGATATGATTTACATGGAATCATTGCAATTCTATTTAGAGTACTATGATCTCAGTGGCTGGGTATGAGAGGGTTGAATTATTCATGTTTTCCTGGTCAATATACATACACACATGCACACGCGCGCGTGCGCGCACACACACACACACACACACACACGGAAGTTCTTCATTTCAAGGTTGCTTGCATGGATTTCTGAGTCTGGTTCCTTTCGGAGTGATTCAGAGTCCGTCAGTAACAGGCCGCATTCTCTGCACATGGATACCAACAGAGGCTTAAAAATAGGAGCCATGTGCACAGAGCTTCTTGTGCCAACCAACAGATTCTATCTGCATCTGCTACATATGGATTGACAGGAGAGGGGCCAAGTATACGTTGGTGTGAAGCAGCTTGCTGCTTCTGTTTTGAGAAAAGCTCATCATTGTACAAGTCCTGAACAAATTAGCCTTCCAATCACAATGCAAGGATATTGAAATAGGGTGAAAAACCTAGATGTATCAGGCAGTTCTTGCCAAATTAGTAGAGGATTAAAGAGGAAAAGAAAGTCATTTGAAGACTGATAATTAGTAAGCTAGTAAGATGTGGGGGTACTTTCAGATATGTGACTGAACCTTGAATTTAAAAAAACAAAACAAAACAAAACTTGTTGCCACTGTTGGAAAATAGCTGGGGTCAAATGGGTACAAAATATCAAAATAGCTCTGAGTCAGTCTTTGGTTACGAACAAAAGAATTTCAGTCAAGTCCATAGAGCCAAGGTTGCTAAGGGAAGGTTAGGTAGAGCTCTGGATCTTGAAGTCATTTACCAAACTTCATCAGGCTAAGGAATTGACAAGGGAAAATTCAGAACAAAAAAAAATATTAAGACTTAAGTTACTGTGAAACAATTTATATGAAAGTACTCTGTAAAATATACAGGCATGTACAGATTTTATTTCCAGTTAATTTTATAATATGCACATTGAATGTTATTATCCTTTTATAAGTATACTACCTTATGCTGAAGGATAACTTAATCCTTTCCAAGTGCACAACAATTAAGCAAATTTATAAAAAGTATGTGGACAAGACTCATATTTTCATATCTTCTTATGTTTCCCGGGCAATCTGAAATATTTTTGTCTTTGTGCAAATGAAAGAGGGGCAACAGTGGATAGGGTCTGTACCCCATTCGATTTATTTTAGTATCACTACCATATAAAACCTTTCACTTCATATTCTTTAAGGCTATATTTCTACCAGAGGATAAAAAATGTTCTTCAGAACAGAAGCAATGGACTATAGCTACCTGCACAGCTAGCCTGTTCACTTAATCATTAACAAGAACCATGTGAAAATATTGAGCAGTCACTATATGCCAAGCATTGTGCTAAGTACTGGCCAAACCATGTTGCCTGTCTTTTCAAATGTACAGATTGGCTGGGGAAGCAAGACAAGAAAATGGGGCAATTGCCATAGGGTGTGGTGGTGAGACAGAAGTATAGGGTGCTCCAGGAGCACATGAGAGAGACACCATGCCTGGACTTTGGTGGTCAGAAAGGCTTTCTTGAGGATAGTGACTGGAATTGAAAGTCCACACTAGGGGAAACTGCCTGGCTTAGTAGGTGAGCATGCAACTCTTGATGTCGGGGTCATGACTGCAAGCCCCACATTGGGTGTAGAACCTACTTTTAAAAAAAGGTCCACACTAACATATCCTGGAAAGAATAGGTGAACAGGTGAAAAGAAATCACCATCTGAAAGAACTAAGAGGATGGTCCCCAGCATGGAAATCATGGGCACATAGGCATGCTTGCAGTATGAGCAAGACTTAAGAACATCAGGTTTTCTACTTTAGGGTAGAAAATTTGTAAGTAGTGTCTGTCTCCCTCCCCTTCTGTATCCCTTAAAAATCCCAAAGGTAGGATCAGTGAGGAAACTATGAAAGGATATGGGACCATGAATTCCCTGTAAGTTCTTTTATGGATACCAGACCTCAGAGGGCTCTACATTTTCTGCTCCAGAGAATATCTAACAGGTCAGAATCTGAAACATTCCTTGCACTAGAGCACAGCATATGCTGCCACTCTTTCCCTCGGGATGGAGGATTATGTAAAACAAAAATACTCATTATTAATAGCTAGAATACACTAAGAGTTTAATATGTTCCAGGCACTAAGTGTTTTATATATATTATCTATTTTAACCCTAACAACATGGTGCATAGGTCCTATTACCATCCCTGTTTTATAAGAAACACAGGAAGATTACATAACTTTTTCAAGGTCACTCACTGGCAAAAAATATTTGACCTCAGATCTCTATGACTCCAGAGTCTGAGCTTTTAAACACTCTATTGTCTTCCCATGCAGTAATATATTGCTAATATTATTATTATTGTACCTATTAGGTGAGTCACCATTTTATCTCCCTATAATTCATTTTGGAAAGCTTATCCAGTATTTCTATTTGAAAATACTGATTAAAAAAACACTAGCATTTCCCAATATCTTTTGTATATTACCTCTTGGGAAAGTTGCTAATACTGCAGAGTAAAGAAAACAACAACCAAAAAAAAAAAAAAAAAACCCAAAAAAACTCTCTTGTCTGAGCTAGAAGGGATACATACCGTGGCCTTAGTTATTAATTAAATGTTTTAAAACATTCTTTATCAGTGTGCTTTTTCACTGTCAGAATGCCTCAGGGCTCTGCACAGCAGGTCCTCCACAGCTTTCAGGGAAGAGCTGCCAAGAGTCTCTGCCCAGTGTTCACGGCTATATTTGTTCATTCTATTACAATATAGTATACTGTGCTTCTCCTGGTGATTTCACTTCATCTGTGTAGCAAATCGTGCAAAATTATAGATATTTAAGTGTAGTAGATAACAAAGAAACTGGGATCACGCAAATTGGAAATTTTGTCATTCTTCAAGGAAACAAAATATTTGCAACAGGCAGTTCACTGAAAAGCGGCCAAAGGAAAGGTAAATGAATGCCATTCCCCAACCTCTGCACTTTCTTAATGATTCAAGGTACAGTTACACACAATCAGTAAAAATATGATGGCATGAATAAATATTAGCATGTGGGCACAATGTCCCATCTCTTTCAGGGTCTGTATATATTCCAATAACTAGTTTTTAGATATTGTTTTTTTCTAAAAGTGCCCATACTTTTATTCAATTTACTTCTTTGTGTTGTTAGTGCAGAAGTAAGCAAAAGAAATGTTGAGCTGGTCAGCTTGCAAAAATTTTTAAACTAATGAATTATTACTGGAGTTTAAGGGAAAGAGTATATATTAACCTGTATCATCCATGTGACCATGTCAGCAAAGAGAAGAGAATCTAGCTTCTGCTTTTATGTCAATCCAACTAATAAGAAAATGAAGAATCTGAATTAAACAATTTGCAACCTGTCAAAAATTAGCAAGATCAAGCATTTAGACCAAACTAAAAGTTTTGGGGAGCAATTTATAATAACATTTTAATAACTGAAAATTAGGGGGGGTGGGGAAAGAAGCTTCCTTCTTAATAGGAGATTCGGGATTGGCAGCATTCCATTGACAGGAAGTTCCACTTAAGGTATACCATAGAAATATAAGATTCCTGCAAGCATGTGACAAAAGCATAGACATTTGTATTGTCTATGGTCAAATGGTTAAAAATAAATTAATAAATAAATTCCTTGTAACCCTGTATGAGCATTGGCTAGTACAAGCTGAGGAATGATTGGCCAAACAAAAGCCCCACATGAATGATAAAGTAATTAAACACTACTGAAGTTGACTGAAAAAAAAAAAAAAAAAAGATAATACAGTTGAGGGAAGTCAAGATTCTTGACCTTTCCGCATAAACATGCTTCACCTGGGTGCTTGGGTGGCTCTGTCGGTTAAGTATCGGACTCTTGATTTTGACTCAGGTCATGATCTCAGTTTGTGGTTTTGAGCCCAGTGCAGAATCCTGCTTGGGATTCTCCGTCTCACTCTCTCTCTCTTCCCCTCCCTCTCTTGTGCGCTTTCTCTGTCTCTCAAAAATAAATCAACAAGGGCTCCTGGGTGGCTCAGTTGATTAAGGGTTGGACTTGAACTCAGGTCATGATATCACAGTTCGTGAGTTCAGGCCCCGTGTCGGGCTCTGTGGTGACAGCGCAGAGCCTGGAGCCTGCTTCAGAATTTGTGTCTCCCTCCCCCCCGCTCATGCTTGGTCTCTGTCTCTCAAAAAATAAATGTTAAAAAATAAATAAATAAATAAATAAATAAATATTAAATTAAAAAAATAAATAAAAATAAAAATGCTTTATATATGAAGCTGAACCTAAGTCACTGAAGCTGGGCTTCAGGGAAAGGTTAGAGAAACTGAGTAGACTCAGGAGAGATAGAAATTACCTGAAACTCTTCTTTTGAGTAGTGTGACTTATGCCTACATTAGCTTCATACCCTCTCTGCCTTCTTCTTGTAGCTCAAATGCTCAAAGTAGGAATAGGATTAATAGGACTGTTGAGCTATAGAATATGAAAGTGAGGTGGATATGCAGGAGATCCCAATTGCCAAGTGATAGATCAAAACTGTTTCTCTACATAGGTAATAAATATCATGGTTAAACACACTTCATGTTGCTTTCACTTATTTATTTTATTTTATTTTATTTTATTTTATTTTATTTTATTTTTTAGAGGGAGAGAAAGCATGAGTGAAGGAGAAGGGCAGAGGGAGAGACACAGAGAGAGAGGATCCTAAGCAGGTTCTACACTCAGCACAGAGACCAACTGCGGGGCTCAATCCCACGACCCAGCATCCTGACCTGAGCCAAAATTAAGAATCAGACACTTAACTGACGGAGCCACCCAGGCTGTCCCTTTCACATATTTTATGTGAATTTTACATCTCCAACATAGCTAAAAAGGGTATCGCTAAGTCCTGCCATGTGACCAAGAAGACTGACAATTATAACTTTACAAAAGGATTCTTCACATACTTACATTAAAAGAATGCCTACTTTTTTTCCTCTGAGCCTAGCATATCTAAATTTAACTTTGCTTCTTTCCTCACTAACAATATTTTCTTATTAAAAGAAAATCCTATTCTCAATAGGCCCTTCCAATAGAAAATATGGGTTCATAATGTGAAAGACCACACTTAACATATATAGTAAGTATACTATTCTTAAAGGAAGTTTCCCACACAACTTGGTCTCTGTCAACAGGCCACAGAAAACAACATAGTGTTAATTAAGTTTAAAAATTCTCCTTCCATTTTAAGACTAATTAGCATATAGCACTTTCATCAGGTTTATTGAAAATGTATACTAGAAAATGTTTCAACGAATACTGCTTCATGGCAAAGAAAGCCCACCCCACCCCCTGTAGCCCCAAATGCAATACACGGATTTAATGAGTTGTTATCTTACAGAAGAAATTCAGGATGCTTTAATTCCTATCACTTCTCTTCTATTTCATGTTATTGATGTCTAGTATTTTAGTTCTATTTTGTTTTTAAATTCCTCCTGAATTACTCGTCATGCCATAGAGTTTATCAGGACTGCTCCCACTGTTGCATTGAGAATTGACTGAAAGGCATCTGGGGAGAAGCAGTCAGGATTGAAATAGGAAGCCACTGCAAAATTCCAGGTCAGAGATTATGATGGCTTGGACCAGGATGAAAGCAATAGAGGTGGTCAGATGTATCTGAATACATCTGACAGGTTTCACTAGTTGGATAGTACGTTAGAAAGAAGCCATTCATGACCTTGTATAGATAGTATGTTAGAAGAAAGAAGTCAATCTTGACCCAAGGTTATTGGCCTCAGTCACTAGAAGGATGGTGTCAGTCATTTGGGAAAGACTGAAAAGAATAGTGGTGAGGAATTGGGCAGCAGGGTATAGAGGCTGGGAAAAAGCTAATCTTATGATGTCTCTGGTCAATATCTAAATGGACATGTTGGAAATTTAATTTGGGGAGTTGCTAATGCGTAGGTGGAATTTAAAGCCATGAGTCCATATGATATTAAGGGTGAGGCAATAGCTAGTTGTTGTGGAGAAGAATAATTGAAGACAGCAATTATAAAATCTGTCAAGGAGTTTTGCTACAAAGATAACATTAGATGGAGGTAATTTTAGAGTCAAGGAATTTTTTTTCAATTAATTGGGAGTTAGAGCATATTTTGTGCTGATGAGCATAATTCAATAGTTGTGGAAAATGCTATAAGAGAGGGAATTCAGTCAATGAGTGAAAATGAGATAATGCACATGGGCAGTTAGTCCTGCACAATCGCATATTCATCCTGGGTGAGAGGAAGAAAGAGTATATTTATACTCTGGTAGGTACGTAGTCAAGAGAACCTGTGCCCAATTCTTCTTGTTCTTCCAATTTCTTACTGAAAATCTGCTGAGATATAGGCAAAGGTAGAAGTCTGACAATAGTTGAGAATGCATGAAATTGTCCTCAAGACAATGGGAGGGCAAGTGACTGGGAAAATGTTACAGAATTTGATGGACACCATTTGGAATCCACTTGAAGTCAGGGATCATGAATTTGATGCGAGAACAGTTAGCATGATAGGATTTTTGTCTAGCTGCAATCAGCCAGATATGCAGAAGTTGAGTAGTGACAAAGATAGATTTAACCATAATTGGGTATTGCCAAGGGTATACAATAAAGCTTATGGACAAAGGGTTAAGTCTACACATCCATTGTCAAACTTGAAATATGTAGGCAATCAGAAATACTATAATACATAAGAGATAAATTGAGATGTGACAGGGTTGAAAGATAGTGCAAATATGGTAAAAGCAATAGATTATGGGTTCTGGATAGGGTTGAAGGATTAAAGCAATTGAGATACCAGAGGGAAAATAGAAGGTTGTAATCAGAGAGCGAGAAAATTAAAATTGAGATTACAGAAGGGTTATACCTGTTTGAATCCAAGTTTAGGATATAACTAAGAAAATTTCTGAGGTAAGGTAGAAGACAATTCCACTGAAGAAGACATAATTAAGGAAGAGGGAAGCCAAGGTATTAAAATAATATACTCAAGTAATACAACTCCTTACGAGACACGTCATTGAAGGCAAGGGAAATAAAACCAAACATGAACTACTGGGACTTCATCAAGATAAAAAGCTTCTGCACAGTGAAGGAAACAATCAACAAAACTAAAAGGCAGCCTAAGGAACGGGAGAAGATATTTGCAAATGACATACCTGATAAAGGGTTAGTATCCAAAATCTATAAAGAGCTCAACACCCCAAAAAGAAATAACCCAGTTAAGAAATGGACAGAACACATGAAGAGACACTTTTCCACAGAAGACATCCAGGTGGCCAATAGATACATGAAAAGATGCTCAACATCACTCATCATCAGAGAAATACAAGTCAAAACCATGATGAGATACCACCTCACATCTGTCAGAATGGCTAAAGTTAACAATGTAAGAAACAACAGGTGTTGGTGAGGATGCAGAAGAAGGGTAACCCTCTTGCACAGTTGGTGGGAATGCAAAGTGGGGCAGCCACTCTGGAGAACAGTATGGAAGTTCCTCAAGAAACTAAAACTAGAACTACTTTACAATCCAGGAATTGCACTACTAGGTATTTACCCACAGGACACAAATAAACAGATTTGAAGGGGTACATGCACCCCAATGTTTATAGCAGCATTATCAACAATAGCCAAACTAAGGAGAGAGCCCAAATGTCCATCAACTGATGAAAGGATAAAGATGATGTGGTACATATATACAATGGAATATTAGCCATCAAAAAGAATGAAATCTCCATTTGCAATCATGTGGATGGAGCTAGAATGTATGATGCTAAGCAAAATAAGTCAATCAGAGAAAGACTAATACCATATGCTTTCACTCATATGTGGAATTTATGAAACAAAACAGATGCACATACTGGAAGGTGGGGGAAGAGAAGAGAGGGAAACAAACTACAAGTGACTCTTAATGAACTGAGAACAAACTATGGGCTGACAGAGGGAAGAGGATGGGAGATGGGCTAGGTGGGCGATGGGTACTAAGGAAGGCACTTGCGATGTGCACTGGGTGTTGTATGTAAATGATGAATCACTGAATTCTACTCCTGAAACCAATACTGCACTGCACTAACTGAAATTTAAATTAAAAAATAAAAAGAACTAAAAGCACAACAGTGTTGGAGAGAAAGAGATGTAGGAAGAGAGACAGTGATCTAGGAATTCAAATTTTCAGAGAATAACAGGCAACAGCTATTGAGTGCTTACAATGAGCCAGATACTAATCTATACAAATATTGACTCTTCTAGCCTTACAGAAGTATATGAGCTACTATTACTATTTTTCAAACTAAGAAATTTGGGTACAAACAACTTAAGCAATTCACTGAAAGTCACACAGCTAATAAGTTGAACTCATATTTGATCCCAAGCTGTCTAGATCCCTAATTATATTCTAAACCACTTTGCTACGCTTCACAGAACAAGTGAGGAATGACTCATGTGTTGTGTTAGACTGTAAAAGGGTGGTAGCAGGTGGAATATTTGATGACATGAGATATAAACCTGGGTATATTTAGCACTATGGGAAGAAGACTGGTTTGTGTCAGTGAAGAGCAAACAATCAACTGGTGTTTGACTCCTGCCTGGAAAATTCAAAAGGAAAGAGAAGTGTGTAAAGGACTAAAGGAGAGGTGGCTAAATTGGTCAGACTTAATGATAGAGAACAAACTATGGGATGACAGAGGGAGGTGGGTGGGAGATGGGCTAGATGGGTGATGGGTCAGAAAAACTCCTCGAGTTTTTCAGGGAAATTATGCCTAAATGTTTCTTGTATATCAAATGATGTTCACATGATCCAAGAGAGCCGATGTCAGGTTGGCCTATATCATGCCCCACAGGACTACCCAAAAGGACTTCAAAAGTAGTTGAATGAAGAAGGAGAGAACATCATTCGTCAATAAGATTTCAAGTGAATGGTCGACAGGGCTCGGGGTGGAGGTGAGCTCTCTGATGAATCCATGAAAGTACTCAGAAAGGAAAGCATAAGCTCTAAACATTAGACAGACACAGAGAGAGTGAAAGTGCCAGGCAAGTCAGAACTTTCCTATCTCAGACGTTCTTATCTTCTTCCCTCCAAGTCTCTTTCCAAGGCACAGAAACCATGGAATGGGAAGTGAGAAAAAAGTCAAGCACAACTCCTGCCCGGAATGTGGACTTCCTACATGTAGCAGGCTTGAACTTTGAATGAAAACTGAAGTCATGATCATTCTGTGGGACTGCACACTCTAATTTATGAAGTAACTTGAAGTGACTCTAAAACTTGCTATCCAAAAGTACTCTAAAAAGACACTGAATGACTCAAATTTTCATTGAAGGTCCGTGAAGAATTTGCCTTACTGATATAAATAATAAAGGGACAAGGAAAGAAAACAGAAAGGTGCTACATGATTATACATCTTGAGTCTTGTTTCCTCAGCATACTAGGTATAGTAGTCTTTGCTTCCAGTCTTGCCCCCACTATCTTCATCCTCCATCCAGTTATAAGAGACAGATTTAAAACAAAACACACCACAAGAAACTTAGTTCTGGCACTGGCATTTCATTGCACTTAGAATAAAGGTTCAAACTCTTTTCTGTGGCCTGTAAGGCCACACATTATTTTACCCGTACCTTTCTCTTCTCCTTTCCTAGAACTTACTAAGTTCTTTCACCACTTAGGCCTTGGCCTGTGCTGTTTCCACCTGCCTGGAATGCTGGGTCCTAAAATCTCCAGATAGCTGGTCTTCCATGTCATTTGGTCTCTGAAAGACTTCTCAGAGTGACTTCCTTTGACCACTCACATCTTAAAAAAAACTGCCATAGCCAGTTACCCAATCTCAGATCTTCCTTCTGAGGAAATCTCATGCAAGTACCACCCAAATCTCATGCAAGTACCACTCTTTAGCCAACTCTAACCCAGAACAGTAATGGAAGGAGATTCTGGGAAGCATAGGTCCAGCTTTGCTAAGTGAACAACCACCATAGTACAACCACTATCTGAAATTATCTTACTCATTTATTAGTCTTTTGTATATCTTCACCTCTGACTAGAATGCAAAGCTCTATATAATCAGGAATACTTTTATCTTGATTACTATTGCATCCCCAGTACTTGAGTGTTGCCTAGCAGACAGTAAGTGCTCAATAGATATTATGTGAAACATATATATTTTGATTTCAAATATATTACACTGTATTTAATAATATTTATAATGAAAAGTTCTTTACTGGAACAGAAAACTCTCAAAGGAACATTACAGAAGGCATGGCAACTAGTCCTTTAGTGAGCAATAATATTGAGGAAATTGGTCAGCAATCACACTTCTGAGGCAACGTTTTGACACGAGTTACATCAGTATACCAGTCAGAGTTCAATCGAGAAGCAAAATGACTATGAACTATGGGATAAGAGATTTACTATAGCAATTATACCTTCCATAATTGTGGGAGGAGTGGGAAATTAATGCCTGGAAAGGAAAATTAAGAATTCAGACAAGGGACACCTGGGTGGCTCAGTCGGTTAAGCCTCTGACATCGGCCTAGGTCATGATCTCACAGTTTGTGAGTTCAGGCCCCACATCAGGCTCTGTGCTGACAGCTCAGAGCCTGGAGCCTGCTTCGGATTCTGTGTCTCCTTCTCTCTCTGTCCGTCCCCGCTTGCCCTCTGTCTCTTTCACGCTCAAAAATAAACATTAAAAAAAAAAGAAAAGAAACCAGACAAGTTGTAAACCAGTCAATCCGCGAAACCCAAGCATGTCCAGACATGTAAGTGGAACTCATGGAACTCACTCAGGGAAGCTGATGGAGAAGTTTCTAACAAATATTTGGTGATGAGCCTGAGGTCTCTCTTGGTCAGTAAAGTCTGGAGCAGGCAAGAGAGTTGGATCTGGGGCAGAGGATAGTTTAAAGGACAAACTGGAACTAACAAGCTATGCTCATTCATGTCACCATGAATGGTCTGTCACCATGACCAACCATTACAACCTTCAGAGAGCACTGTTATCCTTCTACCACCCAAATCTCATGCAAGTACCACTCTTTAGCCAACTCTAACCCAGAACAGTAATGGAAGGAGATTCTGGGAGGCATAGGTCCAGCTTAGCTAAGTGAACAACAATAGAATTTTATCTCACAGACAGTTAGAACTCAATTTACTTGTACGTAACAGAAATTAAATAAAGTATCCCCAAAACAAATACATCTATTGTAAAGGAAATGTTGGTAGTTTTTAAAACTAAAATTTAGGACAGGTAGAAGATCAGGAACTAGAAAGCCTTCTGACCATCTCTAATCCCTATTTTTCTCTGTGTACCTTCACTCTTTCTGCAAAAGAATTTCTACTTCTTCCTTTATGTGGTGGTAGACTTGGCCTAAGCTTGCTTCACACAAGTAATCCCCATGAAAACCAACAGCTTTTCTTTCTTTGTCATCTTCTCTCCCTCTCAATTTCAAATTCTCAGGGAAACACCTCTGATTTACTTAGGTTACCTAGATACCAACCACCAATCCGAGCAACTCTGGCCACTGAGGATTCATTGTATAAAATAGATGCCAGGGACCCACTACTATTTTCATGTAGAAGAGATAGTAGTCAGAAAATGACAAACAAAAGAATGTGATAAGTATCTTAAGAGGGTGTGTGAATACACATTAACATGCAAATGTTAGTAAGAATATCGCATCCCTGGAGTAGCAGTGATATACCTGATAAACTAATAGGGCTATAAGCCTTTTGATAGTTTTGAATTATGCCTCCCCCCCATAACTAAATGGCAATAATAAATATTTGTAATTAAAGAGAAAAGGCTGGGCTCCAAAAAGGTAAATATACCTGAGATCCTAAAATGGCATAGGGTGATGAGCAGAGCTAAAGCTACAAGCCAGATGAACTTTTGATTCAAAAGTAGACCTGGGGCTGGAAGTTGCTGAGGGGCAAGAAACACCAGAAGGACCTTACGTTAAGAGAGAGACCAGGCTAACTGCTTATGACCAACCGGTGGCTGGGATGGAGCTCCCCTGTTCTAGAAAGAAATCTTAAAAAATTGCTTCCTGGGTTAGATATCCCATGAATACATGGCCTAGACAGGCTGAAGGGCAACCCGAAATATCTCCACAACAGAACCTAAAAAAAAAAAAAAAAATGCCTGCAAGTTATGAACTGATGATACAAGATCTCCTTCTTAACCAGTGGCCCTCTGGAGGCAGGCCAAAGGAATAGATACCAAAGAGAGATATAGACAGGGTAGTGAGAAGGAGTAAAGAGAGAGAATCTCCTATTTAAGTGAGCCTAAAACCCAAAATTACAAAAACCAAATGCAGCTTTGGACAGTCAAAAAAATTAACTTAATGCAGGCAAGAGGAAATAAAAACAAAATTAGAAAGCTTTTAAAATCAATAAGAGTAAAACCGAAATAAATGTGAGAGTAATATTTGAAAAAGAAACAAGGAATCTTGAAATCAAAACAGAAAATGATGAAATAAGAATTTATAAATATATATATTAGTTTTCTATTTCTGAGAAACAGATTACCACAACTTTACGGCTAAAGACAATACAGATTTATTTTCTCACAGTTTCTGCAGGTCTGGAGGCCAGACACAGCTTATCTCCGTCCTCTGCTCAGGGTCTGTCAGGTTGTAATCATAGTGTTATCCAAGGCTATGATGTCATCTGAGAGTCGGGACCTCTTCAAAGTTCATGAAGTTGCTGTTAAAATTCATCTCCTTGAGGCTTTAAAAATCATGGCAATTTGCTTCTTCAAGGCCATGTGAAAGAGCATTTCTGCTGCTCCCATCTCTGACCCCTAGACCTTCTTTAAAATGTCTCAACTGTTTAGGAACAGGCCAACCTGGGATAATCTCATTTTTGATTACCCTACAGTCAACAGACTGGAGACTTTGATTACATCTGCAAACTCTCTTCCACTTTGCCATACAAGTAAACATAATAATGGGAATAATATTCCATCACCTTCCCCATATTTCATTGCTTAGATCCCATCTATATTCAGGAAAAGGAGCTTGGATAAGACATGGGTCATTGAGGGCTATCTTAGAATTCTATTACAATATAAAAATAAATATATAAGTGGAAATTTTGAATATAAAAATATAGCAATGATGGGGAGATAAAAATACAAAAAGATGGAATAAAACTTAGCCTGGACACAGGGTCAGACAGATGAGGAGAGAGAACAGTGCAGTGGATGATAGTGCTGAAGTCTTAGTCCAGAAGGCAGCACAGAGTCACAAAGCAATTAAAACAACACCACAGTGAAAGAGTAGTTAGGAAACATGGAGAATAAAAGCGTTCCAACATGAGAGTTCTGGGCTTTAAAAAAAAAAGTGATAGAGACACAAAATGTGAAGATTTAAAATAGATGGGCATCTTTCCAAATTGAAAAAAGAAATGAAACATTAGTCCTCAAATTCAAAGTGTTCTTCACAAGATAAATGAAAATAAACCCATACCTAAATGCATCAGTGTGAAATGTAAAACCATCAAGGATAAAGAAATAATCTCAAAAGTTATCCAAGGGGAAAGAAAGATTATGAATAAAAGAATGAAGATTAATCTGACATAATATGTCTCATCAGCAGCAATACATAATAAAGTAATATTGTTAAAGTGATAAAGAAAAATAACTGTCTACATCAAATTGTAAAGCTAGGTTATGAAAAACGTTTCAGACATTCAAAGACAACATGAGTTGAAGCTACAGATGCACACTGAAAGAGCTGTTGATGTGGTATTTCCCAAACTTGTTTACATAGCAACACACTTAGAACATCAGGACTACTCTACGTCATATGGGGGTAAACAAACAAGGCTGTGCTCAACTGGGAACCCCTGGTCCTCAGATCTACTGAGCCACCTTGAAAGCCTGAGGAGATCAATACCACCCAGTGTACTGAGGCACACCAATTTGGAACTATTAATGTTACACATAATCAAAGTAAATTGTGCCCTGAAAAAAGGATGAGATACTAAAAATGAAAGTGAATGGATAAGTTCACATGCAAAAATAAGCCTAAAGCTTACTACTGGGAGAAAATATTTACAAATCATACACCTAACAAATGACTTATATATAGAATACACAAGTAACTTTTAAAACCCAACAATGAGAAAACAAACACACACACACCCCAGGCAAATAGTTGAATATATATTTCCCCAAAGAAGATATACGGATGGCAAACAAGCCCATGGGAAAAAAGCTCAAAATCATTAATCATTAAGAAAATGTAAATTAAGACGAGAATGGGATACTACTACAGTCCAATTAGAATGGCTAAAATTAAAACAATAATGATAACAGAAAAAAGAAAGAAAGAAAGAAAGAAAGAAAGAAAGAAAGAAAGAAGAAAAGAAAAAAAGGAAGGAAGGAAGGAACGAAGGAAGGAAAGAAGGAAGGAAAGAAGGAAGAAGGGTAGGAAAGAAGGAAGAATGAAGGAAGGAAAGAAGGAAGGAAGGAAGGAAGAGGGAGGGAGGGAAGGACAGAAAGGATAGGAAGGACGGGATAGGACAGAAAAGGAAAGGAAAGAAAGAAAAGAAAAATTGACAGAAAAAGAAAAGACAATATCTAAAATGTTGACAAAGATGCAGAATGACTGGAATTTTCATATGTGGCATAATTAAAACAACCACTCTGGGAACACTTTGGCAAATTCTTATAAAGTAAAACAAACACTTATCCTTGGTATTTACCCTAGAGAAATGAAAACATATGTTTCACACAAAAACGTGTTCAAGAATGTTTTGGCAGCATATTTGTAATCACCCCAAACTGGAAACAATCTAAATGTCTTCCATTGGGTTAATGGAAAAACAAAGTGTGGTACATCCATACAAGGGAATACTATTTAGCAATAAAAAGAACAGATTATTGATACATGCAACAACATGGATGAATCTCAAATACATTATGCTAAGTGAATGAAATCAGACTCAAAGGTAACATATTGTATGATTCCATTTCTATGACTTTCTAGAAAAGGAAACTGTAGGAATAAAGAACAGATCAGTAGTTGTCAGGAGTGGGTAGAAAATGAGCACACAGGGTAACATGAGGGGGTTCTTGAGGTGATGGAACTGTTCTTATATATCACCACTATATCTTAACTGTTGTAGTGGTTACACAAATGTATGAATCTGCCAACACTCACAAAACTGTTCAGAAATAACAATTTTCCTTCATGTAAGTCGAAAATTACACTTAACGAAAACTGTAGATGAACCAAAGACCTACATACTAAAATTAATGCTAAACTTTTAGAAGAAAAAAAATAAATAAAAGAATATCTTTACGACATTATGGTTCTGATGATTCGATAATTCTAAAAACCTTTAAAAAATTATAAATTTCATTAACATAAAATTGTAGAGCTGTTGTGCACAAAGGAAAAAGTTAAAAGGCAAGTGACTCACTGAAAAAAAGGTATTTACAATATCTGTAAACAAATAAAAGGTTAATATCCACAAATCAATAAGGAAAAGCCAAAGAACCCAACAGAAAAAAAAAAAATGAACAAAATGAGTAGGCAGTTCAGTGAAAATGAAAACAAAGGGTCATAAACATAAAAATATGGCTATCCCTCTAATCATGAGTTAAATCCAATTTAAAGCAAGACACGTTTTTTATACCTTAATAACTGACATTACTTAAGATTTCTGAAAAATGAAACTATTCATCAACCAAATGTACAAGCCAGAAATTCCAGTCTTAAGAAAAACTTTCTCACATATGTATATTCGTATAATGAAATATTACAGTAGTTAAAATAAACTAGTGTTAAAGGTATCAATATGTATAAATCTTAAGTCCACAATACTTAGCTAAGCAGACAAATACTTATACAATGATTAAATCACATGTAACAATTCTCTTGGAGAATGAGGGAGGGAAAAAAAAGAGACTTGTTTGTAGATAAATGTCTGTGTAGATATAGTGTAAAATCGTAATTGAGATCATAATGCTTACCTTTCAGAATAACAGCTACTCTGCAGTTAAAAGGAAGAGAGAGAGAACAGGGATTTTAAATGCTTCTATATTTTTTCATTATTTAAAAAAATTCTGACACCTGAAACCAATGTTAGACTATATGGTAACTTACTAGAATTTACATTCAAATTTGAAACAAAAATAACAAAAAATAAAAACCTCTAAAGTAAATTTGGAAAAATATTAAGATTCATTAAAATTAGATGAGAGACAGGGGTTATATTATGTTTTACAATAGAATAACACATGGAGTTGGATTTTTATTATCCTCCACATGTGAAGTCAACCCAACCTTTGGCCAGAGGTACAAAATATAATTCTTGCATCCCAGGCAGTTTGTAAGACCAATATATAAAAAAGAAAGAAGATATTTAATTTCTAGTTATATTTCTAATCCTTAGTATATTTCTCAAATTTGGGGTATGTTTGACAATGTCCATAATCAAGAGTGAACAGAACATATACCCACACGTGTGGGGGATGTCATAAGTTTACTAAATGGGTGGTCAAATATTTGGAGACTGCTGCTCTTGGTGTACATCTTCAGCTTTGGGGCACATTTGTACCACCTGATGGGCAGGCTTGTGTAAACATGCAGTTCTCTCCAGAAGCTATCAACTGAAACACACTACGTTTCCATTCACTCTGGGGTTAGGCCCTGAATCTACATTTTTAACAAGCACCTCAAATAATTCTGAGGCAGATTTCAAAGAACCATAGTTGGAAAACAACTGCTCTAGAACAATACTTCATAAACAAGTATCACAAATAAGGAAGGCGACAGCTTAATTTCCTTAAATTTCTTCAGCAGAGAAAGCTGTAAGCTTTCTATATGATTTCCATGACAGAATGTCACATTAGGCCACCTATTTTCCATTTCCACTGACAGCAAAAGAAAAAGATATGGCTTTTAAGATAATTTCCAGACAAAGATATGTATTTTCCTTTTTTTTTTTTTCACTGTGGCAGAAAAAAAAAAAATGAGTGGGACTTCCTGCTCTGTGCATGTTCTTTTCAAATATGTCCCATGGTCAGAAGGTATAATTGGCATTATCCTTATTCCCTCTCCACTATAGACCATTGTGAACTTGTTAGGTAGAAGCTAGACAGGAGCAGTGGAAGGAACACCCCCAGGGCAGAGTCCCAAATCCGTGAAGGGGAACAATAGAGAGGTGAGCTGGAGGCAAGGATGGTGATAAACTACACATTAAAAGCCCAGGGGCACAACATCCTGACCTGTGGCTTCCAAGAACTTGGGGTGACAGATCAAGAGCCACAGTACATAGCATGGCTCTCCTCTTCCCCCTCTGCCGCAGGGTAACTTCTAGATTCATTATAATTCATTTATATTGCAGGTACAGCCTCCCACCCCCACCCCTTGGAGAAAGGGGTGCATGAGGGTTCTGGCACAATCTTTGCAGGGTCCAAAAACTCCCCCTCCCAACCTGTGGGAGAAATCTCCCAAATGATTAGAAATAGCTTCCTTTAGAGATCACCCCACCATACCTCCCAGCTCCTCCCAGCCCAGAGAGATGTAACAAATATCCAATTCTAAAATGACCTAGGGTTGGTTCCGCCTCACAGAACCTGCCTGCTCTCCCACCTTGAGTGTACTTTCTTTTTAATAAGTTGCTTTATGCTTGTCACTTTCCTTCTGGCTGTCTTTATGGGAGCATGAATCCCTGTGTAAATCATCTCATGGGGAATCCAAGGAATGAGACCTCCATTCACACAAGGAGGACTCTCTCACTGGTAACAAACTTAGCTCTGTTGATCCTCCCAACAGTGTGAGATACATATCCTCATCCCACTTTACAGGTGGGATACAAAATAACAAGTAACAAAAGACAGAATAAAATCTCAGTTGACCCAACCTTAAAGGCCTTATTGTGGTCCATGCTCCCTCAGCACTTTCCACAGGTGTGAAAAATTGTGAACACTGTTGTTCCATGTCCCCAAGATCCACTCAGAGTGACAATTCTACAGAAATGTAAAATTCCTGCAGAAAGGGGTTCAATATGCCAGGCTCCATTTTGCAACTTGTTCCTTTTAAAACTTTTGGGCTTGCCTGGGAACAGCATCTTTTGGATCCAAAATCACAATTACATTTATTGGGAATTGAGAGTCAAGATTTGGGGGACAAATCTTTCTCCATATCCTCAAATCAGCCTCAAATGAAACCATATGGTTTGATGACCCTGATACTCTTAAGGTTCAGCATGCTCTGTGGGGTAACCCGCTCCTGCACTTTTGAGTTTTCACTACAGGACCCCTGAAGAGGACTAGATCTACACTTATGGGCTTCTTATTATCACCACATGAAGATTCAGAGAACAGGGGATATGTTTATTACCAGGTATTATGAAGCTCTTAACCAGACACGGCTTTAAAGCATCTATAAATGTTTCACTAGACAGACCACTTTGCTAAATGCTGAATAGATCATGGTAAACAATATGGTTTTCTTTTAAATGTTTATTTTTGAGAGAGATACAGAGACAGAGACAGAGTGTGAACAGGGGACAGGCAGAGAGAGAGAGGGAGACACGGAATCTGAAGCAGGCTCCAGGCTCTGAGCTGTCAGCACAGGGCCTGACGTGGGGCTTGAACTCATGGACTGTGAGATCATGACCTGAGCTGAAGTTGGATGTTTAACTGACTGAGGCACCCAGGTGCCCCTAAACAATACATGATTTTAAAGAGTTTCCTTCAGACTGTTGATCATGATAAGATAGAAAGATACTCAACCAGGATCCAGAACCCCTAAATTCCTGACTTACTACTTACTACCTATGGCTGCTCCTACCTGAGGCAGCAATTTGGAGGGGAAATGTTGAATAAATGCATCTCAGATTATATTACAGATTGCATTGTTATTTTTAAAAATACAAACTTCATTGACCTGTATCTGATATCTGATTCAAAGCTTAAGAAAAATCACATATTAAAATTGATCCTGAGAGGGTGAAAATACATACATGTATGTAAATATATATATTTATTAAAATGTGTATACCATATATATATATATATTAACACACATATATACATATTACACCATATATATAGGTACAGTCCACTTTGATAGTGTTTTACCCTGTGACTCACTAAGATCTGGAGTAAAAGCAGTTATTCTTGATTGGTTCTTCCTAATCCGACACATACAAAATGGATCATTTTAGCATCCATGTTAAAAACGAGTATTCTCTTGTGTTGAATGAGATACAAGTCAAGGAGTTTTGCCAAAATTACACATTAAAAAATATTATTTCTCTGCACAAAAGAAGTTGAAGACTCTTATCTAATAAGGCAAGTTCTAAGTCATCAAACTAAATTAAAGCACTTTAGGGAAAAAATATGGATGGCTCAACATAAATTTATCAGCGTATCCTCTTATTAAAGTTGTGGGATAAAGCTATAGGATTTGTGGGTAACAGTGCCCTTAGTCAAACAAGTGAAGAGCTATCTGCAAGGAGACAAATTGTGACTATATAATTTCTTGGTCTTTGAGGGGAGAATCTTGTCTTCGCCATCAAGTATACATGCATTTTTGTGTGTGTGAAGATTTGACTTAAGTAATCTCTACACCTAATGTGTGGCTCAAAAATTTACAATCCTGAGATCAAGAGTTGCCTGCTCTACCTTCTGAGCCAGCCAGCTACCCCCAAGCATACATGTAGTTTTTCAAATGTCATACACATGACAAACTTACGTTCCTCTGGGTCCCTTTTACTTAATTTCATGGTATTATCATATGCTGCTTTGGATTTATTTGATCACGGGGAGAGAAATTTCTACTGACAGAGAAATATAAAGTTTTAGAGTTAGGTCATTATGCTTTGTTTAAGCTTATTTTTAAATATGAGCTCTTTCTGGAGAAAAATGAATTTATTTTATCTAAAATATGCATTTTATATGCCAGAAAAGAAGGCAAAGGTGGCAAAAAAGTCAAAATGCACTATACCTGAAAGAAATTATATCCATGCACTTACTAGTTAAGTATATAAATTCTACTACTCACATTTTTTTTTATTTTTTTTTTAATGTTTATTTATTTTTGAGACAGAGAGAGACAGAGCATGAATGGGGGAGGGTCAGAGAGAGGGAGACACAGAATCTGAAACAGGCTCCAGGCTCTGAGCTGTCAGCACAGAGCCTGACATGGGGCTCGAACTCACGGACCACGAAATCATGACCTGAGCCGAAGTCGGCCACTTAACCGACTGAGCCACCCAGGCACCCCCTACTACTCACATTTTTTAACAGATTAGTTATTTTGGAATAACACTAATTGTTCATTAAAACTGGGACAGGAGAAAAAAATAAAGACCAAAGAAGCAAAATGCTTTATGTTTTACAAAGATGACCTCAGTAATTAAGGGAGTTACCTACTGGGTATGGTCTAGGAGACAGAAGTCTACTTGCCTCCCTGTCCCATTTTTTGTTTCTATGCATTGTTGGGTATGTCTGTATTCCCTATTGACATGCATACTTCTTAGTATGTTAGGACCACATCATACTCATCTGTATACCTGCAATAACACTTAGAAGAGTAATTTGCTGAAAAGTTTATGAATAATACTATTAAATTAAAACAATATTTTAAATGAATTAAATAGAAAACAAAATGAGACAAAATTTGCTGTGATAGTTAAAGTAGAATGCTGTAGAAGAATGAAACTAGACCACTTTCTTATGCCATTCACAGAAATAAACTCAAAATGGATAAAAGACCTGAATGTGAGACAGGAAACCAACAAAACCCTAGAGGAGAAAGCAGGAAAAAAACTCTCTGACCTCAGCCACAGCAATTTCTTACTTGACACATCTCCAAACACAAGGGAATTAAAAGCAAAAATGAACTATTGGGACCTCATGAAGATAAAAAGCTTCTGCACTGCAAAGGAAACAACCAACAAAACTAAAAGGCAACCAATGGAATAGGAAAATATATTTGCAAATGACATATCAGACAAAGGCCTAGTATCCAAAATCTATAAAGAACTCACCAAACTCAATGCCCAAAAAACAAATAATCCAGTGAAGAAATGGGCAGAAGACATGAATAGACACTTCTCTAAAGAAGACATCCAGATGGCCAACAGCCACCTGAAAAGATGTTCAACATCGCTCCTCATCAGGGAAATACTAATCAAAACCACACTGAGATACCACCTCACACCAGTCAGAGTGGCCAAAATGAACAAATCAGGAGACTATAGATGCTGGAGAGGATGTGGAGAAATGGGAACCCTCTTGCACTGTTGCTGGGAATGCAAACTGGTACAGCCACTCTGGAAAACAGCGTGGAGTTTTCTCAAAAAATTAAAAATAGATCTACCCTATGACCCAGCAATAGCACTGCTAGGAATTTACCCAAGGGATACAGGAGTGCTGATGCATAGGGGCACTTGTACCCCAATGTTTATAGCAGCACTCTCAACAATAGCCAAATTATGGAAAGAGCCTAAATGTCCATCAACCAATGAATGGATAAAGAAGTTGTGGTTTATATACACAATGGAATACTACTTGGCAATGAGAAATAATGAAATATGGCCTTTTGTAGCAATGTGGATGGAACTGGAGAGTGTTAATGTTAAGTGAAGTAAGTCATACAGAGAAAGACAGATACCATATGTTTTCACTCTTATGTGGATCCAGAGAAACTTAACAGAAAACCATGAGGGAGGGCAAGGGAAAAAGAAAAGTTAGAGAGGGTGAGAGCCAAACCATAAGAGACTCTTAAAAACTGAGAATAAACTGAGGGTTGATGGGGAGTGGGAGGGAGGGGAGGGTGGGTGATGGGCATTGAGGAGGGCACCTGTTGGGAGGAGCACTGGGTGTTGTATGGAAACCAATTTGACAATAAATTTCATATAAAACAATAAAGTAGAATGTTATAAATGAACTTAACAGATCAATTATTGGCATTATCTACATATCTGATATAAAAAATGAAATTCAAGTATAATATAATAAAAATAATAAAAAATAAAAAAAAAATAATAACAAATAATAAAAATTATTCCTAAAGGTATTTACAGTTGAAGGAGAGCAAATTTTACCACCCCAAATTATGCCTCTTTGGCATCTTGATTATTCTTAACTGTTTATGTTTAAGAAACAGCAAAGTGAACCTCTGAAAACTTACTAGGAATTACCCTTTCATAAGAGATGCATTTATAAGGGAAATACCCGTTTGTAAAAGTGTCTCCCTAGCCATACCAGGAAGACTCAACCTCTAGAAACTCAATGAAGACAGCAAGGACTTAAATCTGCATGGACAACAACCTTATCCTTGTTTACTATTCTTTTCCTAGTAACCTCCCATAACTGACTCTCTATCCCCAACATCTTTTCTCTTTTGTCTTCTTTATGAAGGTGAAGGCTTTGGCCACTGCTCTGGAGATCTTACTCAGTTTTCCTGGCTTGGACTCCCCCATATATACAGGAGGTAAATGTGTTATTAAACTTCTGTTTTATTCCTGTTTATCTGTCTTATATCAATTTAAATATTAGATCATCCAAAGAACCTATAAGAAAAGGGAAACTTTTCTACCCCTACACAGTCATAATTTGGTAGTTTTTTTCTTGCTGGCTTTATAACCATGTAAATCAATGACAGTAAAAAATTCCATTTGGTAGTTACAGTTTAGTTTTTCAGGCTTGTAAAGATCTGCATATCCTGGATATCTTATTCAAAATAGTGTTATTAGCTGCTACCCAGTAAGTGCCAATTTTGCTATGTAAAGGCATATCTTAAAATATTAAATTGTTAAATCATAAGTTGGAAATTTAAATCCTGTTTCTTTCACAAACTTGAAAAGATGCCTTCTTACATGTTGATGACCATATCTGTTTATATGACAAATGGATGTTTAAGTGGAGTGGGGAATTTTAAGAGATGCTTTTCATGTAAATAAAAACTGATGAGGGAGCGTGGGGCAACCTGAGGGCAAAGTACAGGCTAATAGCACCATACCCCCCCCTGCGCCCCCCACCCCCACCCCTTGAGATATGTGTGATATTCCTTGGACACTCCTGGCTGCCCAAGAACAGAGGAAAGGAAAGAAAGCAAACGGTTGACTGATAGAGATCACAGTGATGCAGGCCGGGAGTCTCCTTCAGTTTATAGATAATTTAGTAAACTGTAAGAAAAAGGCAATCTTATCCATAGCCTAATCTCCAGAAATCTATAGACTCCATTTCTTGGAGCCTGAAGATCACCCTCATCAAGATGTAAGGTGATTTAAGTGTTTGCCATGGTGATGTAGGAAGCAAAGGCAAATGAAAAATTAAATTCCCTTACTGCCTACAG
The DNA here is from genome assembly GCF_018350195.1 of Panthera tigris. Classification (NCBI taxonomy): domain Eukaryota; kingdom Metazoa; phylum Chordata; class Mammalia; order Carnivora; family Felidae; genus Panthera; species Panthera tigris. The sequence goes on along the minus strand of NC_056667.1, from coordinate 83,014,958 downwards.
CCCACTGACAAGTACTTGAAACAGGCAGAGTGACCTCCCTCTAGGAGCTCAGCTGCCTCAATGATGACACTTTGCCAGGGGCAAAAGGGAATCTTAGCTTAACATCATCCTGATCCCCCAGGAACCTGTAAATCTACATTAACATATAAAAATTTCTTTGGAAACTTCCTTTATCTCAACTCCCCCAAGATATATTCTGGCAATCATACTGCAAGCTTATGGCCCCCTGATATACATCCAAAGGGTCTCATGACTGAGGTTTTACCAAACAGTAATAAATGGCATTTTCCTAGCAACAGCTAGGCCCTCAAGGTCCTGGAAACCTTGATTCCAAAATTCTTTAGAGACTTACACTGTCCCTACCCTCCTCCCAACCTGAGGGTATATAATGAGTTACCCGTCACAACTCCAGTGCAGCTCTTTCTGCCCATGGGTCCTGTCCCCATGCTTTAATAAAATCACCTTTTTGCACCAAAGACATTTTCAAGAATTCTTTCTTGGCCGTCGGCTCTGGACACCCCCCACCATCACCCCAAAACTTCATCAAAAACTACCTATTTGTCAATGTCATTATGAATGTAGAACATGTGGAATAGAGAAGAGGTTCAACAACCTTTTAGATGTTTATGAGAAACAAAGAGGCTACCATTTCTTATAATTTCATTATGTGCTATGTTGAATGTTTTATATAAGTATCCATTATCAACTACATCTTTCCATGGTCCCTGGAGATAATAATTATTATAATGATTATTCACCATTTTATAAATATGAAAACTGAGATTCGAAGATGTAACATGAATAGGCCAGGTAGTAAATCAGAGATTTGACCTCAAGAGTTTTGCTCTAAACCCTCCCAGGCAATGGCAAAGTTGATGGTTGTTTTTCTGAAATAACCAGAAAGGCCAACGGAATATGAGAAATGGAACAGGCAGAAGACTAAACCCTTTAGATGATAGAACACGTGGAAATACTAGCAAAGGTTTCAGTTATGAATACAGAAACCATACCAAATAGAATAAAAAACACAGCATACTTCTGTATCCCTAAAATTGCTTGCATTGTTCCTATTTTAACATGGAGTACAAAGTACAAGAAGGCATCAAGTGAAGGATATATCTTTCTAATGTGAAATTAAAATCAAAGTAAACCTGTTATTACTGATCATACCTGTCAGTCAGATTGGATTTTCTTTTTTAATTTCTGGTTTGAGGCTGATACATGAAGATAAATGGCACTTAAAATTTGTTCAGTGGTGTGGGTTCCTTAGAGTGAAATAAAGAAAACAACAATAACACTTACTAATTTGCATTCATTGAAAACTTATTTCTTTGTGTTTACTCCTCCAGATATCTAATGAATACTTATATGTTCTTACCAGGTTTTTTACTTTACAAAAACTAACAACTGAAAAGAATATCCAGAAGGAAGAAGAAATAAAGGAGGCACTAATGTCTACGGTTCCTGTATTTTTCAACCCTAATGAATGTTCACCCTGTAGGTGTAATATGTTCCATTATTTAAAAGAAAAAGATAATAAAAAGCATTTTCCTGTGCTTTTAAGCATTTATGAAAATACAGCTTACTTGAGATTTCTCGATTATTTACTTCAATTGACATTTCAATATAACATGAAAATTATATTTATAGTTTCCTCATAACATCTTTGGTCCTATTTTCCTGATGAAAAAATTTAAAAGTTGGCAGACCTTGGTTCTCCTGAAGAGAACTTTCCAAATCCATGAATTTGTAACTATTTAAAAGCAAAGGACTTTGAAAGTATGTATTTCCTTGTTTACTAGCAAACTGGCTAATTAACGCATGAACTACAATGATCAGTTGGCCTTTATACAGAAAAGGAGTCCATCTTGAGCATTAACACTTATCAGTTATGAATGGCCATTGGTTTCCATTAGAAAAGTATTGTGGTCAATAATAGATTTCAGAATGGGCTTGAGAGAGAGCAATCTCAGGAGACAATACCAATTTACCTACAATTGTTAAAGGATGAATGGAGAAGTAGGGTGGGGACACAGAAAATGTAAGCATTACACAGTCCCTCCAAAAAGGTGAGACTGAGCAACCCATTCCATGTCATCTTCAAACCATATCAAGGAAAGGCAAAGGGAAATAATATCAAGGGAAAATCTAATATTTTATAAAACATTAAAATCTGTGAAGATGTCTTTGAGGTATTATGAAAAAGAAACTAGAAAATCATTTTATTTGAAAAATACATCAATGTTATTGTTTTTAGAATTTTCAGTTCGTCCTTTAATCTCCTCCTTAGAAATATCAACTAAGCTCATGGAATATTATTACCATGACCCCTACTACTACTACCATGACTACCATTAATACCTTCAATAAAATTACATTATAGCAGCCATCTAGTGATTTCTTATATAATATTTACATTGAGTAAGCAGGGATCTGGGGGTACAATTACCAATAAATTTTTGTTTCCCAGTATTTCCATCTCAAACTCATTCTATGGAAATGGTCATTTTCCTACCTCTGTAAAACCCATGGGAATCCCCATAGCATTCCTGATCACTCTAAGATAATAAAAACACTTTTAAAAATTAAGTATTTTAGTTTTCAATTAACTTTCACTTAGGTACTAGGAAGATCTCAACTCCTTAGTAGCTGAGTTGGATAGTGTGATAGTGTAGAGGCCAAGGGCAGGCCATGCCAAGTTGGGCCACTTTGGCATGAACATTATTTTGAGTTAGAAGCAATCCAAACCCAGTAGATTTGAAAAAAGCTCCTTACTTTCCCCTCAATTGCCTGCTTTATCAAGAAGAAAGCTATTAACAGAGATTCCTCTTTACCTAGGAAAGTTACCTGAATAGGGCATCTTTGTTTTACAAACATCTCCTTTTATCTTCTGGCTAAGGATCTCTCTCCCCTTTGTATCCTCAGACCGCTACCCATCTCCTTAGCTCATATAAGCATCATGTTTCTTGATTGTCTGTTAATCTGTCTCATGTCAATTTGATTCTAAGTCCAGCCAGAAGGATATTAAAGGGCATAGGAAATTCTTCTTCCCCAACAATAGGAAATTATATGCAAGGATTGTTTTCTCTTATATCTCTAACTTTTTTATATTTTCTTGGGTCCCTATTTTCTGGCATCAGTTTAAATTTTCAAAAATTCCTCTATTAAGTTTACCTTACCAAATGCATAGGGCTTTATCACCTGTGTTGAATTTTATCTACCTGTACCTTATAATCATATGCCAACACCAAGAGAGCAAAATTAATTTATCAAACCTAAAACTTAAGTCCATTTCACAATGGAGAGATCATCAAACATGCTGGTGGTGGCATTTTTATCAAAGATTCGCATATCATTGGACTTTCATCATTAAAGTATAGTCTGTCGTATTTACTTACTTATTTCAGGTATAGTTACACTGAAAATGCGCCTTTAAGATTTACCTACCCATGTGAGTGGTCAGACCTTCTACCTGGGAGCACTTTTTAAGCCAATAGTGCAAGAAGGTGATGCCCATGTAAAGAGACTAGTCTTGCTGAGTAGAGCAGGCAGAATGACAGGGCTACTGAAATGACTGAATTTGCAGGACAGGGCTTCAGAGAGGCAGATACTGTAAAGGAGAACCTCAGAAGTCTGACTGAGGGTTTTTCACATGTCATTGACTTAGGACTAGGTGTGTTCTTAGCTGACCCCTAACACAAGACCACACATAGCCTCAGAGTCTGTTCTGAAACTAAGAGTTAAATGGAAATATGACAATTATGAAGAGATGGAAAATTTATAGTTTAGGACCATCCAGAGAATGATGAGGTCTTACTGGACACTTAAAGCATCAGTTGAGACAATCATAAGATTATGCCTCAGGATCAAAAGCTGTACCCTAGAGTGAGGGCCATGTCCCTAGGACTAAGAAAAAGAAAAACAGACACATCCTAACATAGCATAAAACTAAGCCTGACAAAATCAAGAATACCCTAATGGTAATATAACTGCCTCCTAGGACAAAATTAAGCAGCATTTAAAGGAAAACAGCAAAATTCAGTCTCCCTCCAATGTACCATTAACAATGACCAACATACATTTAAAACTTACTAGATATGTGAAGAAACAGCAAAATGGCTCTTAAATTAAGGGGAAAAACACAGTCAATAAAAAACACAGAAGATGACTCAGAAAATGTGAAATTCACAAAGACTTTAAAACTATTTTATGAATATGTCCAAGGTCTTAAAAGTAAAGGTAGATATATGAGTCAACAGCTCAGTAATGCAAACAGAGATTTTTAGAATTCACAGTACCATATCTGAAATGAAAAATACAATCACTGGACAGCCTTAACAGTATATTGGAAACTGAAGAAATTATTATTGATTTTTAAGACAGATTAAAAGAAATTACCTGATCTGAAAATCATGGTGCAGAAAGATGATAAACAAAAAAAAAAATAGTTTCAGTAACCTGTGGGACAATACTAATCAATGAATCCAAACCTTATAAATTCAAAGAAAACCACAGCTAGATGTACCACTGCCAAATAATAAAAACCAAACATGAAAAAAATTATAAAAGTAGCTAGAGAAAAAAGGAGGAGTTAAGATGGCGGAGCAGCATGGGAGACCCTCAGCTTGTCTCATCCTGAAATACAGCTAGATCAGCACCAAACCATTTTGTACACCTAGGAAATTGATCTAAGGATTAACAGAATAATCTGTATAACTTGAAGGACAGAACTCAGCAGGTACATGGTGCAGAGAGTTGACCTGGGGGAGAGAAAAGCCACGGAAGGTAGGGAGCTCTTTCTGCAGAGAGAGGACAGAAAAAGGGGGAGAGTGCAGCACATTGAGAGAGTGCAGGAAAAAAACTCCCCTAAAAGTAGTTGGAGAGAAAGAGTGAAAACACTTGCAGGGGACTGAACAAGAAATCTGTTCCCTAAAACCATTGACAGGAATAAAGGAGAGGGTTCAATACCATCAGGATTCTATAAAGAGTGGATCCCAGAGTCTGAAGTTTCAGAGCTCAGTGTCTGGTAGTGCTCTGGTGAGGAAGCAAGGTGAATCCCCAGAAGCAGGCAGTGGGGTCTAAGGGGTCCAAGTGCCACACAGGGAGAAACAGTTCCCCTGCTTGGAGAGTATTTGGTAGAGGTCATATGGCCTCCCTATAGGCAAACGTCCCCACAGACCCCAGAGAACAGCCACGTTTGCTGGTATTGGGACAAAGACACCAGAGTGTGGTGAAACCTGGTGCTGGCTGTGTGTTGTGATTTGTCATACTCTCTGAATCTCTGCCACTGTGTGATTGCACAAATGTTCCCTGGGGCAAGCCGGCACCCCGCCATTGCTCAGTGAGACTCTTCCCCAGAGAGTTGACGGGGATCCAAGCCACAGGGATCTCTAAAGTGTGGGGTTTTGAAACACAACCCCATCTGAGATGAAACTTTGGAGGGAGATGTCGCCTGGCAGGTGGATGGCTTGAGCATGTACAGGGTAAAGGGGGGAGTGGACAGAGACCTAAGGCAAAGAACGGATGCTTGACCATGGGGTCAGTAAGAGTTCCAAGTCCCTGTACCAGAGACTAAGGAGCTGCATGAAGCCATTTCCACCACTCCCTTGCATCAGCATGTGCATACACACACAGATCCAGCCCAGTAAGCTAAGTAGTGCCACACCTAGTGGAGAATGGAGCCATTACACCAAACCGGGCCCAACTTGGCCCTCCAAGCACATCCCTTTAGAAGACCAGCACAAGTCTTCCTCCTACTTAGTGCACAAACTATAGAGTGCTGCACAGATTCAGTTATAGGGGAAACGGTATGTAACTTCATTCAGGTTTCATTCTGTTTGCTGATTCATTTATTAGTCTTTTTTTTTTTTGGCTTCTGACTTTGTTTAAATTGCTTTTTTTTACCCTTTCTTTTCTTTTTCTTCAATACAGAAAGAAAAAATAACTTTTATTTTCTTTTAATTTTTAAAATTATTTCTTTTACTTTTTACTTTATTTTTATTTTTAAAAATTTTTATTCTAATTCGTTTTTGTTATTTCATTTTATTCCATTTTATTATATAGTTTTAATTTTTAATCTTTTTCTTAACCTTTTTTTTTCTTTTCCTGCTTTTCTTTCTCTTTTTTCTCTATCAAGTTTTTTTCAACAAGCAAACCAAAACACAGTTGGGATCTAGCTTCCTTTATTTGATTTTTTGTTTTGTTAATTTGTATTTTTTATTTTATTAATTTTTTTCTTCCTCCAAAATGACAAAATGAAAGAATTCACCCCAAAAGAAACTACATGAAGAAATGACAGCCAGGGGCTTAATCAACACAGATATAAGCAAGATGTCTGAACTAGAATTTAGAACCACAATAATAAGAATACTAGCTGGGGTTGAAGAAAGCATAGAATCCCTTTCTGTGGAGATAAAAAAGTAATACCTAGTCAGGACAAATAAAAAATGTTATAACTGAGATGCAATACTGAATGGAAACCACGATGGCAAGGATGGACGAATCCTAAAGCAAAGAGGTGAATCCATGATATAAGAAACAAAATTATGTAGAATAATGAAGCAGAAAAAGATGGAAACTAAGACAAAAGAGCATGATACAAAGAGTTATTACAAAGGAATAACATCCAAATCACAGGAGTTCCAAAAGATGAACAGAGAGAAAAAGGGGCAGAAGTTTTATTGTGAGCAAATTATAGTGAAAAACTTTCTTATCTGGGGAAGGACACACACATAAAAATCCAAGAAGCTCAGAGAACTCCCATTAGATTAAACAAAAAAAAAATCCATAAACAAGGCATATCATAGTTAAATTCACAAAATACAGACAAGGAAAGAATTATGAAAGCAGCAAGGGGAAAAAAAAGTCCTTAACCTATAAGGGAAGGCAGATCAGGTTCACAATAGACCTATCCACAGAAACTTGGCAGGCCAGAAAGGAGTGGATATATTCAATGTGCTGAATCACAAAAAATATGCAACCAAGAATTCTTTATCCAGAGGCTGTCATTCAAAACAGAAGGAGAGATAAAGAGTTTCCCAGACAAAAACTAAAGGAATTTGTGACCATTAAACCAGCCCTGCAAGATGTTTTAAGGGGGACTCTTTGGAGAAAAGATTGTTTTAAACAAAAAAGACCAAAACAAAACAAAACAAAACAAAAAGACTTGAAAGGGCCAGAGATAATCAACAGAAACACCAACTACACAGGTACCAAAATGGCACTAAATTCATATCTTTCAGTGCTCACTCTAAATGTCAATGGACTAAACACTCCAAACAAAAGATATGGGGTATCAGAATAGATAAGAAAAGAAGACCCATCTACATGCTGCTTAAAGGAGACCCATTTTACATGTATTTATTTTTGAGAGGCAGAAAGACAGCACAAGTGGGGAAGAACAGAGAGAGAAGGAGACAGAATCCAAAGCAGGCTCCAAGCTCTGAGCTGTCAGCACAGAGCCCGATGCAGGGCTCGAACTTACAAACTGTGAGATCATGACCTGAGCCAAAGTTGCTTAACCAACTGAGCCACTAAGGCGCCCCAAAGGAGACCCATTTTAGACCTAAAGACATGCAGATTGAAATTAAGGGGATGGAGAACTAAATATCATGTTAATAGTCATCAAAAGGAAGCCGGAGTAGCCATACTTATATCAGACAATCTAGACTATAAAACAAAAACTGTAACAGGAGATGAAGAAGGGCATTATATCACAATTAAGGGGTCTATCCACTAAGAAGATCTGTAATTATAAATATTTATATACCCCAAATGTGGAAGAACCCAAATATATAAATCAATTAATCAGAGACATAAAGAAATTCATTGATAATAATACTATAATAGGAGATTTCAACACCCCACTTATAGCAAAGGACAGATCATCTAAACAGAAAATCAACAAGAAAAAAATGGCTTTCAATGACACACTGGACTGGACGAACTTAACAGATGTATTCAGAACATTTCATGAAAAAGCAGCAGAATACACATTCTTCTTGAGTGCATAAGGAACATTCTCCACAACAGATCACATAAGGGTACAAAAATCAGTCCTCAACAAGTACAAAAAGATCATGATCATAACTTGCATATTTTCAGACCATAAAGCTATGAAACTTGAAATCAACCAGAAGAAAAAATTTGGAAAGATCATGAATAGTTGGAGATTAAAGAACATCTTAGTAGAATGAATGGGTTAATCAAGAAATTAAAGAGGAAATTAAAAAGTACATTGAAGCCAATGAAAATGAAAACACAACAGCCCAAACCTCTGGGATGCAGCAAAGGTGGTCAAAAGAGGGAAGTGGATAGCAATCCAGGCCTTTCTAAAGAAGCAAGGAAGGTCACAGACACACAACCTAGCCTTATACCTTAAAGAGCTGGAAAAATAACAGGATTTAAAGCTCCAAACCAGCAGAAGAAGGGAAATAATAAATATTAGAGCAGAAATCAATGATACTGAAATAAAAAAAAGAACATCTCAATGAAACCAGGAGCGGGTTCTTTGAAAGAATTAACAAAATTGATACACTCCTAGCCAGATGGATCAAAAAGGAAAGAACGCAAATAAATAAAATCATGAATGAATAGGAGAGATCACAACCAACACAACAGAAATACAAACAATAATAAGAGAATACTATGAGCAATTTTATGCCAAGAAATTAGGCAATCTGAAAGAAATGCACAAATCCTAGAAACATATAAACTACCAAAACTGAAACAAGAAGAAGTAGAAAATTTGAACAGACCCATAGCCAGTAAAGACATTGAATCAGCAATCAAAAATCCCCCCAAAAACAAGAGTCCAGGGCTGGATGGCTTTCCAGGGGAATTCTCCCAAACATTTAAAGAAGAGTTAACACCTACTCTTTTGAAGCTGTTCCAAAAAACAGAAATAGAAGGGAAACTTCCAAACTAATTCTACTAGGTCAGCATTACCTTGATTCCAAAATCAGACAAAGACTAAAAAGGAGACCTACAGACCAATCTCCCTTATGAACATGGATGCAAAAATTCTCAGTAAGATACTAGCAAACCAGATACAACAATACATTAAAAAATCATTCACCACAATCAAGTGGGGTTTATTCCTGGGATGCAGGGCTGGTTCAATGTCTGAAAATCAATGTGATGCATCACATTAATAAGAGAAAGAATAAGAACCACAGAAAGCACTGACAAAATGCAACATCCTTTCTTGACAAAAACCTTGAATAAAGTAGGGATAGAAGGATCATATCTCAAGATCATAAAAGCCATATACAAAAGACCCACTGCTAATATCATCCTTAGTGAGAAAAAAACTGAGTACTTTCCCCCTAATGTCAGGAACATGACAAGAATGTCCACCCTCACCACTGTTATTCAACATAGTGTTGGAAGTCCTAGCCTCAGCAATCAGACAACACAAAGGAATAAAAGGCATCCAAATCAGCAAAGAGAAAATCAAACTTTCACAGATAACATGATACTTTATATGGAAAACCCAAAAGATTCCACCAAGAAACTGCTGGAATTGATCCATGAACTCAGCAAAGTCACAGGATATTAAAAAATTCACAGAAATCAGTTCCATTCCTATACACCAATAATGAAGCAGCAGAAAAAGAAATCAATGAATTGATCCCATTTACAATTGCACCAAAAATCATAAAATACCTAGGAATAAACCTAACCAAAGAGGTGAAAAATATATACATTGAAAACTACAGAAAGCTTATGAAATAAATTGAAGACCACACACACACAAGAAAGAAAAACATTCCATGCTCATTGACTTGAAGAACAAATATTGTTAAAATGTCGATACTACCCAAAGCAATCTACATATTCAAGGCAATCCCTATCGAAATAACACCAGCATTCTTCACAGAGCTAGAACAAATAATCCTAAAATTTGTGTGGAACCAGAAAAGACCCCAAATAGCCAAAGAAATCATGAAAAAGAAAACCAAAGCAGGAAGCATCACAATTCTGGACTTCAAGCTGTATTAGAAAGCTGTAATCATCAACACAGTATGGTACTCATAAAAAAAACAGACACTTAGATCAATAGAATACAGAACCCAGAAATGGACCCACAAACGTATGGCCCACTAATCTTTGACAAAGCAGGAAATAATATCCAGTGGAGAAAAGACAGTCTCTTCAGCAAGTGGCGTTGGGAAAACTGGACAGTGACACACAAAAGAATGAACCTGGACCACTTTCTTACACTATACACAAAAATAAACTCAAAATGGGTGAAGGAGCTAAATATAAGACAGAAATCCATCAAAATCCTAGAGGAGAAAACAGGCAAAAACCTCTCTGACCTCAGCCACAGCAACTTCTTGACTTCTCTCTGGAGGCAAGGGAAATAAAAGCAGAAATGAACTATTGGGACCTCATCAAAATAAAAAACTCCTGCACAGCGAAGGAAACAATCAGCAAAACTAAAAGGCAACCGACAGAATGGGAGAAGATATTTGCAAATGACATATCAGATAAAGGGTTACTATCCAAAATCTAGAAAGAACTTATCAAACTCAACACCCAAAAACCAAATAATCCAGTGAAGAAATGGACAAAAGACATAAATAGACATTTCTCCAAAGAAGACATCCAGATGGCTAACAGACACATGAAAAAATGCTCAACATCACTCATCATCAGGGAAATACAAATCAAAACCACAATGAGAGGGGCGGCTGGGTGGCTCAGTCGGTTGGGCGTCCGACTTCGGCTCAGGTCACGATCTCACGGTCCATGAGTTCGAGCCCCGCGTCGGGCTCTGTGCTGACAGCTCAGATCCTGGAGCCTGTTTCAGATTCTATGTCTCCCTCTTCCTATGACCCTCCCCTGTTCATGCTCGCTCTCTCTGTCTGTCGCAAAAATAAATAAATGTTAAAAAAAAACAAAACAAAAAAAACCACAATGAGATACCACCTCACACTTGTCAGAATGGCTAACATTAACAACTCAGGCAACAAGAGATATTGGCGAGGATGTGGAGAAAGGGGAACCCTTTTGCATTGCTGGTGGGAATGCAAACTGGTGCAGCCACTGTGGAAAACAGCACAGAGGTTCCTCAGAAAATTAAAACTAAAGTACCCCACAACCCAGCAATTTCACTAGTAGGTATTTATCCAAAGGATACAAAAATGCTGATTCAAAGGGGCACATGCACCCCAATGTTTACAGCAGCATGATCAACAATAGCCAAAATGTCAAAAGAGCCCAAATGTCCAACAACTGATGAATGGATAAAGATACACACACACACACACACACACACACACACACACACACAATGGAATATTATTTGGCAATCAAAAACAATGAAACCTTGCCATTTCCAACAATGTGGATGGAAAGTAGAGTGTATTATGCTAAGCAAAGTAAGTCAGAGAAAGACAAATATCATATGATTTAACTCATATGTGGAATTAAAGATATAAAACAGATGAACATAAGGGAAAGGAAACAAAAATAATATAAAAACAAAGAGGGAGACAAACCATAAGAGACTCTTAAATACAGAGAACAAACTGAGGGTTGCTGGAGGAATACTGGCTCGGGGGACAGGCTAAATGGGCAAGAAGCATTAATGAGAACACTTTTTGGGATGAGCACTGCGTGTTATATGTAAGTGATGAATCACTAAATCCTATTCCTGAAATCATTATTGGACTATATACTGGATTTAAATAGATTGGACTATAAAATGGATTTAAATTTAAAAAATAAAAAGAAGTTAGAGGGGGAGAAAAAGTAGCTAGAGAAGAAAGACATCCTATGTATAAGAATAATGATGAATCTAATCAGAAACAATGGAGCCCCCAAAATAAGTGTTATCTTTAAATTATGGCAAGCAAACCAAATTTCTATATCCAGTGAAAATGTTCTTCAAATATGCAGAATAAAGATTTTTTTTAATTTTATTTTTTATTTTTCAAAATTTACATCCAAATTAGTTAGCATATAGTGAAACAATGATTTCAGGAGCAGATTCCTTAATGCCCCTTACCCATTTAGCCCATCCCCTCTCCCACAACCCCTCCAGCAACCCTCAGTTTGTTCTCCATATTTATGAGTCTCTTCTGTTTTATCCCCCTCCCTGTTTTTATATTATTTTTGTTTCCCTTCCCTTATGTTCATCTGTTTTTTCTCTTAGGGTCCTTATATGAGTAAAGTCATATGATTTTTATCTTTCTCTGACTAATTTTGCTTAGCATAATACCCTCCAGTTCCATCCACATAGTTGCAAATGACAATATTTCATTCTTTTTGATTGCTGAGTAATACTCCATTGTATATATATACCACACCTTCTTTATCCATTCATCCATTGATGGACATTTGGGCTCTTTCCATACTTTGGCTATTGTTGATAGTGCTGTTATAAACATGGGGGTGCATGTGTCCCTTTGAAACAGCACACCTGTATCCCTTGGATAAATGTCTAGTAGTGCAATTCCTGGGTCGTAGGGTAGTTTTATTTTTAGTTTTTTGAGGAACCTCCATACTGTTTTCCAGAGTGGCTGCACCAGCTTGAATTGCCACCAACAGTGCAACAGATATCCTCTTTCTCCACATCCTCACCATCATCTGTTGTTGCCTGAGTTGTTAATGTTAGCCATTCTGTGAGGTGGTATCTCATTGTGGTTTTGATTTGTATTTCCCTGATGATGAGTGATGTTGAGCATTTTTTCATGTGTCGGTTGGCCATCTGGATGTCTTCCTTGGAGAAGTGTCTATTCATGTCTTTCACCCATTTCTTCACTGGATTATTTGTTTTTTTGGGTGTTGAGTTTGATAAGTTCTTTCTAGATTTTGGATAGTAACCCTTTATCTGATAAGTCATTTGCAAATATCTTCTCCCATTCTGTCTGTTGCCTTATAGTTTTATTGATATTTTCCTTCACTGTGCAGAAGCTTTTTATTTTGATGAGGTCCCAGTAGTTCCTTTTTGCTTTTGTTTCCCTTTTCTCCAGAGACGTGTTGAGTAACAAGTCGCTGTGGCCAAGATCAAAGAGGTTTTTGCCTGCTTTCTCCTCTAGGATTTTGGTGGCTTCCTGTCTTACATTTAGGTTTTTCATCCATTTTGAGTTTATTTTTGTGTATGGTGTAAGAAAGTGGTCCAGGTTCATTCTTCTGCATGTCTCTGTCCAGTTTTCCCAGCACCACTTGCTGAAGAGACTGTCTTTATTCCATTGGATATTCTTTCCTGCTTTGTCAAAGATTAATTGGCCATACGTTTGTGGGTCCATTTCTGGGTTCTCTATTCTGTTCCGTTGATCTGAGTGTCTGCTCTTATGCCAGTACCATACTGTCTTGATGATTATAGCTTTGTAGCATAGGCTGAAGTCTGGGATTGTGATGTCTCCTGCTTTGGTTTTCTTTTTCAAGATTGCTTTGGCTATTTGGGGTCTTTTCTGGTTCCATACAAATTTCAGGATTATTTGTTCTAGCTCTGTGAAGAAAGCTGGTGTTACTTTGATAGGGATTGCACTGAATATGTAGACTGCTTTGGGTAGTATTGACATTTTAACAATATTCTTCCTATCCAGGAGCATGGAATCTTTTTCCATTTTTTTGTGTCTTCTTCATTTTCTTTCATAGGCTTTCTATAGTTTTCAGTGTACAGATTTTTCACCTCTTTGGTTAGATTTATTCCTAGGTATTTTATGGCTTTTTGTGCAACTGTAAATGGGACCGATTCCTTGATTTCTCTTTCTGTCACTTCATTGTTGGTGTATAGGAATGCAACTGATTTCTGTGCATTGATTTTATATCCTGCAACTTTGCTGAATTCATGAATCAGAGCTAGCAGTTTTTTGGTGGAATCTTTTGGGTTTTCCAAATAGAGTATCATGTCCTCTGTGAAGAGTGAAAGTTTAACCTCCTCCTAGCCAACATTTTTAGATAAACAAAAGCTTAACAGTATTTGCTTCTAGGAAAGCTATGTTACAACACTGGAGAAAGGAAAAAAACATGATACAATATGGAAATTTGTACTTACAGAAAGAATGAATAACATGAAATGATAAATACATAGTTAACCATTTTTTTAAAATACTCTATTTTTTTTAAAGGACAGTTACTATTTAATCAAAAACAGTAACATTTTACTGTGGGGTTTATAAAGTATGTAGAAGTAAAATATATGACTACATAATACAATGGATGAAAATAAATAGAACATATTATTGTTAGGTATTTATATTTTTAATAATTGGCATAATATTATTCTAAACACACTGTAGTTAAGAATGCATATTGTAATGCTTAGAGCACCCACTGGCTAAAAAGTTTTAAATAAGGAAACAATACAAAAAAATATCAATTTACACAAAAAGCAGGAAAAGATAAAATAGAGGGGACAGACAGCAAAGGCTGACTTAAACCCAACTATATTCGTAATTACATTAGATGTAAATGAAGTAAACCAACTAAAGTCGGAGATTTTCATAATGAATAAAAAGTTACTACTGTATGGGATGCCTGGATGGTTAAGCATCCAACTCTTCATTTCGGCTCAGGTCACAATCTCACAGTTCTTGAGTTTGAGCTACACATTGGGTTCTGCACTAGGGTAGACCCTGCTTGAGATTCTCTCTCTCACTCTCTCTCTGCCCCTTTCCTGCTTGTGATCTCTGCCTCAAAAAAAAATTACTACTGTATACTACTGTATATGTTTTTTTACAAAAGATATATTTTAAACCAAAATTTATCACACACCTATGATGTGTGCAGTAGTCTGTAAATGCATTTATATACAAAAAAAAGGTGTAATAATCTTAATCACTTGGGGATCATAAAATCCAGCCCGGAGTTAGGTAAGGGAAGATACCATTTAGAAACACATGAAACGATAAAATCAATCAGATCTTTCTTGAATGCAAGACACTGAGTAGTTTTTTTTTTAATTCCTTAATGACAAATATATTAAGCATCTTTTAATATGCCTTTTTGCCATCTGTATATCTTGTTTGGTGAAGTGTCTGTTTATATTCTTGCCCATTTTTTAATTGGCTTGTTTTCTGTTTTGTTTTGTTTCTTACTGTCTAGTTTTAAGAGTTCTTTGTTAACAATTGCTGTTTTAATTTTAATATTTTGGTGCTTACTGGAGGAACTCACATTAATCATACCCATCCATTCTTTAATTATATCTTGGGGTTTTTTTTTGCATTAGTAACTGCTTAATATGATGCACCTACCACCAAGAACCTTTTAGTAATACTTTTGTACATACTAGTAATAATTTCATTACTAATCACCTAATCATGAAGCACCAAACAAACTCCCTGGCCTCTTTTAATAAGTTTTCACTTCTCCACTGAGGAAGTACTGTTTAGCCTATATAATTTTGGGTCAAACTGGTACTTGGGTACTGCGTACTTCCAGCCAAACTGCCCCAAAAGAAAAGCAGATGAGAATTATGGGTTGTGTCTGGCAGCAGCAACCACAGGAGATTTTTTTTTCCTAAAAAATAAACAAACAAATAAATAACAAGAAAGAAAAAGGTTCACAAATGGAGTAGAAGGTTATTCACCAAGTAGTTCTTCAGACACACATAATCCATATTTTGATGATTTCATATTTTACAATCCCCCAAATAATACTTTAAAGTGCTTCACTTTTTATTCACATCCTCATAAATCACTCTTGCTTCAAACTGATAAAAGTGAAGGGGAAAAACACTGCAGTCATTTTTCTGAAACTTTGCTTCTTTTTTCTAGTCTGTGAGAGACTGTGGGAACTTTCCTAGGCCTCTTTTACAAGGTGTAAGAGGCAGTGTAGCAAAGTTGTTAGGAGTCTAGGCTTGAGGCAGATTGCTTGGACTCTTACCAGCTACGTGACACTTGAGTAGTTGTAGCCTTGAGAAAATTTCTTAACTTCCTTGTATCTCAGTTCCCTACTCTCTAAAATGGAGAAAATAATGGTATCTACTTCATGGAGCTAATATAAAAATAAAATTAGTTAACACTTTGTCATAGAGAGAGAACACCATTCAATATCAGAAATGAAAAGGATTAGTAATCTATTTTATCCTGAATTAATAAGGGTTTATGTTAGTCAGGCACAGACTCACTCAGTAAACAAATAGCCAAACTTTTTTAGGATACTCAAGAAGTGCTCAACTTGAGGACATCTTAATTCAAGAGGCAAGAGTTATTAACATCAGCCTTAGAAATGCAGTTTGTGCTGTAGGAGTGGGTTAATGTCTATGTTGGCTTTTATTCACTGGAATAAGCCCACCACTGATTGACTAACCTTGAAGACATGATGCTATCACTGGTTTGTTGGCTTTCAGCAGCGAATTAAAAGAAGCAAACTATCATTTATTGATTAAATAAGTTTAAAATCAGTTCTGGTTTACTTGTTACCATGGTTAAACTGTTATTTTCTCCTACAAGCTTGAGGAATTCTTTGTTTTTAACTTAGATGTCATGCATATAATATTACTCAATGAACATTATTTTCCACTGTGTGGGAATTTTATTGTGATTTGGTTAACAATCAATAGCTGAGGATAATACATCTTCAGCATATTTTTACTTCCAGGTCACACATTTCTAATTGTATAGGTAGTGTGAAGAATTCAGGAGCATAATTAGGTATTTCTAGAAAGTACAGTAGTCCTATCCATTGATGTAGCTACTGTTTTCATGCAGAAGTTCATGGCTATACAAATGAATGGGTAGGAAAGAGATGGAATATTGGCCTGGCTAAGAACTATTATGTATTATGTCACATCATACATTTATAGGATATCCTTTATATGAACTTTATGAGGAGAACAAAGAAGTTATTTCCTTTGGATAGTCTCCATATACAATATAGTCATATTAGACTTATCCAAAATAAAGGATCCTGTGAAGACAGAACCCAAGCTAAAGCTACAGAAAATGGTGTGGCCAAATGTACTGGCTGTATTAATATGTACAATATATTGTATGTACTTAATATTTAATTTTATTATTGTATGCATTGTATTTAGTATTTTATATTCACTATAAACCTCATTCTACAAATCACACACAAATCGAGGCTTTCTTTTTTATTTATAATTTTGCAAGAAGACCTGGGGTAACTCTTTGTGGGTTACAAAGTAGAGAAACAGGCAGAGGGGAGTTTACTAAATCTTTATCATATTCCATTCAAGTACTAACCAGGCCCGACCCTGCTTAGCTTCCGAGATCAGACGAGATCGGGCACGTTCAGGGTGGTATGGCCGTAGACTATATTCCAAATTCCTTACAGTCCCTTGTACAAACTAAGCAGTATTTTCTTCTCTTGTTGTTATTCTTTGTTCTCAAATATTAAAATGTACTCTATGTACCTCATTCAATAATTTTCATTAATCATCATAAACAACTAAAATGTCAATTAATATTTCATTGATGAAAAAAATTGAAATAATTTTTCAAATACTAAGAAAATTAAAGTCATATAGATAGTGATGATCTTCTAATAAATCACATAAATATGAAAAGAGTGCATAATGTCTTTTTTTTTTAAAGGATCATCCTTTTTTAAAAATTTTTTTAATGTTTGTTTCTTTCTGAGAGAGAGACAGAGACAGAGTATGAGTTGGGGAGGGTCAGAGAGAGAGGGAGACACAGAATCTGAAGCAGCCTCCAGGCTCTGAGCTGTCAGGACAGAACCTTATGCGGGCTTGAATCCATGAACCATGAGATCATGACCTGAGCCAAAGTCGGACACTTAACCAACTGAGCCACCCAGCCATCCCTAATGTCTTTCTCTTAATGTTGTGAGGAAACCTAAGCATTTCAATTTTTTCTTTGGAAGAACTGTCTCTAAAGAATTTCTTTAAAAATGGGGGGGGCATCTATATTGCTCTGCACAATAAGACACATATAAAATTACAATTCAATATCACATGTTGTTAGTCACCCAAAAATAATTTAACAAGATTAAAAAAGAGAAAGAGAAATATCTTGACTCTGCAATACAAGACAATTCTAAATAATTTTTCCCATTAACATATGTGTATGTGGTGAGTGATAATGAATGTCTAAGGTGATGAAACATAACTATGATGTAGTGAGGTGTTGTCAAGATTTTTTTTTAAATTTCCAATTAGTGTTTGGAGAGCTTTCACTACAATGTCATCAACTATAGGCCCGTGTGAAGGCATTTTCACTGCTGACGAAACCAGGAAAATTTTATGTCTTTCCAAGACTTGCAGAAAGTGAGAAATGTAATGTTGCATGTAGACTTTCTCAGGATGGTAAATGACATTTTAAAAAATTCACTTTTGTTCCGTTGACTTTGCATTAACTCATAGATCATCACTGTTGTTCATCAGCAAGGTGGTAATTAATGAGAGATAACATATTTTTTCTGTCCTAAATTTAAACTGTTTACTGTGTTATTATATTTGGATATTGTTAATGTTACAGATAATTTTTAGTTTGCCCCTAATGAGGAGACAATATCAGGAGTTGGTATCTATAGGTCAAGGACAATTTCTTTTATATCAGGAGAAGCTAGACTTCATGTATGTCTCTCTATAGTTCAAAAGCTTGTCTAGTTAATTAATTATTGGAGATTCCCCAAGTGTTACAGGCTACAAACAAGACATAGGAAGAAAAAAAATTCTTTTATTTACCAAAGGAATAATGACATTACTATGCATATACTAATATTTCCCCTTAATCCAATAATATTAATCAACTATATAAAAAATGATTTTGAAGAAAATCCAACAATTTGGCAAAACATGTCATCTTAATTTTATTTCGGAAATTATCTTTTAATTAGCAAATTGCATTAAGGTATTTGGATTTATTTCTTAACCTAAATATCTGAATTCTACCTTCTAATACTATCCAATCTTCATACCCTTTGCTTCATTACTTGGCTAAATGCTGAATATCTAAACAGTTTGTTATTCTTTAAGAATAAAATATGATTTAATGTTCAAGTGGAACACATTAGCAAAAAAAAAAAAAAACAAAAAACAAAAAAAAAAACCAGGGACCTCATTAGAATTTTAGATCTAATTTTAAAGGCTACATTCAAGCCTTCCAAGCACTAAGTATTTACAATTGCTTGAATTTGCTTACCACTGAAGGGCATGTGATACACAGTCCCTTATTTTTCAGAGCTTACAGAATAGAGAGCAAGAACAAGCACATACAGATAAAATAGTTCGGCAGTAATGCAAGGTAGTATATCCTTAATCACCAAACAGAGAATATATAACTCTTAAATGCCATCACTTCTTCAAGCAGGTTAGAAAGGCAACAAGATAAAGCAGGAAGGAAAGCAAAGGGGCTCAAATCACAGGTTTGCTTCTAACCATGACTGCCTCTAACTAGGACTAACAATTTCTTTTTGTGTACAATGAAGAGGCACATTTACATAGTTTCTGAGATTTCTTTTACCTTGAAGAATTAATCAATTGGAGCTGGGAAACTTAGAGAAGCTATGTAAATAAGTTAGGATTTCAGCTGAGTCAGGAAAGTTGGGAAAGATTTGATGAGGGAGAAGGAATAACAGGAAATGGGAACACTCTGAACAAAAACAAAACCAAAGCTGAAAATGCTGTGGTCTGGATATGGTGTCAAGCCTGGCGAGAATGAAAATGCACATGGATTGATAGACAAAAGTTGACATATGGAAGAGGTTAAAGGTCAAGAGAAGGTTTTGAACTTTTTCCTGGCTATATAGAAACACTGAGCAGGGCAGTGATAAAATCTCTATCTTAGTTATATTAATCATAGGTACTGGATTGGTTAAAGAGGAGGAAGACCAGGGGATAAATGAAAAGGCAATTGCTCTCTCCCAGGCTAGGTGATAGAAAGGAGAATGAATGGGAAACACTGACATCAGAAAATATTTAAGAAAGAGTGGGAGGTGCTGAAAGAGAAGGAGGAGTCAAATATGCCTCCAACTTTTGGGGTTTTTTTGTTTTTGTTTTTCATTTTAGTGCACAAAAGAAGAATAATGGAACTGAAGAAATGGGCAAAAAAAAAAATAGCATGGGGAGGAATGGGGTAGGGTGGGTGTCATCAAAAGACCATGAATCTTCATTTAGTTAACAATCTCTGTCCCCATACAACATATTCTAAGAAGTGGCTTCAAAAAAAGTTGAACACTAGTAGTTAGAGAGTAATTATGGAAATTCTGGGGAGTCTTGGCAGAGGCACAAGGCCAGACAAGGAGTTGTAATATCGTTAGCAAATTTCTGCTTACGCATTGAAAAGGGGTCCTTATATATTTCCTTATAACATAAGAAGGGGTATTTTTCCAGTATAAAACTGTTTTTGACAACAATTACACTGGTAAAGTTCATTAATTTAAATCATTCTTTCATGAGCATTTTCACTGTAATAAAAAAAGAAGATCAAGTTAAAACTTGGCTCATAGCTAACCACTTACTCTATATAGCATATATTTTGTTAAGCTAAAATAAATCTACATAATTAAGTTTACTAGCAACTTGTGCCATTATATTTTGTCAAAACCAAGAGGTGACATGCAATTAAACTTACTTGGCTTTGTAACTTTTCCTGTTAAAATGGGTCTTTTAAACATGTCACTGGCAACTCTTCTCAGAAGGAGGATTTTGATCTTGTAGAAGCAAATGCATACTCGAGAAAATGGTATTTGTTAGCAGAGAATCTTATTACTTCGTCTTAATGAGACTCAGTCAATGTTTACAAGGTAGAATTTATTCAATATATGAACATGAATGCAATTATATTCTCTACTTATGACACTTAAATGATCCCCTTACCTAAGGAGGCTTCTGACTTAGAGATCTTATCATCATCATGAATGAACTAAATCTTAACACCTGTAATGAAGCTATTATTCCAAATTTTCACATGGATGCACCAAAGTATAAAAAGGACAAGATTTCTGTAAGACAGTAAGTATCTTCTCTCAGAACCTACTCAACTAAATAGGTTGTGTGACCTCCTTTTACGCTTTTTGTTTCCACACAATACCAAAGCACAATTCTAAACAGAAAGTGGTCATTCAGTATTCAATTTGTGAATTGATAAGTTCTGGAAATTGTTTTTTTAACACTGCCCTCCTTTTATACCCAGGGCCAAGCAGTGAATACACGGTAGGTAAGTAGGTACCAAAGAAATATTTTTGAATGAATGAATAAGCTTTTCTTCTAAGATTAGTGTTTCTATCCTAATTCTGGGTAATGAACATCTTAGTCCAAGAGCATGTTTTTAATGGTGGACATTTAAGCACTTCTGGCCTATTAATAAGACTTCTACTAGTTGCTATTTCCATTTTATATATGGTAATGTTTGAATGCAGAATTTAATATCAACCTTGGAATCAAAGCACCTCAAAAGTTTGACACCCTATTTCCCAACCCTTTACTCATTGCTCATATATGACTAAACATCCACAAAATAACTGATACTAGCATGTAGAACAAAACTTACATACTATCTCCTCCCTATCCCCTACATGCTGACTTGTTTCAACTCTCTAAGGATGAGACTCCCGCAAGATTACTAATTTATCTGAGGTCCTAAAATGAGCTCCAATCTACAAAACTAATGAGAACACCAGGAACGCATGAATAGGTTGACAGAGTAGGACTAAATGTGTCTAACTACAGGAGGGCTTGCTAGCTCCAAAGAGACATAGAGAATAAACCCACTGAACCTCGCACCTACACCTGCTCATTTGTTGAGGAATGACTGCCATTCTTTAGCCTTCCAGGCCATGCTCTAAATAAGGAAGGATGTTAGTCTGGAGGGATGTTAGTCTGGAGGTATCCAGGATTAGGGCTAGATGACAGAACAGAAAATTTTAAAGGGAGCACACTAAAGTTAATTCATTTTTGTCTCCTGACACAAATCTTTAGAATTATTACATCAGGAGAAGGAATGTAATGAACTGAAAAAGCCACACATCCAGAGGTACAACAAAATAATTGCCAAAAATGAGCTTCTTTTACCCAGAAGATGTGCAAGACAATCCACTGGAATGTAAGGTAATATGTTAGAATTTCTACTTATGTCTTCTATAGAAAAATTAGAAAAACTACTTTTAATAATTTTTATTGCACATCTAGATACTGATACATGCACCAGGGCCATATGTGATCAGCCTTACATCACATATGATATGCTAAGTAGTCCAACATTTGTTAACTCTCAGGACATCATGATTTATGACATTTTCAAGTGATTTATGCATTACATTGTCTTCTATAATGGATGCTCACAATTATTTGAAATAGGATAGAACTATATAAAAAAATGTTATCTACTACATTTATGTGCACTAGATATCTTGAGGCAATGTATTTAAAAGAATTGTCAAAATTAAAGGTTATTTATATACTTATCTGAAGTAATTCATTCAGATCCATCTATCCTCATCACTACACTCATTAATCCATCTATCCACATCCATCTATGTATCTATGCATCTATCTACCTATGAAGGAGTATACTAAAAAATGTATAAACAAGGTACACACTCAAATGTTTGGAGAACACTGCCATAGAAAACAAACAGCACAAGCTTATTCTGCTGTAACCTCATGCTGTCCTTTCAAACAAATGGATGGAGCCTGTTTTCCTTACTTTAGGATGATGGCAGCATCCATTGTCAGGAGATACGACTTCAATACAGAGAAAGCAATACCCTCCTCCAGAAAAAGTAAGAGCACTCACTGGGCCAGGCAGCTATGTGCTGAGTAGGAGTGGGGAAAGATAAGACATCTCATGGCCGAGATGGTGAAGATGTTTGTGCTGGGTGATTATGCTAGTGGCATACAAAGTTAAAGATAATTATTTATCCATTCCATAATCAACTCATCCAAAAAGTACTCATTTTGCTAATCCCTGAAATGTGAAAATGAAGATACATCCTTACCTTCACGCTGTTCATGATTAAAAAAAAAATTTTTTTTCAGGGGCACCTGGGTGGCTCAGTGGGTTGAGCGTCTGGCTCTTGACTTCGGCTCAGGTCATGATCTCACGGTTCGTGAGTTCGAGCCCTGCATGAGGCTCTGTGCTGTAAGCACAGTGCTTGGGATTCTCTCTCTCTCCCTCTCTCTCTCTCTGCTCCCCTCTGCTGACACATTCTCTCTCTCTCTCTCTCTCTCTCTCTCTCAGAATAGGTAAACTTTTTAAAAAATATTCATGGTTAATAAAGTTTATTCACCTAAATAAAATAATTGTATAATATCAAGATACGTCTATTACTTTAAAAACAAAATAAAAAGGTGAAAAAATAATGATCACTCATTTTGCCTTTTCTTTTATAAGAAAGATTATCCACTTACATACTGTACTATTTCTGTTAAATTGTTTGCAAACAGAAGCCTGAGACTTTTCTTATTTAATTAATCATAAAACAAACATTAAATAACAAGAAGGTAAATCATATAAATATTGTATAAAATACTTAAGTTTATATAAAACTTTTAAACTTACATAAAAATGAAATTGCAAAACACATTTTTAAACACAAAGTGCAAGAATATCAAATACCAATTCATAAAAGTGCCAATGCTCAAAACTGCCAATGTTTAATATTATAAATACACAGTTAAGCTTCCATATACATTTTAATATACTTTTGGTCCTCAAATGATATTTTAAAATGTATTTGCCCATAAGTCATGCTTTTTCTAGCCAAATTTATCTAAAGTAAATGAAACAACCATGTTTGACATTTAATTGAGAAAAAAATCAAAATGTCTTTAATGTTTTGACTATTATTAGAGTATATTAAAATTGCACTTTAGAATGAAATTTTTAAGAAACACTGATCTGACATAAAATATTTTAAAGTCACTTCTTGTCATACACTGAGAAAAATTAAGGAATGAGTGAAATACTCACCAGGAAAGGTAAAAGTTATTGCAGATGAAAGAAAAAGAGAGGAAGGAAGGAAAGAAGGAAGGAAGGGAAGAAGGAAGGGAGAGAGGGGAGGAGGGAGGGGATGGGGAGGGGAAGGTGGGAAGGAAGGAGAGGGAGGGAGGAGAAAAAGACTGCAAATCACCATACTGTAATGTGTTAGAAAGGGAAAACTGAAACTAATGTTTATTGAGCTCTTGCTAAAAAGTCAAACTCCACAATACAGACCTTCACCTAAAGTGGTGGTTCCATCTTTACTCTGTCAGGAGTAGGTAAACTTTTCCCCTAAAGAACCAGATGCTAAATATTTGAGGTTTATGATGGCTCAACTACCCAACTCTGCCATTGTAGTGTGAAAGCAGCCACAGACAATTTGCAAAAAAATGGGTATGGCTGTTTTCCAATAAAACTGTATTAATGGATATGGAATTTAAAATTTTCACATCACAAAATATTCTCCATTTTATTTTTTTTCCAACCACTTAATAACATAAAATACAATTAGCTGGCCAGACCATATCAACATAAGCACCAGGACAAATGTGACCCCCAGACCACAACTGCTACCTCTTTTCTACATTATATCTCTACTATTAGGAGTAAAACAGTTTTAAACTGTTTTATCAGATGAAATGAGTCTATACTGCCAGAAGTTTACTTGCATAAGATATTGAGAAGCCTTATCAGGGGGAATTTCCCCACAAGGTTTACATAAAAAGACCTGGACAGACAAGTTTGGTCTACGGGCAGAGGAGGTATGGACCTCAAAACATTTGCTGATATTTATTCACATAGCTTTGCCTCTTAGGTTAACCTTCAAGAACTTGGGTCTGAAGTCCCAGGAAGAGTATAAGTTTGAATGTTTAAGATGAACATAGGGGAAGGGAGCAAAAATAAGATAAAAGCAGAGAGGGAGGCAAACCATAAGACAGTCTTAAATACATGTAAACTGAGGACTGCTGGAGGGATACAGGGTGGGGGGATGGTCTAAATGGGTAAATGGGCATTAGGGAGGGTACTTGGGATGAGCACTGTGTGTTTTATGTAAGTGATGGATCACAAAATTCTACTCCTGAAATCATTATTACACTATATATTAATTAACTTGGATTTAAATTTTTAAAAAGTTTGAATGATTAAAAGAGCTTTCCTTTGCATCTAGGAACTCTGCAAGACATCAGAGTGGAAGCAATACTGTTCTGCTGCCTACGAGAGTGCCTCACACAAAAAAGGTGAGAGCAGCATTCACCTCCACTTCCACCAAATACCTCCACACTTCGGCACTTTAAGGACTCTAGAATAGTACTGGTATTGTTGTGGCAAAAAACAAAACAAAACAAAAAAACACCAAAACAAACAAAAAAACAAAACAAACAAAACAGCAGATCACTGTGGGCAGGGTTCAGAACAAAGAGGAAGTGGCAGTGCAGGAAACAGAGAACAAAAGGAAAGATCTTGTTTATGGCCATAACTGAGGAAGAAAGAGTCCTAAATGATGGAAGAAAAGACTGTGCTGGCCTAGAAACACGTATGAGGACTCCCAAAAGGGTATGTTTTCCCTAAAAGGTGAGGACAGGGGAAAGCCTGGGGTATTGGCAGTTAGGGCACTAAAAACAAACAAACAAACAAACAAGGAAGCAGAAAAATATGGCTATTATCAAAATAATCCCATTTTAACTCAAGCTCGCCTAAGGAATTTGGGATTTCTTACTTAATTTAATCTTTACAATACCCATGGGAAGACACTGTTCTTATTCCTCTTTTTGGCTCTAAACTAACCCGTGTAGAAAGCAGGACTAAAGGAAATGGCCTAAAGGCCACTTTTCTGCCCCCAACTTTTTGTCTGTATTTGGTACGGTTTTTACAGGGATTTTACATGTGCAACTAAGTGTATCTGCTCTAAGAATATGCTTGGGCTTTTATCTTTTTTTAATCTAGTTTAACTGAGGATGTAACAATCTAATAATCTGAATAAATATTTGAAGTCCAAATTATTATGGAAAAAGTCTATTTTCAAGATTGATCTCGATCTTCACATACAATTTTTTTACGGTATGGATTGTTTACTGAGCCCTTACAACTCAGTACTTACTTCATCAATAAAAAGGTATCTCTGAACACATTAATAATTGCATTTTACAACTCCTTTTTGGCACTGATTTCTACTGGATCATCATTTCGCATTACCTAGCAGCACGGAATGCAACACTGCCATGTTTGATGCTGTCATTCATGGCAGCTTTCATGAACACAGCAAGAAGAAAAGAGAATCATTTTAAGAGAATGATTTCAGAGAATCATTTTAAGTAATTATTGAAGTTGTGGAAATAATGCATAAATGTGTCATTGTTTTCTAATGACCACAGACATAGGCAGAGCTTTCTCCTAGCAGTGTGCTAAGAATCTCCTATTGTGCCTAAGTCACTGATCAAAAACCCTTATTACTTTCCAGTTTACCCCAATCCTCACTGTTGTTGCTTTTGTGGCAGTGATGACGTCTTTGTCCATCCCACTTGATTCTTACTTTCCTTTATCTGAACTTAAACTTCCAGATGCAACAATGTAAAACAAACAAACTAATAAGGAAATAAAATAAAATAATAAAATAATGTGGGCTTATAGCAAGTCCACTCTTCCTACAGAGGAGACCATTCATGTTCATAGATTTTAGTGTGGTGGCTATTAAGATCAGTCAGTGTTTTCTTTCCACCAAGACCCACTGTGATACTCTCAAACTCTGAATTTGTGGTTAACACATACAATCATGGGATTACAAACCACTTCATCCATAACAAATTTTCAATCAAAAAACACCTAACTTATTAAGTTGCATCTCCAGCTGACTTTGTATTCCATTTTCTTCCTTCATTCAGCTGGAAGCATTCACAAATAGCAAAGTATAATACTTCCCATGTTATGTGTTGCCAGGCAATCAGGGCAGAAATAATTAACACGGAAAGTGGACTGCCAGTATCCTGCTGAATGGCTCTGGAAAGAGTTCAAATATGACAAACATTCTTAGCTGTCCCTTCTGGGACACGTGCTCTGAAATAACAGTTTGAAAGGACAACTGCCAACTCCAGTTTCAAACAGTTTGACAGCACTACAGAATTTCATTCTAAAATCTGACTCAGTTTTTATTTAAAGGAGAATTCATCTATGCACACTATGTCTTTCTGTACCTATTACTAAAAGAGTCCTTCCTGATCTCATGCCACTCTGTTAAAGTCCAACTGCCTAATGAAGCTAATTTTGAGCACCAGATCTTTCTATAAATGCAGAATTCACACCGAATTCAAAAGCGTACCTGGGTCTGTGAAAGGCCCTGTGCCATATAGGCCAAGGAGATCACAGGTTTCTTTGCAATGCCTGATCTCTGTTCAAATAAAACCTACCTAACCTACCTAACTCCGTTCAAATAAAAACCAAACTGGAAAGCCAATCAATTCAATAAACACCTTCCCACAGAGATATCTTCAACCAGGAGTACTTAACACACGAAGCAAAGTGATAGATATCTAAATACATTCTAAGAATCCTAGTTGAATTTATAGCAATTCAGGTCAATGAAGATTTGATGAGCACCTGTGAGGTACAAGGCCCCACATTAAGTGCTGGAAACTATTACAAGGACACACTCAGCCCCAGTTCTCATGTAATTTTAATCTAGTAGGAAAGACAGAGATGTAAACATTTTTTTCAGTGCACTGTGGTAAATGCTAAAATAGAAATTTAGCTAGAATGCAGCAGAGAGATCAGGAACTCAGCTGATTTAGTTTTGTAGATGCTAGTGCTTGAAGGGATAGAGTGACTATCCGGTGCAGCTCATTTCTAACACAGAACCGCTACTCATAAATTATCACAAACTCTCCAACACGTCAGTGTGAAAAACTTGAATTCAAGTTCTGGTTCTATTCATTCATTTGTTCATTCTTTCATTCAATATTTATTAAATCCTGTTATGGATGGTAGGCCTGGGATATGAAAAAAGTAAGACCATCAAGGCCCCTGACCTTATGGGTAGAATATATTATTTGGTGTGCAGGATAGACATTTGATAAACAGCCAAAAGTGTGTTGGGGGTTACACAAAAGGAGGTACAGTTTTACATTGCCCCATTCTTGCTGTGCATTTGGGCATGCCTCCTTACTTCTCTTGGCTTTAATTCCTCATCCATAGCATGAAAGACTTGGAGAATTCCATCTCAAGGATCCCTTCCAATACTAAAGATACTATAATTTCTAGAGACAGAGAGCGAGCTGCTTTGTGAGGAAATCTGATCTATTTTGAAATCACTGAGCTCTTCTGACAACTTGGTGTGGTGGCAAGAATATGTACCTTTGGAACCTAAAAGACATGGTTTAAAATTGCAACGCCAATACTTACTAACAGTGTCACCTTGGGATAATCTGTAATATCTCTGAGCCTTCCCCGGTAAAGTAGGAATAATAACAAACTGAAGTTTGCCAAGATGATTAAAAAAAAAAGAAAAAGAAAAAGATAATATATGTAAAACAAGTAGGACAGTGTAGTGGTGGAATATAGGTTGGGATACCTGTGGTGGCTCAGTCGGTTGAGCGTCTGACTTCGGCTTAGCTCACGATCTCGTGGTTCATGGGTTCAAGCTCCACCTGGGTCTCTGCTGTTAGCCCAGGCCTGCTTTGGATCCTCTGTCTCCTTCTCTCTCTGCCCCTCCCTGCTCGCTCATGCATGCACACACTCTCTCACTCTCTTTCTCTCAGGAATAAACATTAAAAAAAACAAAAAAGGGAACATATGCACAAAACGTTGCTAGTTACCCTTCCCTGTATTTCTTTGCATCAGACCAAATTCTATCTCTCTTTCTTTTTCTCTTTCTATTTCTCTCTCTCTCCCTTTCAGTGAAATTTGATATTTATTGAATTTATTTACACTGGCATTGACTAAATGCCTATTTATTTGCAAGACATCATGATAGGTGATGAGAATAACCTAGAGTAACAAGATAGTTAATCAATTTCTACTGTCATAAAAGAAGCCTAATTTTTCTCTAGCTTATACCTTTTCTAAGGTAAAGCTCTTATGGTCCTGACCTGCTTCTCTAGGGTGCTCCCAGTCTTTCTTGGACTCTTACCAGCATTCAGAATGACCCTTAGCCTAAGGCTGTGCTCCTACAGCAGCTCACCCCTCGAAGGATCAGAAGACTTAAACCTATTTTGGGGCGCCTGGGTGGCTCAGTCGGTTGAGCGACCAACTTCAGCTCAGGTCATGATCTCACGGTTTGTGAGTTCAAGCCCCGCGTCGGACTCTGTGCTCGGAGCCTGGAGCCTGTTATCCGATTCTGTGTCTCCCTCTCTCTCTGCTCCTCCCCTGCTTGTGCTCTGTCTCTCTCTGTCTCAGAAATAAACATTTAAAAAAGTTTAAAAAAAAAAGAAGCCTTAAACCTATTTTGAAAAACATATCAAACCAACCGCTGCTTTATGCAATCACAAACAAAACTTGGCTAGTTTTTGTAACCTGGTAACTCCAAATGAACCTAATTGGACAGAGTCCCCACTCTTTGAAAACTCCTATTATTTGAGTGTATCTCCTTTTGATGTTTTTAACTAAAATAGCCTTGCCTCGCTGAGAAATCAAAAAAAAAAAAAATCTGTCCAACCACTTCAAATTTTCAAGTCCCTACAGGACTCACATCTTCTCTCTAGTGTCCACCTTTGAAGTTTCTTGGTCCAAAGCTCCATTCCTTTACTTAGTTCCCAGACAAAATTATTGGAGCCACCTTTATCTTTTCCAGACCAGCTATTTTCAGTTATGACATTTCTAATTTCCTGAAAGATTTTTAGGGAAAATATTTGTCCTCTTAAGCTATTTCCAATTATTAAATAGATTTTTTTGACCTGAGATTTAAGTTAGGTGTCCCTTTTTCCAAAATAGCTAAGGTTATGTGTGTCTTTCCCTATTTTTGAATTTCAAAAATCTAACTGGCTATCTGAAATTGATTCATCATTTCCCTCTAAGGACTTGCTTCTGTTTGTTTTACTGTTTGTGTTTTGTGTGTGTGTGTGTGTGTGTTTTTAAGAATACCTATGTCGAGCATGTTGGCTACAATTTGAGTCATTTTCTTCAGGCAATATTGTTCCCACTGCTTGTGGATTAATAGACAGGGTTGCTTCCTCATGCCCCTGTAGACCCGACAATCAGTGAGCTAAGCTGGTCAATGAGCCCTGATGAAGTGTGATCAGTAAATTCTCTTATCACCATGGTAACTGGTATACTCCTTAGACAGTGCCCTATCTTGGTACCTTGGGGAGAGAGCTTGATGACACATCACTATGATCTCCCTCTACATTAACCTTGTTTGATTCACAGTCTTTGGGAACACTGACCAATTACAAATCCATAAAACTATACACATCTACAGTTCTACATCTTATCTGCAGTGATATCATAGGAAAACTTACCATATATTTCATTGAAGTCATGTAGGTGATGTACAAATTTATTATTTTAATAATCCTTTACAAAAAGAAAGGAAGTGGTTTAGCTGAATTGTTCTTTAAAACCTCAAGCTGGGTCTTAGTGTTCTTTCTTTTCCTAAGGGCTCACAGAACATTGGTTTAATTTATATCAGAGTTTTCAGTTTCTGGTTTAATCTTGACATAAGACAGGCTTTCCTTGATTTGATTTAAAGCTTCTCTTTCTCTATTTTCCCTGAAATAATCAATATAGTTAGCCCATTTTCCAATTTTGTATAGAAGCTGGTTTTCCATGTCAGTTTCCATGTCAGTGGATATCTTTGTATGATATGACCCAATTAAATCTCTACTAGTCTCTGTTATTAGAATTCTCCATTCCAAGCTTTTATAATCACAATAATTTGCAAAATAATTTAATAGTTCAGGTGAGGTTATTTGCTGATTTATAGGGGGAGGGCACTAATTGGCTTTTAATTAACTAATACAATAAGGTTCTATCCTCTAATCCATTGTTTCTCAAATGATTAGTAGCCTCCCAAAACCATATCTGTTTCTGAGGCAGTGATTTTATCCAGACTCTTTCTTAAAGGCCTATCTCTACTGGATGCTAAACACCCCACAGGTCTTGGGAGTTCACATTTTGCATGCACGATAATGTACGAAGTGATATACCTAGCCAAGACTAATGGCTTATCTACTATAAACCATAGATGGGCACTGGCAGGTTTTCAGCTTTCCACTCAACATTTTCACAATTTAAGGCAGACTCTAAGCAGTACTTGAATGCACTTTTTGCAGTTTACTTTATCATTATGCAGTGCCATGTGATTTCATGTCACAGACAACAAAGTGAATAATGGACTTTTTGCATTATTATTGGCCACAAGCATAACTCAAATGTTCTGGGACTTCACCTGCTCATGGTGGGTGCCAAATGGGTTGGTTCACAATCCCAAATTTTGCCACCATCAGTTATTTCTATGGGTCTGGGATAATTCATGAATGCTAAGGGCATCAGTTCTCTTGATGTTCCTTATCTATGGCCACTCTTGCCCTAAAAAGTCACCTTGCCATTGATGGAGTCTCTGCTATTCTCTGTGAGAAACGACTTTTCTGCAATATTTTTACCAAGTTTTGTCCAATGCTTTTGGTTTTCTTTTTTAAAAAGCCTGCAATATTCTAATGGTACTAAACAACACTGAGTTATCTTCATTCCTCATTCCAATTGTGCCAACCAATACCTCACATTTAACTGACAGCCAAAAGCTCTGCTCCACATCCTGGGTCCAAAAGGGAGAAAACCACTCTGTCTTGTGCATCTCTCTAGACTCTGACCCCCCCAAAGCTTCTACAGTTAGAAGCTTTTAAACATTTTTATCAACCCCATGCATATCGATGCACCTCAGTGGCTGATAACAGCCCAGAGGATCATTTAGACACAATGCCTTCTCAGGCCATCCTGCTTAAAAGAATGCAAAGTACTCTTTAACAAAAAAGAACACTGGAGGAGATGGCAAAAGAGACATCAGTCTACCTCTTCTTCCTTTTTTTTTTTTTTTTTTCTTCCTAGCCAGGAGGAAGCAGCTTCCTTCCAAAAATAGTTAAGGGATAGTGATGCTTGTGTCTGCTCTGAAGATAAGGGTCACAGCTGGAACCATTAGACAGACATCCCCTATGACTAAATCACTGTTTAGTGCAGGTCTGTTTCTTTACTCCTAATGAATCCTAGCTTTAGAATTGCAGGAATTTATCCAACAGAAGAAAGGACTGCACTCATGTGTTATTTGCCCATGAGTGAATCACCTTCAATAGAGTCTAAATTCCATAATTTTGCATGATGGATGCTTCAGTGTTTTGTGAGTGGGCTCTGAAAATCAGGTTCCAATTTGGAAACACTGGTAAGGACTCTACAAATGACTATTTTGTTACTAACCACACATTTGTATACTTTAAAGCAATCTCAATTACAAGGGATGACATATGTAGGATAAAGTGATAACTGGCCAAATGACAAACACGAAGGCTTAAATCACTCAGGATTACATTAGATACCTGAAATAGTGAATTTTCTAGAACAGGGTTGTAGATATTTCTAGGAAATATACCTTAGTAAAGGAGGGTAATTTTCTCACCATCAAAGCATCTGTCGCACAGATGCCCTTGTTTTCAGAATAGAGGATCAACAATCATATATCTTAGAATGCTTTGAGACCAGTTTTCTTCAAGGCAGATTCCTTTGTTCTCTGATCACTATTTAAATAAGGGACAGACAAGCCAGATGGCAACCAGACAGGTGTCATGGAAACAATAAGAAGAGGAAGACATTCTACTGAACCTGAGATTGAGTCCCATGCACTCCAGCCCTTTCAGGGTGCATTAAAAAAAAAGACAAAAAGACTAGGTAAGCCCAAATAAGTATATCTGCAGGTCACATCTCAGCGCTGCTGCTTGCCTACTGGGTGCTGCCCCGCATCACAGTCAGTGGCCCTGTGTGAAGCTCCATCCTCCTTGTTTGCAACCTCTAAATTAAATTCATTCATAGTTGCTTTTTCTGAGCCAGAGACACTCCCTACAAGATAAATTACATTCACTCATTCACACCTGTTAGGCAGAATTCCATTACATTCTATTTTTGTAAGACTGTTTTGGGTAAAAATGGTAATTAAATAAAACTATTTATAGTTAATCTGTAATTCAGGGTCATTTACTCTTTTTAATCTCAAATATGAACTCCTTCACTATATGCCAATGCAAAAGTTTTAGTCATTGATAAATTCAAATGTCTAGATTTACCTTGTCCAGAAAATGAAAATACTACAGATAAAGCAGTTTGCTGGTAAGTATGGGTTACAGCTGCTAAATTGAAACTTCAGCAGCCCTTTACAATAGTAATAGAAAGTCAAATATTTTTTAAAAGCTGAAAAGGGTGAGGACTGTGTTAATGTACTTCCTAATTTGCACATTTCACAGATTTTAACTAGTTATTATAGCTATTGCATGTTTAAATAAATACAGAGAAGGGATGTACTCCAGGAATACAGTTATTTGATTTCACAAATAACATAAGACTCGGATACTGTTTTTCTATCTCAAAGTTAAGCCTCTTAGAAAACAGTTAAGAATAATGAAATGGTTCAGATGGCAGGATGAATTTTCAAGAAATAAGTGAATCTACCATAAATATTCATAATCATGTTAGGTTCACTTTTTAAACAATTTCCAAGATGTTAGCTTGCTACAGTGTAACTGCTGGTCAAATCAGTGGCATAAAGGTTAGGTTATGTTTCCTTCATTAATGATTTGGCTCAATGCACACAGCAGTATAATGTATTTTATGAGTGAGGGAAATGATATTGGTTTGAGAGGTCTCATGTAACAGTCATATCCTGTCCAAATATAATTTTGAAAACAATCAGAGCCATTATGGCTCATACAGAAAGAAAGATAAAGACAGATAGCTGTATATGGGTTTTTAATAAGTAATTCACCCTGGGTCTTGAAACATCAGATTGCCAAGTAATGTTATTAATGTATAAGCATGTTGGTAAAATCATGTATTCTTTCCATTGGTTGGCTTGAGATATGTTTCCAATGCAAATATTGTGTAAATGTATTGAATCCAAGTTATGCAAATCAAGAAAGTAATTCATCTTTCAAGAATTTTACTTGATTATTTCACATGCCAAGGAGCATTTTTCTGGCAACAGTCTACTGACTATTTATATCTAACATTTTCCACTAGTGAAGTTATGCATCTTTTGCTGAATATTGGATATTAATTGTTTAACATACTGATCACCTCTCAGTCTTTGAGGTATCTTGTGAAACTTCTTTATTTGCAACTTCTTTATACGAAAATGTGTGGTAAGATACTATTGGTATCACTGAATTGGTTTTTTGCAGGGAGGAGTGTGTGTGCTCACAAATGAGAACCTAAAGCAAAGACAAAAATAAAATGTCTTATATCCAGAAGGTATGACCATCAATCATGTTGATGGAGCAGATTTCAGAGACACTCTTTCCATCTGGCCTGCTCTCCTCTCCTCATGCTCCCTAAGACACAGGTGGTCTCGTACATACAGCATTTCCTCATCTTCACACCAATGTTTCAATTTGGAAACTTAACATGGGCATTCTCATATGTAGCATGTACTCAATATCTACTCTGAGAATAACCTTCAAACACAGAACTACATAGATAAATTACCTACATTATTTGTGCACATGTTAATCTTCCTCATGAAATTGCAAGCACCTCTGAGGACGTTTCTGTGTCACAGGCATCTCTGATACTTTATTTCTACCCTGCCTTGGCTAAAAATGATCTTTTGTACGTAGCTAGTAATCATAATGCAGTGACATTTATTGAGTACTTATTATGTGCCAGATATTGTTCTGAGGACTTTACATTATCATTTCACCTACAACCACTTTCAGTACTATTATTATCCCCATTCTACAGATGAAGATACTGAGGCACTAAAGTTACAGTCCTACAGTTAGTAAATGACAGAGCCAAGGTCTGAAAGCTTAAGTCTAGCCCCTTCACTCTTTGTCAGTAAACCTGAATGCTCTCACTACATTCTAAATATTATTTAAGTATATAATAATAATAGTAATAGTAATAGTAATAGTAATAGCTAAATCTTTTAACCCGGGACTTTCCTGAGACATCTTTCTAATAATTTATATAGTTGTTAAGAGTTCTGCTCAGATGTAAGATGGCCTTGATTCAAATCCCAGATCCACTTCTCACTAAAACCATGACCTTGGCTAGTGCTAGTACATTCCCATTCTGTAGATGAAAAATCAGAGAGTTAAGTAACCATGGACTAATCAAAATCAAAGGCTTACATTACATTACAACATCTTCCAACCATGATTACTCAACCTAACCCTGAATCTTTCTCCTGATGAGGGGCTCTTAAGGTCTGGAAGCAGCATATGCCATCTTTGGGAAGCAGGAACTTTTGGAAGGTTCCTGCTTTAATGAGCAGAAGTCTCTTACCTATTTGCTTCTTCTCATTAATTTTAGTTCTACGCTACTAGGTAATGACCAAGTTTTATGTGTTGGGAATGAAAATCCCAGAACCCTCCAGCTTCTTCACTAAATTCCATACCTTTGTTAAAAACATTGCAAAATTAACATAATTTGTTTTCCACTTCATGATCCTTTAGGTATGTAATCATGGCCTCTATGGATGCTTATCTTTGCCAGGATAAACATCCCTCTTTCTTCAACCACACTTATTTGGGAGTTTGACTCTCCCACTGTATTCTAGATTCTGTAATTATTTTATATTTAATTTACTAATCCTCAAATGTCTTATTCTGTTTTTCTGGCCTTGAAGCTCTCCAACCTGAATACTCTCTGCCTCTGGCTCCTGGCCACTATGCCACTATGTTTAGACACATGTATCATCTGATTCTCTCATGTGTTCTGTTCCTGATTAGAGTCTAAACTAAAAAAAATGATTTTTACATGGGAAAAAAGTAGAGACTCTGATATTACTTGCGTAGTTTCATGGCTCCTAAACCCTGGTGGCAGATAATTAAAAGTTTTACAGTTTAACCATTTAGTTCATATACATAAATACATATGGTGTGTATGTAAATATATATGTGCACAAAGACATATAGTTGAAAGATATGATGACAGGATCCAAAACTGGCCTTATATTCCACAATATTTTTCATATATGCTTGTCAAATTGAAGAATCTTTAGGTAGTTGTACTAACCACTGTCCACCTCAGTTAACTGAATTTTTTTCCTATGCTTAAAACAACCTTTTTTTCCTCTCTTTTGCTGGTTTCATCCATTCTCTCTGTTTACCAACAATCAGGACATCATTTCTGTGCTCTCGTTTAGTCAGTTTCTCTTTAATTAATCTGAAGATTTCCTTCCCTATAGTTTTCCCCATGATTAATTTCAGCTTACTTCACATACTCGCCATGAGTCAGTTGTGCTACCTGAAATCCATCATTATAAATTCTTTTTTTTAATTTCGAAGACTTCTCATTTTTCAAAAGTACTTTACTAAAAGAATATTTTTTAGAGAAAGGAAACTCCTTAAAAATCATACCAGATGTGTATGAGGTCATAAGATAAGGTACTATAACAGCTTACAAGAAGGGAAAGACCTATAATGGCCTGATTCACACCTCTGCCTATGGTTCTATTATCATCATGAAACAAATAAAAAAACAACGAAAAAAAAAACCATCTAAATGGTAATATATCCCACCTGCATATGCAATGAATTCTGCTAAAATTACAACAGAATGGAGTTAACAAAAGATCTATATATCTTGACTCCTTACAAAGGAACATAGTTACTACAATTCTGGGAGAAATCCATGGATCCCAAGGATGGAACCAGAATTATGTCTCAGTGTCTTGGCAAAATGTGGGATTTACTTGGGACTGAGAAGCATAAGCAGGAGGAGAAACATTTTTAAAAAAATCAGTAAAATGTAGTTTTCCATTTCGGAAATGAATGAGCACATAATTTGTATATTTTACATGTGCATATTTAAGACTAGGTTTTAAATTTCCAACCATTCACTGTGCAACAGTGAGATAGAGAATATGACAGACATGCTAAAGTCTAAAGAAACCCCAAAGCTGAGGCTGTAAATGCATGCATAGATTTCATGTACTAGGTACTGTTGCTTTTTTGGGTTTTGTCTCATTTTGTTTTTTGTTTGTTTTTACAGTGCTCTCAATAGTGCATTACATGGTCCAAGAGAGGAGAAAATATCCACCCCAACGTGTTATTTGTACTAGTAAAATACTCTCTTGAAATTTCAAATATGATCACATCACACAAAGAATTTCTAGCTTTGAAAGCTTGGTAGGGAGGGATGGGGGAAGAAAAAGAAAAGAAAAAGTCATAAAAAATCTTTTTGTTCAGTTATTGAAAATAATTAACACAGAAAACTAGCATGCATAAACCTCACCTATGTGTTTGTTTATTCACTCACTCATTCAGTCAACAGTGAACTCGTGATTGCCTACATTGTGCCAAGCACTACACACACATATCCACATTACAAAAAGCAAACACTTCCAAAGTGGTACAGTCTTTTTCTTTCTTTGTAGTATAGTTCCAAGGTTACCTCCTCTGGAAAGCCTAACTCTTTCAAGCACCGACAGTTCAAGTTTCTTTAGCAACCATGGGTCTCTGTCTCTATTTTTACTACCAAGAGTACTTCCCACCACATGCTGAGATTTACCATGACTCTATGCACTTAACAGGCCTTTAATAAATGGTTACTCACTTTTGAGCTGTTAGGCATTCCATCATATCACATATTATCACACCACCACCAACAACAATAAACTATTTTACCCAGTAACTGGAATTCTGTGGAGAAAGTTCTAAGGAAATATTGACATAAAATATCAAGACCAGCATTTGTGCTGATTTTTTTCCCCATGATTGACCCCTTAGAGAAAACATACACATTTTTGCTTGTGTGCCCCACAGATGCCTTATTTCCTAAATTATTATACCTCTTCTGATAGAGACATGGGTTCCAAAGGAGACGGGCTCTCACAGGAATGGAGGATGAAGAGACACATGGAGTTTCAATGGCACATAGATGCAAAGAAATGATAAACAGCGTTGGAAAAAAGAGAAACACAAACACCTAACTTACGTCTCTTCTAGAAGCATTAAATTCATTATGCAAGTGTGAATAACAGCATATATGACCTGAAAAGAGTTGGCAGAACTGCAAGGGTGCCCACAGTAGTCTCATCCTACTTGCATGTCCAGGGTGCCCATAAAATGCAGATGCCCAGTGTGAAGCTGATCCTGTAGAGCCAGTCAACCATGGCGGACTCTGTAGTCATGAATTTACAAAACTCTTTGCACTTCACTGGCTTAATTTTTTCGTAAAATCTAACCTCCCATTACAGAACATCACAATTTTCTCCCATTCTTTAATTTTCTGGATCTGTCCTTATGTTACAAGTACATTTATATTACCGTAACAACAGACTTACAAAGCAAAAATTGACTTAGTTTCTTAATACTCTCTAACAAAAAAATAGTTTCTTTCAAGTGGCATAAGAAATTTCAGAATTTTTAAAAGGGATTATAAATGCCTGCATTACTGATACTTAATATAACAATAATGTTAAACATGAGCATAAAGGCAGAAAGTACAATGTAGATTCTGCCACTGGAGCTCCAAAATATCATTGGTAATTACTCATTCCACAGACTAAGTGAAACTCTAATATTCATAACTGTTTAGAGAGAAAATCTAGCATGGAATCTATGGACTTAGGCACGGTACATTATGAAACACCATAAAAACAGTTCCTCGTATTCAGCTGTTCCCTTCTTGTATCATTCCTTGCTTATTTTCCCCCAAAACCAATAAATTTCTTCCCCATATCGCTGAAAAATCTCTGTTCTCTTTGTCTCTGTGTCTCTCTCTTTTACACTCACACACACAGATGTGAGTGTGAATATTACACATACACAGACGTTTATGAGAGTTTGACATCTTGTCCTATGAACAAATGAAGTTCTGTTTCTTGCTTGGTTCACTATACAGGAGAGCAAAAAGCAGTTATTACTTCTAACTTTAGATATATAATACCCATGGGAACTGCACAGTAGTACAAAGAGTGGTGTCATAGTTGAAACAGTGAATGGTATTCATGGTAACTCACCTGCCTAGACTACAAAGTATGGAAACCTGGAATTTGAAGGTACCATTAATATTATCAAAGCCAAACTTCTCATTTAAAGATAGGAAAGCTGAAGCGCACAAAGATCATACAGTATGACTAAGGTGATGATATTTCATTATACATTGTAGAGATGTGAATTTTGCCAGATTCCTTTAGCATAGGATTAATGACATGCCTTTGAGTCACCTCTTATGGATGTCTAACCCAAAAGTTACTATTTTTTTGGATTCTCAGTATTATTAGAGTTATTCTTTAGAGTAGGTTAGTATATCTTCCAAACTGTGGTTGCTACAGGTGTCACCAGGGTCTCAAGCTCAGGAGAAAAAAAAAAAAAAAAAAAAAACTGCCCTAAAGTAGGCAGACGCTACAGGACCATGGACAGTGGGACAGTCACCCAGTTGCTACAGCTGCTGCTGCTGGGGCACCTTTTCTCTCTGACCCCACCCCTGCCCCTTAGCAGTTTGCAGCCCATTAGTATTGCCATACATGGCATCTCAATGGCCCCAGGAGAGACAAGACCAACCATCAAATGTAAGTTAACTTCAAAGACATTCTGAAAAGCAAGATTTTTAATCATTTGGATATTTGTATACTATCTTACTTCAAGCTCCATAATATTTTACATGCTAGCCTAAAGAAAGAAAGATTGGCTGCATTTCCAGAAGAATGTAATGGTAGCACCAATGTGTGTGTGTGTGTGTGTGTGTGTGTGTGTATACATACATGTATATAATTTTTAATTGAGACCTCTGCTGTCCACAAATGGAATTCCTAATTGAAATAATTAAATAATTCCTTTATATTCACTTTACAAGGTGTTTGCAAAGGAGCATTTCAGAACAAGTGGCATTGAAGACTTAATTGCAAGACAAAAAATATTAAAATCAATTTGTTTAAACTACATAATACAGACAGATTTAGAAAAAACCTACCCCATTCTTTCATGAGCACATGGGAAACTACTTCAGTCTGCCAGCTGGTCTTGGTGGTGGTGGTGAAGACTACATTCATGACAGAGCTTGAACCTTGCAAGAAATAAGAGATTTCAGTAATCTCATGCAACATCCACAAATCTTGTGCAAAATTCAGCAATGAAATACAGGCTAGTAGCTATGCATTTTTATATTTTAAAAACAATACTTTATATATTTAAGTAACAAATACAATACCAGATACAAATAATCCTCTAAACAGCTTCAATCATAGTAGGATTGTTCTTTCAGTCACTATGTCCCTTATCTCTGCATATATGGATGTGTCAGGAAAAATAAAGTCACTGGACATAAGCTTTCTAAACAGAAAAAAAATGTTACTTTCTCATAATTCTATGCTATATGAATATTGTTATAATAAAGGCTTCTTTTGGTTAACTTAACAAGATAAACTATTTTAGTCTTAATAATACTAGGTGTGTGTTCATTCCTGCTGAATTTTTTTTTTTAAACACAGTGACTCTCTTCATTGTGGAATAAAAGATCAATACATGTGCTTTTTATTAATTAACTACTTGGACATTTGGCAGCCCATTTACTGCAGTTAAAAAAAAAAGAGGGGCTTAGGAGGTTGAGGATTTACTGCAGGCTTTGGGGTATAGCACTAAGTGCGGGAGCCTATCCTAATTCTTCTACCCCACTCTGGTTTAACCTCTTTAGCATTACCCAGTCTACCATAAATTACAACAAGCTGGAGCTATAGCCTATCCTCCAAAGCGACAATGTCTCTGAAAGCACTCTCTAGCTCCACATCAGTTTGAGAATTCCAAGACATCTGTGAGAGGATAAGTCAGTTTTAGGACCAGCTTCAGTTATAACTCACTTTGGAATCTCCCTTCTCTACAGGAAAACCTTAATCTAATGATTGTTCTCTAGCCTAAGGAAACATCATTTTTTCAGAAGCACAGGGATAGTTTCTAATATTTCTGAGAGTTTGGTCTCAGCCTGAAGTCTCAGGGAGTTAAGTCAGGAATAGCTTGATTTAAGTAAATGTGGGGCCTTTTCATTCAGGCAGACCACATGCCACAGGTAAACTATGGCAACTTGGTGTCATCTTTACACTTTCCTATTCTGTACATGAGAACTGATGAACTATTTCATATCCTATGAGTTTTCTTCAAGCCAGAGTGAGTGAGTGAGACTTGAGTGAGTGAGAGGCTAGAGAAGGAGAAAAAGTTCATGCTTCCTAAACAGGACACATCATCTTCTTCCTTTTTTGCTCAGTTGGGATGATAGTGATAGCTTCTGTCTGATTCTCCTTGTCTTGTATAAATATTCCTTTGTCTTACAGAATTATCCCTAATTTTTCTATTTGATGATAATAGCCATCCAGTGTGCCAGCAGTACAGCTTTGAAACCATTTTGTTGATGAGAAAACTGAGTACAAGCGAGGCTCAATGAATGAGCCAAGCTTGGTCAACTGCTAAAATATATCAGAGTCAGAACTTGAACTCAACATAAGAGAGATTTGCACTGTGTAATTTACATATCATCTGTTATGTATTCTGAAACTCCTGGGACTGTGCTCAATGACAGAGTCTCATAACTTTAATTATATGATTTTTTAAAATTCTTTTTAAAGTTTATTTATTGAGAGAGAGAGAGAGAGAGAGAGAGAGAGAGAGAGAGAGAGCAGGGGAGGGGCAGAGAGAGACGAAAAGAAAAAGAATCCCAAGCAGAACCCACCCAAGACTGCTCGCAGCCTAACTCGAGGCGCGGACCCGCAAACCCTGAGATCATGACCTGAGCAGAAATCAAGAGTTAGATGCTTAACTGACTAGGCCACCAGGTGCTCCTAATTATATGAATATTTTTAAAGGGAGAAATACTGAGTAAACGCTCATAGTATGCACTAGTGTAACAATAAAAAATGTAATTTCGTGCTGAGACCTCCCAAACCTGCTAGCATGTGAATTACACAGCAGTAAACACAAGATTTATTTGGGGATAGCTGGCATATAGTGTTAGTGAGAACAAATATGTAGGTTTGATTTCTCACTTGGGCCAGTTGATGCAATTCAGGCAAAAGATGTACTCTACACCTGCATGGCAATCCAAGTCAGTCAGTTTAAAGATATAGGAGCACAAAGGAATTTAGGTGAGAGAATATTGTTAGCTCCATGAAGAAGACACAAGTCAGCCACTCTACAGACCAACTTCCAATTGTCAATATCCTCTTTCGTTTCCTCTAGAAGTTTACTGATTACTTTGGTATGCACGTATTGGAATAATATTATCATATGGATTTAAGCACTTGAATATATCTACTTCTTGGATTTCCAGTTCCATGACTGATGTTGATACCACAAAATTCACACCACATCTTTTTTCAATAAATGAGTATCACAGTCCCAAAGATGAAATGAATCATGGCTTATAGCTTGTCTCCATTATCACGTTTTGCATATTTCTTGAAAATCCACAGTTAAGTCTGACAATGTTATAGATAAAAATCTCTCTAATCATGCAAAATTAATGCTGGGAAGTTTGGGAAGAAAAAACTGTCACTAATTCTTGACCTAATGTTAATCTTAGTTTCTCAAATAAATTGTGATAATTCACTTGTTTCTTCACACCCTTCAGTTATCTCATTCATATTTTTGCTCTGAGCCATGCTTACTCATATAGCTCTTGCAAACAATTCCATACTGGGATTTCAAAGAAGGCCAGAGGTAATGGGGAAGACTGAGGCCACATTTTCACATTTGATGTTGTCAACCAGAAAGGTCAGGAAAATCCAGTTCTGGACACTGGGATGACAGCCTTCTATAACTTTCCAGATTTGTGACTCATTTCCGGTCCTTCTGCAGGGAACCTCTTCTTAAATCTAGTGATTCTTATACTGTTACTTATGTAATTCTTCCTGCTGTTGGATATCAAGGAATCTCAAATCTTTTCAACACCTACCTCGTAGGAACATACAGGCTTCCTGCTATCTAGAATTAGAAAACGATTTCTAAGATTCTGAGCATCTTCTGAATATGTCACTGTGCTTTGTGGAAATCTGTGCTCAGCTTAACTGTACCTGCAGGAAAATTTCCCTGTGTAACAGATATCCTTGACACCATAATCAGATGTCTAAATCCTTTATGCTTTGGGAATGACTGAGCTATCCAGAGAAAAACTCAGATGCTGTCTTTACAAGGATCACCCTGGACTAAACAACTAGTAGATCAAGTGGAACCAAAGAAAGAGAACCAAAGAGTTGTTGTTATTATTTTTTTAAATGCCTACCACATTGTTCAGCATTCTCAGAGAAATCTGTGCAGCCTTTTATTATCTAAACTTGGCTAATACTAATTTATGACTATATCATTTAGCTCCATTTTTGACATATAGGATTCATATGAAAGTGTCTTCTGAGTAAAGAACACTTGCCTTCCCAAAAATAAAAAAAAAAAAAGGAAGATTGCTTTTAGTTACTAAATAAATTTGCTTATTCACAACAGCCATCGCGTCTCTTAAGGCATCACAGTAACATTCCCCAGTTTCTGTTTTAAAATGTTGGTTTTTTCCCCTTTGACATCTCGTACCACGGCTTTATGACACAATAGGGTATGCCTGGTTGGTGTGTTAATATCACAGTTTGAAGGCAGTAAGCTATGAATTCAAAAGAGAGAAACTACAAAGGACCAGAAAGTGTACTACTGGTTGAATAAAGCACATCCTGAAGTGGTAATTCAAGTTTTATTTTGTCACTTTATTAATGATACTCATTATATTATAGGGTATTATATTACATAAAAGGAATCATATGCCCCCAACTGTATATGGATAATGCTGTAATTCCATCAAGGCATTTCAGCAATGCTGTAAACTACCTAAGCAGAGCTTGAATAGCTTTTTTATTAGTACCAGAATCCAGAATGGAATAATAGCTCTGATTTTATATACATTGGGGATACATTATATACCACAATATGTATTTATATCAGCCAGGTATACTAAATGAACACAATTAAAGTGAAAATGTGCAATGAAATAATCAATCATAGCCTTGTAAAAAGAATTACCACACATCCCTTTGGAGCTCCAAATCCCTTCCCATTTCTGTCCATCAAAGAATCAGGAATGCCAGGAAGAAAAAGGGGGGAAAATGTACTCTGCCCAAACAAGAGAAGACTTGCTAACTTGCTTCCCCAAGTTAGCAATCTAAATGGTTGCAGCAACTTACAATTTTCTGTGCTGCTTAGACAGAACACCCAGGAGTGTGCTGGGTCTCTG
This sequence comes from Panthera tigris, assembly GCF_018350195.1. Lineage (NCBI taxonomy): Eukaryota > Metazoa > Chordata > Mammalia > Carnivora > Felidae > Panthera > Panthera tigris. The sequence continues at coordinate 82,970,706 of NC_056667.1, read as the reverse complement.
CATGCTTGCTATGATGCACAGGCAGAAGGGCTTGGCACAGTGTGTCCTTCCTCCCTTCTGAGGGCCACAGACACTTGAATACTTTTCCCATGAACATCAGAGACAGTTTTACTGCTTTGAAAAATAAATCGTAAGATACATTAGCAAGGACTGAGCAGTAACAGCAAGGCATCCTTTTAGTGTGGTCACAGTCTGTGTTTATATACGGAAAGTGATGGAAATGACAGCTAACATTTATTGAATACATACTATATCCCGCACTGGGTTGAATGCTGTATATGCCTCATCTGGCTTAATCCTACAACTCTATGCACAGGCACTATTATTAACACCATTTTCCAGAAGAACCCACTACTTGCAATGGTCCTGTAGCCTAACCAGGATTCCAATGTCTGTAAACATCAGTCTGGTTTTCTAAGTCAGACCAGCTCTGAAACTCCGGCACACAACCATGTGCATTGGGATAGCATTTCTTCCACTTTTCCAAACTAAGGATTTGCACCAGGACAAAGCTGCTCAGCACTTTCTTTCTTTTTTTTCCACCCTGCTGAGCACTTTCACATCCCTACTTTGTAAGCATCCCCCTCCCACTTGAATAGAAGAAAAATTCCTATCATTCTGATATTATATTTTACTTTGTTCCAACTTCCCAGAATTCTTGGTTCTTTGGAGAAGCTATCCCCTGGTCTCACAAAACTGAAAAAAAAAAAAAAAAAAAAACACTCCCTCGTGGCATCTTTCTAGAGGTGTTTGAGAGAAAAAGATGGGTCTTCTGGCCTGAAAAATGGGAAAGAAGATTTGGAGTAGAGAAGCAAAATTCAGGTGATGAAGCCCAAGGTCTGTGCTGAAATTTCTAAATTTTTCAGCAAGATTAATAACTAAGAAGAAGTACACAATGTTTCATCCAAACACAGAATGAGCTTTAAGATACATATACTTTAATTTAAACTAACTTCAATAAACACTAGTTATATGGTTTTAGGAATATCATTGAGTAATTCCAAATCTAAGTTTCCTCATATCTAAACATTATCTACTTCACAATGTTTTTATTAATATCATATAGGATAAGTTGTACAAAGTAACTTGTGTATGTCTGACATACTAAAGCATGCAATTCATTTCATTGTACAAATGGAGAAATGATTATCATAGGAGTGCCTTTTAGAATCTTTTTTCGCCCACAAAAATCAGAATCATTTCTGCTGTATTACAATGTGGAAATTTTAGTGAGGATTCCGAATAAGGATGCAATCTTTTGGACAATGAAAAAAGAATAACCTTAGTGCTGAGTTTGTTTTTGGCGTTCATCTCTTATGGACAGAGAGTAGATTCTAACATTCTCTTGGTCTTGACCTTTAGGCAGCTAGCTGTCAAGCAGCATGAGCGTGGGCAGTGGGTTTTCTGCTGGTCATAACACACAAGGGGATGACAAGCTTAGAAGAAAAGAAGCAAAGACGTCACAGAAAAAGGAAGATGCCAGAAAACTTGGAATAGCAAGCTATATTTTTCCAAACCAGGTTATCTATATCAGTACTGTCCAACAGAAATATATATAAGTCATAAATGTGAGCCACATATATAATTGTAAATTTTTAGTAGCATCACATAAAAAGAAATAGATTAATTTCCATAATACATTTTATTTAGTTCCAAATCCAGAATAGTATCATTTCTAAAGTAACCAATGTAACAGTTATTAATGAGATATTTTATATTCTTTTTGTATACTATGTCTTTGGAATTACATCACATCTTTATTCTAGACTAGCCACATTTCAAATGCTCAGTAGCCACATGTAGCTAGTTGCTACCACATTGGGTAGCACAGAAATGGATAAATGTGCTTGCTTACTTCTTTTTGCCAGTAGCCTCTTGTAAGATACAGTTGTGGTGGCAGCCGCATCTCGTCTTGAGCAATAAAGTAACAGCACCCTCACCCACCCTCACTCACTGGTTTTGGAATAGTATTAGCAAGGAAGTAGTGTTCCCTGAGGCTAGTGGGATGATTTTCATATTCAATCAAGAAGAAACCCTTAAGGGAAAGTGAATCACAGAGTAAAATATTAGATCCATGGTCTACACAACTTCCTCTCATCAGGAGATTCTCCTTCTACAACTTTCTCAGGTGTTAGGGAGAAGAGAGTCTGTTTTATGGTGGCTAAACAAAGTACATTTTTACAGAGTACCATTCCATTTTGCATATTAAAAATAATAATCTTTATATAGAGCCACTTACTGTCAAACACTGTTCTACATACATTGTATGTATCATGTATCAGCTCACTCAAAATATTATTTTATGAATATTGTTCAGATGACTAAGACAAGCACAGTGAGTTCTAGGAAGTTGCCCAAGATCCCATAACTAGTGAGAGGTCCATGTGGAAACTGGACCCTGGCGGTCTGGTTCCTACTATGGCTTTATTGCCCCAGTGCCTTAGGCATATGCCTGACTCCCTAATTAATGGGAGTGGCAGCAATGACAGCCACAGTGCATGTAGTTTTGGAATAAAAACCAGATCTCCTGATCCTCAGCAGCCTGGACTTCTAACAAGCATATTAACTTACATAAAACCCCAGACCCTTCACCATATCAGCACTTTTGTAAGCAACTTATTCAGTTTAAACAGAATCGGCTTCCTCAATTTCTCTGCATATATTCAAGAAGAACACAGCTGTTACATTTGGAAGATCTTGGCAGTTAATGGACAATTGCATAAAGAAAAAAAAAAACTGGCTGAGGTGAAATGCCTTTCGTTCCTTTCCCACTTCAGTTTTCACTGCCTCTCTTACTCCTGTTGTATACTCCTGTTGTAGGACTCTAAATTTTTGGTAGAACAATTTTAAAGGCTTAGGAACTTTAGAAATATCCTCGCTCAAAGTTTTAGGCATCCCCCAAACTGGAGTGGAGAATAAGTGGGGAGTGAAAGGCTTCCCCCTCTCCAGCCTGCTCAATGAGATCCTGAGAAATTGATACGCACATCAGCCTGCAATTCCCCTTTCCTTTCCACCCTGCTCCAAGATTCACCATTGGAAAGGTTGGGAGGGATAGTTACAGAAATAACAGCTCCTTTTCATCCACCTACCTAATCTTCAGGATCTCTGCCTATTAGTGCTACTTTTCCTCTCCAAAGCTATTCACTGTGCTCAGTAAGTGAAAAAGGAATAACTTTAGAATCGACAAACCTGATTTGAATCACTGTTACTTACTAACATTGTGACTTTAGGCACTTCATTGAAACAGGTGAGGTTCAGCATGAATTGGCTACATATGGCTAAAAACACCGATCTCTCAGAGTTATTACTAACACCACATGTGTATAAAATGCCAAGCACAGTGCCTGGCAAATAAGAGTGACTCTTCAAATGATAACCATTATTAATATTTTAAGGAGAGTAAGGTGAGGCATCCCTTCCTACAGATTCTTTTGGTCCCAGACTGATATTTTTAATTTATAGCATCCAGGCACTGTACACACACTGAGAAATCCTGGAGCATACCTACTGAATAGTGATCCTGCCTTTAGAGATGCCCTCCCATGGCTTTCCAAAGACAAAGCAGGAAAGGAAATACAAAACCCATGTATCAGAGTTCACGAAGAGGTGGAGAGAGTCATCTGCTACTCCCAGTATTCTTCCACTCCTTTCTAAACAGATGTGCAATTCCTTTTTGTGAGGACCTAAAATAAGTACACTAAGGATACAGAAAACATTCTGTCCTATGGTCCCTTTCCATCCCCACAGGGTGTGCTAATTGCCGGACACGGCCACACAGCCAAGCAAGCATCTCTGCTCTCCAGGTCTACGTGCCCATAAATTATGTCCAGTTCTATCCCAGAACTGCTGAGTCACTGTGGACAGCCCACACAGGTCTGCCAACCACACATTCCTCTGATAAATGAGAGCAGAAATGGTAGAGCAGGGAGCTAGGGGTCATCACCCCTGCTTAAGCAAAAGCGGGAGCAGTATTCTACCCTCTCTGCTTTGATGACTCATAGGAATACAGTGGTCATTTAGAGAATTGGGCTCTCCTCTAACAAGCTGAGGAGGTATGGGGGTGCTGAGCCTCTTGCCGCATTTCTCTGGGCAGAATCACACGGGCCTAGATGCTGACCACAGGAAGAAGAATTGAGCTTCAGGTCTTTTCACAATATATTCCATCCATCCTACAATTACCCATATTACTGGATAGACACATCAGCATATGCAGTACAAGATGTCCACACCAGAGCATGAAGCCCTGCTGATGAAATCCCAAGAGCTAAAAGGACTTAACATTGAGTATGATCATGTGAAAAGTCCAGAGCGAGGTATAATACCGTGCACTTGATTTTTCCCCTCTCCTTTGCCTCGTGCTCTAAATATGTCAATTACAAAACCCTTTAATGTAAACCAGAGTAGAGATGAAATTTTAAAAACCCTTTGTTCACTCAGCAAACACTGACTAAGGACTATCGGTAGACCAGTGATGGGAATAAGACAAGGGTATTTTCTTCAAGTTCACTGCCTGTAGGTGAAGGTGGATGCCTCTGTAAACGAACACAGTACAGTGCAGTATGTGCTATAATGGAGACAAGTGCAAATAGCACTAGGTTAAGGTCATTTAGGGGAAGTGTGAACTCTGGCAAATACCACAGATTAAGAACACGGATAATGGAAGAAGAGCCAACAACAAAAACTGAGAAAAAGAACTCAAGAGTTCTACTCAATTTTCAGTAGACCACTTTCCCTTCTACTTCACAGAAAAAAATAGAGCCCATCAACTTTTCAACCCCACACAAAGAAACTCTTTGCTAGATTCACACACCCTTATCTGCCTTCCTCCCACCTTAGAGGATGAGGTGTCCCTCCCACTGTCATGACTACAGTTCTGGCTTCTGCTCCAAACCCCTCCTGCCTCCTCAGAAATACATTTAAACCAATTATCCCTTCTCTCTTCTCTTCTCCAGCCTCTTTCCCAGCATTTCCCCACAGCTTATTAAAATGCTCAAGATTCTCATCTAATAAAAGCTCTCTCTTGGTGTCACATATTCCTTTCTTCACCGATTTTCTCCCAAAATACTCAAAAGTTTTGCCTACCCTGACAACTCTCTTATTAGCTCCTCAATGAAACTTACCTTCTATCGTCACCACTTGACTGAAAACACTCTTACCAAGTTCACCAAAGACTGCTTAATTTCAAAACCCAATGGTCATTTTACAACCGTCGTCTTATTAAATCTCTGTTGCATCTGCCACTGTTCAGCATCCTCCTCTTAGAATTCTCTTCCCCTTCGGTGTCTGTGGCTTTAACACTGCTGTGGTTCTCCTCACGCCCCTCTGATGGCGCCTTCTCAGTTTTCCTTCCTGGGCTCCTTTCTTCCATCTGCCATTTAAATGTCGATGTTCCCCAGGGATTTGGCTGTGCTTCTAGCTGCCTGGCCTCTGCCTGTTCCCGTCTATTTTCTAAATTCCAGATTTCCAGTTGCATCTGTGAGCGACACAACACCTCTCAACAACTACTTTTATTTTGTGACTAAATTAGCTGGAGTCAGTTTTTGTTGCTGAGAACTGAGAATGGAGAAATCTGGCTTAATAGCAAGCCTGGTGAAAAAGAACACAGAATGCAGTTGTGTATGAGCCCAATATGAATAAACTGGAGCTGCCACACAAACCAGCAAACAAACAAATAAGCACCTCAGTAGACAGACAGTGCTCAGACCAAGTAACATGCCACCTTACTCTGCAGCTGACGTATGGTGTCTAATTTGGGGCATCACACTTAAAAAAAAAAAAAGGAAGGAAGAAAAGGAAAAGGAAAGGAAAGGAAGGGAAGGGAAAGAAGGAAAGATGCATTTAAAAAATGGACTCTACAGGAAGAATTATACCAGGGAGTGGGAATACAAAGATGAATAAGATCACTGACCTTTAGAAGCTTCTCTAGTGCGGAAGGTAAATGTCATTGCTATAATAAAAGTGCTAGAATATAAAAGAAGTGCTGGTGGCATAAAGGAAGCGTAGCCAAAGCTGCCTTGAGGAGCAAGAATGGTAAATATTTGGGCTAGGTGTTGAGCAAGGAATAGATTTCGTCCAGAGAAGGATGAAAAGGTGGTCATTCCAGGCAGAGTGAATGGCATTCAGAAGACACAGCGCTGACAGAGGGTCTAGGGTCTAGGGTAAAGGAAACAAAGGCACCCCCAGTTGAGAAGAGAGATGAAGAGTCATGTCTGGTCTATAACTCAATCCCTAAACCTTCACAATTTGGGTATCAAAAAGCCTAGAACCATATTTTATGGGGGTCAAATGAAGAAAACGGGAAAAAAAGTGTAAGGGACACAAATGTCGGCACACAACTGAAGAGAGGTCTTTTGAAAGTATGAATATGCAAACCTTTTGCCTATATGTTTACACAATTCAAGGAAGAAATTACTGATGACTGGACTTACTCCACAATAGAAAGGACTAACTTATAAGGGAAGTGAGCTCTCTGCCACTTGCAATATTGAAGCTTCAAGGAAAATTATAATTTGAATTAACTGGGTAAGAATTCAGGTTATATGAACTTTAAGGTTACTACTAATTACAAGGTTTCAACTATTTCTCTGAATTAGTTTTGCTGCCAACTTATTTGTGTTCTTAAGCAGCCAGCTTTTCAGTGAAAAACCACTGTGCATATGGCTCTCTTTCTTAAAGTGATGGGTCAGTAACAGTAGTCAGGGAAACCTATCACTCTTCTCTCATTTTTTTAGGGCTCAGAACAAAATACAGACTTCCACTCAAGAGCTCTTACTTTCATTCCATTTGAATAACCTACTCCATTCATTTTTGTCATCTTCCGCCATCACTTCAACTTGGAAGGAATAGAATCCATATATTAATGCCTGACCATAACTGGTTCTTCCATTTCAAAGAAAGTTCCTTTACCCTCTTCTTCAATTTTAGTCTAGTATATTCTGGCTTGCTTCTTTTCTTACCCAACCCATTCCTCATTTTCAGAACTGGAATTCTTACCCATCCCCATCTTTAATTTTTTTGAAAAATGATTTTTCAACCAAACCCACGTTATAAATTCTCAAACCTAAATTAATCCCAAATTTTACTTTTATACTCCTGTATCTTTGTTGTCAAAAAGACAAAAAAAAAGTTTTCTTTTCACAACTGTATCACAGTTGATGCTACAACATATTTTGTGGTTGTCAGTCTTAGCTGAGCCTTCATGATGGTAATTAATTTTCTTTGGCCAGCCAATATTTCCCTCAGTAGCTATTCTAAACCTTCCATCTCTTCAAGAGAAAAGTCAACATCTGCTTAGCAGATGATCTCGCCTTGTGCTTCATGGGCAAATTTGAGGGCATTTGGTAATCGTCATTTTCTTTCCTCAACTTTCAAAATTATTTACATGAATCTTCATCTTTGCCTTTTGCATTTTGACCAACGCTTTTACTCTAGATAATCCTCTTAATCCCCTCCCATCTCATTTTGGATCTCATAACACTAATTAACACCTCCTTACTGTATCATCTCTTTCCTCTGGACTGAGAAATTCTGGTGATTTTTTTTCCTCATTTTATATGGATCACTGAATACGTTATAGGTTACATAAAGAATATATCTGAGGCTATAAGGTGACAACTAAGAGGCCTTTGTATTAGTTTGGGAAGGAGATTATAAAGGTATAAGCTGAAAAATGGCCCTAGTGATGGGGAGGCTGAAAAGATTCAATAAATAATTAGGAGATCAATTCAGCATGGTAATTAATATTATTACACATTACAAGAAGCATATTCTGTCACTGCCACTGAACTGAATGGACCTACTAAAACCACTGATGTTCTTTGCCCCAGATACCACTGCCTCCTACAGGATGTATTGTTCACTATCTTTCTTCCTGAGTCGCTAACATCAGATGCAAAGTCCTGGACTAGCACATCTGATTGGCCAAAACAAGGTCATATACCAACTTTTGAGCTGCTTGGGAACACTGCTCCAAGAATGCAAGTATTTGACATTTTGAGCTTCTGGTTGGAGGCAAACTATCTCAACACTGGAAGAGGATTAGATCCTGGAGAGAAAATACAATTGTGACTGTATTTGCACCGTATGTTTTTGAACACAAAGGCAAATTTTTCTATCAATTCCTATTAAGTAAGTTTTTCAGTCTTTTACTCCCAATTTTAACATTTTTACCTTCATGCATCTTGAATATGTTCCCACATTTGGGTTATCCAACCATTTAGTTACTAAATAAAATCACCTATCCTAACACAAGCCTCTGGCAAAACGGTAGAGGGCAAGGACAAGGACAAGAACAAGAACAAGAACAAGAACAAGAACAAGAACAAGAACAAGAACAAGAACAAGAACAAGAACAAGAACAAAGGTTTGTTAAATAAAGATAAAGACTCTCAAATTGGAAGTTAATCTTAACCAGTCCCACTGTGAGAGCTGTTGAATGGGCTGTAAAGATGCCTAACTATGCTGTGACCCAGCCATCCATGTTCTCTCACTCCTAACCAGGTATCTAGAACTCCTCTGACATTGCAGCCAACAAGTAAAAACTCAGGTGCACCATGTTGGCAATGTTCTTTGGACTTACTGAGATAGTAGAACTACTCAAAAGGGGGGAAGGTGTGGGTAGATAATTTTAATATGGTATTTTTTTTCTTTTTACTAAACCAAGGATGGAAAATAAGAAAGGAAAGATGGGGAAATGTTTCCTATGGGAAATGGAACATAGGAATAATCCCACAGTAGCTATTAAAGAACACTGAAGCCTGAAAAAAGTGGACAATCTGCCAACATATAAGCAAGAAGAGACTGTCTGACATGATGACCTGCCACTCTACCTATTGGCATAAAGTGTCATAAAAGAGGATGTGTCAAATATCAAGTGTCACTAGAAGCCCTGGAGCAACATGTTCACCAGAAATAATTTTCCCCAAACTTATTGCTTTGAAAACCAACAGGTGTCAACTAATTCATAACTTCAGAGGGGAACCCAGAACTGCTGGCAAAAGGCCCTATACCTTTAGAATCACAATTTGTCCCAACTGGGGTCCCCTGCAGCTTCAGAACTGGCACACCAGGCGATGGCTCTGTAGCAAAAGGCTTTTTTGAACTGCATTTTTTTCAGCAGTTAAATCTGAGCTGTAACATTTGGCAGGTTTCCTTGCTAACATTTGGCAATAATTGTTTATCAAATGCTAACAAGGAATGCTGCCAAATGTAACAGCTCTGACTGAACCATCTAAAATATAATATTGAGGCAAAAGTCTACAGACATGTGCTCAATCCTTTCTGACTAATCCTAGAAATAGGATCCTGTGCCCTTGGTCATCAGACCATGCTGCACCACAGCAGGGATGCACAGGGACCAGATTCTCTTTCCTCTGCACAGTGTATTATTTCCCTTGATTTCTAAGGGAGTTCATGAGAGAAAGATGCCTGATAAACACAGAGATGGAAATTTACAACAAGCTAGAGACCACATACATTCTAACTTCATCAATTTGTATGCAAATTTGTGAAAGATCAGGCAACAAAACCAAGGCTGGATTATCTTTGGTGAGCAAATTATTTTTTAATCACACTGGTCCTCCAACTGGTCTTGTTATCTCCTAGAAGGCCTCATGATTGTGCACATTTGATTCCTTTCTCCTAGCTCTCTGTGCATTATCTAACCTTCCCTGTCCTTGTTAATCCCAATCTTTAAAGGTCTAGCTCAAATGCCACCTCTTCTAGGAAGACTTCCCGACCCTACCTTCTCATTATTCTTTCCTACACTGTTGGGTTACTTTTATATTAAAGTTGTATTGCCTGAAGCCTTATTTGGTCCCAGACACTACTCCGTATTACTAGCACATTCTCCTAGGCAGTTCAAGTAACTAAAATCTTACCTTCCTCAGTCAGCCTACCAACATGTTGAGGCCAGGATCTGACTGCTCTGTTCTCACAACATTCCTAACTGTGGGACGGTATGAAATTCTGTAGTTAAGGATTTTGTGGCTAGTCTTAGAGTACACGTAATAGAAGAAATGCTTTTCAAGTGGTTTGGAAGTACTAATTTAATTTACATCCTGATACCTGATATGGTAACTCTAAAGGATGTTCAGCTATTCATCAAAATAGATCTTTTCAGAAACTCTCCCAGGTAATTTTAGTTTATATGGGCTAAATTTGGGGAGCGAGGTATATCTGAAAAGAATCAAACTGCTCTTCTTCAGAAGAATTCAAAGATGCAAACTTTTAAACATTTAGTGATCTTGTATTGCTGCTTCGCTAGGCCCTTGGAATACAAAAATACGAAAGATATTGCCCTATTTTTTTGGTGCCCTACTCTCATAATCTCAAAAAATATGCTTGAAAATGTCAAAATTATTACTTTAATACCTAAAAAAAATAGATGAGGGATAGAAATAAATAAATCACCCTTCTTTTATATGTTTAAGCAAAGAAAAAATGTCATTTATGATCTCCCCTAAAGACATCTGAGGGTATTTCCTATTTTATACAAATACACTATCACATCAGACACACACACAAATCACCCATAGTACTGCAAGCCGAAGGACTTAGAAATGAGCTCATGGGGCAGAACAGTTAGAAAAACCAGAATCAAGGCTCTCATCTCCAAATGGAGGATTTGGGTACTGCAGTTAAGGTATCTAGACTCTAAGAGCCAGGAATCATTAGGTAATTTCATTAGGTTCCCAGATATCTGGATCCCTCATATTTAAAATAAGGATATTAATGCCTTCTTTGATTTAGGTCAAAGGCCTCTGCCAGATATCTCTCAGACTCTACATATAAGACCAATGAATCTCTTCTTCAGGACACTAAACAAGACCACAATAAATAACAACAAGAGTTATAAGCAGGTAAGGGTCAACTAAGGACACCCAATGATAATTTTTAAATTTCAGGGTTTTTACCTAAAAAGCATATTCCTACTCCAGTCTTAAATTGTGCCCAGGGATCAGAGCAGTTTTGCCTTGTCTACGTAAAAGGAGACACAAGTGGAGTTTCCCTCATGGTATTCTAAAAGACTGTTAGACACAAGTCATCCAGGGCCGCCAGCCAAATGAACGCTTCGTCCTATGCCTTCCTCAACCTTAACTCTATGTGAAAGGCCTACTACATAAATGGTAACCAAGCAGGAAAGTGAACCTTCACACAAAGGTTTTCAGCCCCATAAAGCACTTAATTTGGGCATGTCTTTTTGGATCAGTGCCAACAGACTGATTCATAAACTTGTCAAGGCTTGGGCCTCCTTACAGGCTGCACAGGTGAAATCTTTTTAGTGCCTCTCTAGGCTATGTTTTCCTCCTGAACTCAGGCAAATCCAGCTGCTGTTCAGGCCGTGGGAGGGCATGTTGCCTTTTGGACTGAGAAGAGTGGAGTCTGTGTTAGCCAGAGGACACTTAGAAATTTGCCTTTTTACTATAAAAAGAGATCATCACAGCTTACACAGTGCCTCTGCTCAGAAAAGCACCTCCTCATTATTTTTTCAACAGATGTCTTACTGAAGCATATTTTACTATTTATGTTAGCCTCCTGTAAAACATCTGAGAAAATTCAGAATAACAATGAAAAACGATTGTGTTCACAAAATCAAGTAAATCCAATAATATTTCTGACAGAATTGATTACAATAATGTCAAACACCCCTCTCCACTCTCTTTGAAAGTTATTTCAAACATAAAGATAATGAAATATGTTGCCTGTCACTTGTAAATTGTGTGCTGAAAGTCTGAAGAGATAATTTAAAGATTTCCAGGTAGAACAACACATTTCCTTTATTTTATTTGTCAAGGAAATATATTAGTTAGGAACTTTGTTCTGTGGAAGTTGGAAACCTCAAAAGAGGGTCAGACACTTAAAGTGCAGTATGAATGTCTTCATGGGTCACAATTCCCGAATTGTAGAAGCTTCTTTATGTGTGTGGTATGGAGCAGGACAGATATTTAGGTTAATATTTCCATAAAATTTAGATTTTTTGTTGTTATGGTGGTATAGCATATCAGTTAATAGCATGAATGTTCAGCATTAAAAAAACTGGGATCAGATTTCTAACTCCATCACTCACTAGCTGCAGGACTTGAGAAAGTCACTTAACCTCTTGGAGCTTCCATTTTCTCCTCTGTAAAAAGAGACAATGATAATTGCCTCATGGGTGTGTAAAGTGGATAAAATGTCTGTAATATATGTAAATCACTTTCAGGGTATGCAGCACATAGTAATCGTTCAATAATGACAGCTATTATTGTTGTTGAATGCACTAGTAGCTATCATTGTTATCAGGTATCTAAACATATGCCTTCAACTCTCTTTTCTGTTTATTTCCATTTTATTATTTTAATCTCATAATGACATAATAGTCTTATAGCCCTTCCACTTTGATTCCTCACTAAATTTTGTGAGGAGGGGCTTATTATCTTCTTTATCTCTTCACTCTCTGTCTTCCCCACTATACGCAGACTCCACAAGGGCCTGTCTTGATCATGACTGACTCCTCAGAACCCAGCACATAGCTGTCATATAGCAAGTGTTCACTGCACAGTGGTTAAATAAATGAATGCACCAGCATGTTTTTTATACAGATGAGGAAACGGGAGACTCTCAATAATTCAATAAATTGCTTAAAATTAAAGTCATTTCAATAAGTAAGTGGAGGAACTACATTCTGAACACTGATCTTCATTATCAGAGCTCCCATCCACTTTTCTGCACCTAGGTTTCTTGTTGAGCCTAGAGCTGTATGTGGTAGAGCTCTAGAAACCTAACCCACAGTTTTTCCTAACAATTTTTCAAAGCACACTTTCCCTCTACAATATTCTTAATGGAATATCAAAGGGGGCAGCTTGTAAATCTCAGTTAGTGGAGTCCTTTTGAACACCAACCACTGACATTCAAGCAGTTAGGCAATTATTGCTGCTGGATATCCAAAGGTCCAACCTGCATGTTACCAGTACTTCCATTTCTAGTGAATTTACCACCAGGGACAATAAAAAGGAAAATAGTGAAATGGTAAAGCAAGTGTCTGATGGTTAAATGTCACAATAACGGATTTCTACAGCTTAATTTTTGTTGGGGAGAAGAAGGGTGAAAGGGAATGTTCCCTGAGAAACAGTAGGGAACAGTTAGTAGTTAAGCCAATTTATACTTGTATATTTTGCTGTCATCAATAAAAGACATTTTATTGCTTAGCTCTTTTAGATACATCAAATTAGATCTTTATTTTAACAGTTTTATTGCTGGATAATAATAATAGTACACAGTTTATAGTGCTAAAATATGTTCCTCACTGCTAGTACACATGGGTTAACTTGCTGGATATTCATCACATCCCCACATATGCAAAGGGAGGTATTATTTCCCCTATTTTCCAGAGGAGGTCACTGAAACCAACAAAAGGCTAAGAGACTTCTTTGAGATCATGCAAACCAGGACTGGGGCCATTACCTGACTTCTAGGCCAGTGTCTCTTCTCCAGGGTATCCACATCAAGTTTACACAAATAGGTCTGGTAGTTCCATTTAAATTTTGACTTGGTTCTAAGATATTCCTAATATGTCAAATGTTTGTTGCTTGCCAAAGAGGAAGGGAACTGGAAACAATGCTGACTTTGTACTAGCTTTTTTTTCTGTAGGAAATTCTATAGTTTATATCAGAAGAGAGGCCACTTAATATCCTCGTCATGTTTATTTTAGAGTTTCAATTTTTCTAACTTTTAATAAAAGTCTATACATTTTATAAAAGAAAAACACAACATTGAGAATACTTTAAGGTCAGTCTCCAAATCTGATTAGCATCCTCCAATGAATACTTAGACTTATTTCATAGCCCAGCCTTAATTGTATTTACCTTTTTCAGAGCCAGAGTGTCAACATCACTCAGGTTGTTGATGTGTGGGGTATGCTGTGAAATCACAATGGACCTGTGGGGGACTGATTAGTATGACCTACTATTTATTGGGCAGCCACAGCATCTTGACATTGACCAGAACATAGAAAATAATTCCAAAGAAAATAGGGTTCTGGTCCTTTACTAATTAAATATAGGAGGGGGCTTCTTAAATAAATACCTGGTTTGTAAGAATATCTACAATTCATAGTCAAACATACAACATGACATGCTTGTGAATTTTAAAACACCAAAATGCAATGCCTGTGAAATATAGTTAAGTAGCTCACATTTATGACAGAGTAGAATTCTATTTGGATCTCTTTGTTGCATTCAAAGCAAGACCGCACGTGTTAACACAACCCTTCCCTTTGTTACCAATACTTTGCTAGGCACTATATGAGGAAACAAGATTAAGGTTAAAAGTCCTGGCCTGAAAAGAAATTGCACAGTCACTGAGGAGAAAACACTGAAACACAAAGTGTACTCGGCAGAGGTGCTCAAGGGAGGATCCATCTGATGAAATGTCTTGAAGGCTGCTTTGCCCCTGGCCACTCCCCCACCTCTACCTCAACACAGGTGGTGCTCAGTATTTCATGGCATTTTTTGTTAATAAGTCTTGCCTTTCTTGCAGCTTGGAAGTCCCTTAAGGGGACACCAGTATGATGTAGAGGGAAGATCCTGAGTTTTAGGGTTCAAAAGTTCCAGGTTTAAATTCTGGATTTCCAATGAACAGGCTGAAATATTAGGTAAATTATCTAACTTCTCTGTGCTCAAGTTCCTCATCTTTAAAAAACTGTTGCAAAGGTATACACAGGAGAGTGCCCTGCATGATGTATGCAAACCACAGGTGCCCACTGAATGTGAACCTCCCTACTTTCTTATATCACATTGTATTTTTGTATCCCTAAATACCTTGCACCCTGTATTTGTAGTTGCTGACCATGATCTGAAGTGAAAGGACAAGAATGTCATTAGGTGTCCACAAGAGTTAAGTGACAATTTTAACCCAAGGAGGAGGCCTTAATTAGATCAATTTGCAGATATGAATGTAGGCCATTCTGTCGAGATGGTGGATTATTTCAAAAGAAGATTTTCCTTTGCAGAAGGACAGAACTCTACCAGAAAACAAACTCCCTTTCATGTTGTTCTTAGCCAAGAGCAGATGTCTGGCAATATGAAAACAGAGTGGTTATTTTCACAAATGAGATCTTTCTTTCTGCAGACAGCATTGCAAAACTGACTCTGGCTCCCATATGAGGTTTCAAGATTACTCTCTGTGCAATGTTTTTAGCAGTATTCCTGCAGTTGCATTAAAAGGCACCATGACCTCTTTAAGTGCATGGAGGATCTCAATGTGCAGTTATAAGGACTCAGAATTCATTGCTCTTAACCAACCAGCGGGTTCCCAACTCTACTCCTTTGGGAAGCCCAATTAGCCTCTGATTATTTTCAATGCTGGTGTCCCCCTCACCGCCCCTTTTAACCCCATAGCTTCATTCTACCACTGTGAAACATGTATTGAGTTTGTCAGGCCATTTTTTTCTCCCAGTGTTTCACATTAGTATTATATGGAAAAGGCTCCGGTTTAGCTACACTCACTTGCTCCTAATGGTAGTGAAGGGTTGTTTTACCTAGTGATGAATATATAGTAATTTCAGGGACTATATTAGTATGCATTATTCAAAATTGCCTTTCTCATTGCTTTGCAGACTGAATTACCTATTGCCCAAGCTAGGAAAAAACAGCTCAAAGACACCAGCCCTGACTCACAACCTACAGTGTAGCTCAGACAAGTTCACCAGCCTCCTTTTCAGATACTGACTGTGACTGCTGGTAGACACAATGCAAGTTCCTTTTTTGTCCCTTTCTCTCATTGAGCCCAGCCTTTGGCATGGTCTGATTTGTTTAAAGAAGCCAAATACCTGTGGAAGAAACAAAGGAGCTCATGTTATATGGACTTGATAGAAGAATCCAGATAATTTACACCAAAAAGCTAAAACTGAGATAAAACACAATTTTTACATTCTATCCACATTGTATTTCATTTCAGAGCCCCTCAATTTACAAATCTTGACTAAGTGCTTTAGCCATTACATTTTCTTACCTAATCCCAACTCCCCAATCTCCCACTGCTGACTTTTCTACTTCTAGGTGTGAGTTGTAAACATGTTTAAATTTTTAAAACTCTATGGGTTTCATCTTCAGAAATTTGAAAAGCAAAACACTCTAAGGAGCCAACCCTGAAGGGAGAACTGATAGATCTAAGAAGATTCCAATCTTGTCTACAAAAATGTTTTCCAAAATTGGACAATATGTTCATTTTTTATACTGCCTAAGAGCCCATTCATTCATTCAACAAATGATATTAAAAGTTTAACAGATGCCAGGCCCTATGCAAGGTGCTCTTATTTCTTCACAGGTTAAATTAATTTGGAATAATAAGCTTCCTTTTTAAACAATGCAAACACTGGTTACCAGACAGATATAAATTAATCTCCAGCCATTTAAACACTGGGGTGAATTAACTCAATCAAAACACTTTCTGCTATCTCTAGCTTAGTCGTGAGTGGTACTGATATCCACTGTGGTTATATGAATAAGTGAGGTAAGTCAGGAACCTAGAAAACTCTGAAAGGAAAATTTGTCTTGGGACTTAGAAAAAACCAGAATACTGGGTGAATAAATGTCTGAGCACAAGGAGACAGGAGAAAGATACAAAAAAGAGGAGGCAAAAGAATACTGAAAACAAACTGGCTGTTTAAATACTTTGTCCAACTTGGTCTAAGAAAGAAAGAGAAAAGAGCTCCCCTTTTTCCCCTACCCATATCATATATCCCTCTAATCTTAGCATTCAGATTACAGGCTAGCACTTCTGGGGACAGAACTGAGTTCCTCTAGAGCTAGCCTAGATACCTGACCATTGTTAAATTCAATCATCAGACATTTCATGTGAACTACATACCAAGTTCTTTCTATGAGGAAACATCTTCCCAGTCCAAATAAACACATATGTTATATTTTGGAATCCAATCCATTCACTAGCTGGATTAGTAAGATTAGAAAAATTTGTAAGATTCACTTGTTCAAGACAAGATCTACACGAAGGGCTTAAGGAATAATTGATTATTTTATTTAGGGGCTCTGTATGGCTTATTAGCCTAAATTGCCAGGTAAGAGTCAACAATGCCTATCAATGTAGGGTAATACATTCAAATTTCTACTTTCTACTGTTTCATAAATATTTGCTTGAGTGATACAACTTTAATTTCTAGGTTTCACCTTCCATAGAAACCATAAAGAATGCATTCCAAAGAAGCTGCCAGGCCATGAGCACAATATAAAAAGGAATGGTTGAAAAGTGGTTACAGGACTACTGAAAACCCTCGCCTTCACCAAGGATACAATATGGTCAGGTTTTTACAGACGGAAATAGGATTTGTGAGAGGATCATTCTTCAGAGACAGCCATGGTGTGTGGTGAGTGGGTGGGGAAGGAGCTATATATCCCTCAGCTCAAGCCTGAAGAGAGAGGTTAAGATGTGTGCTCTAATATGTCACCTGGAGTTTGGGAGGCATACTGGTGAGTTATCTGACACACGCCTGAATAATCTAAAGGAGAGAGGCTCGGTTATCAATTGGAGGTGGCCAGCAGTGAGAGAGCACATGAGGTACAGCAATGTGGCTCTGTTCCACTGTTTACGAGGGCACAGATTCATAAGTGCGGGTCAGGTAAGAGCCAGACTAAAACTTGTGATAATATGACTAAAGAGGACTGTCTAGAGGGGCAAGGTAACCCCAACTGGGGTAAACCTATGAGGGGCTGATGAGGAAAGAGCCAGGAAGAGGAGAATGCA
This sequence comes from Panthera tigris, assembly GCF_018350195.1. NCBI lineage: Eukaryota > Metazoa > Chordata > Mammalia > Carnivora > Felidae > Panthera > Panthera tigris. Next base: position 82,952,967 of record NC_056667.1, on the reverse strand, counting down.
TCACGTAAGTCCCAAATTACCCACACCTAGAGGGTGACATAAGAAGCTCCAGTGGGATTCTGTGAAGAAACTAACAGCCCATGAGAGGAAGAACGAGACTTAAACCCCCGATGTCACCTTACTGCACTATCAGCCAAATAAGACCTCCTTGGCCTCTTTCCTACCCTCCCTTCCAGAATCTTCACTCTGGCAGCATCAAATAAAACAACTAGCAAGAGAGGAGGAGGTAAGAAAGAGAGGAGAATTCAAAATGCTGTTCTACAACCAGCCCTTGTGAAGACAAGGAGTACTTCTACCTGTGAATGAAGCTGGAAGTTTTGCTTATTACATGAGGCCCTGGGCATTTCTGATTATTCAGTGGAGACTGTGTTTGTGACTTAAAGTGGCTGCAAGGCTTTTTATTACCTAAGAGTGAATAAAAAAATCTTTGGACTGCAAGAGTTTTTATTCAGGGTCAGAGGAGGAACTTCTCCCCACTGAATAAATTTTATTAGAATAGTGGGAGACAAAATAAAGTTGTTTTTGATTACATCCCATGAGTCTTGCTCACTGAACTTATCAGTTATACTTACTTTTTAAGACAGGGAATTGCTTCAGGGAATACATGATGATTCTTCTCAATAACTTATAAATAGACTCTAATTCATAAATTTGCTAATGGTTCTTTCCTGCTACACATTAACAGAGGGGGGAAAAATCTCTGTTTGGTCATTAGCTTTAATTTAGATATAGCCTTAGAGTTACAAGGAACATCTTGAGGACAAGCAAATGGCTCTAGACTTTATTAAAACCACACTCCAATGAAACACTCTTGAAGCAGCACCCTTTAGAAATGAATGCTGGAAATATATAAAATGCAGTTCTTTCAAAATTTGTCCAACTTGTCTTGCCCTTTTCCTTCCAGCTCATTTGCATTATCTGCCTCTTTTCTGTCTTCACCAACAGCCACCATAAGGCAGGTTCAAATTAGCAGCCCTAGGAGCCCACTTTTCAATCTCTGATGTTCACCTCCATCACACTGCACCCCAAAAGACTTACTAAATACCTATTTTTTAAACAACAAGGATAAACCAGGCTCTGGGCAATAATACTAAGATGACTGAAACTTGCTTTCCCAGGAATACCCATTTTTAAATGAATTTAGATATTTTTTTTAACGTTTATTTATTTTTGAGACAGAGAGAGACAGAGCATGAATGGGGGAGGGTCAGAGAGAGGGAGACACAGAATCTGAAACAGACTCCGGGCTCTGAGCTGTCAGCACAGGCGCCCGATGCGGGGCTCGAACTCACGGACCGCGAGATCGTAACCTGAGCCGAAGTCGGCGCTCAACCGACTGAGCCACCCAGGCGCCCCAGAATTTAGATATTTTTAAAGTAAATCACTAACAGACACCACAGAAATAAACAATGGGAGCAGAGAAGCAGAGGTGATTAACTCCACTTGGAGAAGTCAGGAAGGCCATGACAGAAGAGGTGTTCAAAGAGAGCACTTTGATCTCAGTCTCAACAGGTGAGTAAAGTGTTTATAACCCAAAGAGCAGGCAGGATGGCATTTTAGGCGTTGTGTGAATGGGGACAGTGAGAAACAGCATGGATTTTCTAGGAGTGGGGGAGAATTTAGAAAATAATGATAGGAGATAAGTCTAGCTGGCAGGGATCCGACGAGATGACCAATGTTGTAAATGTTCCTGTGTAGATCCTCTATCCAATATATGAAAGAGAACTTGTGGAGAATTTTCAAGCTACTAGATGTCAGGTGGAAGGAGAGAAAAAGCTAACAAAGGGACTAATGACTACTGTCCATATGTGGACAATGCCTTTCTCTTGCTCTTCCCGAACTAACAGTCGTGCACATGGTATCAAAATATCTGGGCATTTTAGTAAAACTGCACAGGAACACCCACCTCAAGTCTACCTCAGACTGCACTCTTCCAGTTTTGGACTAACGTAAAAGAAGAAAATTGGGCTATTGTGCATCATAACTGTAGAAGGACAAATTGGTAAAGGGTCAACAGCATGTTATTATTTACAGCTCTCATGACTCTGAAACAAAGCACAGAATCAGAAATACAAAAATACTGACAACTTTCTGCATATGATGACAATCTGTCTTAAATACCTGAGGCAGTTAGGGAACGTACTTTTTTATTGTGTTTCCTTTAGTCTTGTGTCTCTCTCTACACCTCCTGCATTCGGTATTGTTATTTGTACTTTGCTATGTTGTTTATGTCAATTCTTATCAATAAAGTTGAGATTACATTCTATCCTGGGTTTACAAATTTACTACTTATTCCCACACTGTTTCCTCGAGAGACCCAAAGAACATGGTTTTAAAGATTACAGAAAAGACAGTCCCTACTTTGCTGCCCCTGCCTGCTGCTCCCTTGCAGTGTATTCAATAAACTTCTATCTCCTTTTTAAAAAGAAAATGAGGGATGCCTGGGTGGCTCAGCCTGATGAGCATCTGACTCTTGATTTCAGCTCAGGTCATGATGCCAGGGTCATGGGATCCAGGCCCACATTGGGCTCCATGCTGAGCATGAAGCCTGCTTAAGATTCTCTCTGCCCTCTCTGCCCTCCCCTGCTCATGCTCAATCTCACTCTCTCTCTCAAAATAAATAAATACACTTAAAAATAATAATAATAATAAAGATTAAAGATAATATTTATTATGCTTTCATGATATTCTAAAGAGACTTCCAGGGAAAAACTTACACATTTGAGTTTATTTTCAAGTTTTCTAAAACTGTAACTGAATTCAAGAATATAAATTGTTAAATTAATAAAAATGTAAACTATGATTTTATTACATGCTTAGTATCATGAAATATTGATATTTTTAGGTCTAATATATAAGATACTTAAAAGACATTTTTATTCTTGATCTTTTACAGATTTTCAATAATAACTTATTATTTATAATTACTTTGACCAAATAATTTATGTGGATAAAAACAGATTAGTTTATCCTATCTTATTAATAGCTCAGAGCTCATCCCCTCAGCACAGAACTTTGTTGCTATTTGTGGAAAGCACTTTGCCTACTGTAACACTTCTTGTATTCATAATGACTTGTTGAATCTCTCTCTTTCAAAAGACTACAGTATAAAGAAGATGTGGTATACACACACACACACACACACACACACACACACACACGAATATTATGCAGCCATAAAAAAGGATGAGATCATACCATTTGCAACAACATGGATGGACCTAGAGGGTATTATACTAAGTGAAGTAAGTCAGACTGACACAAATACCATATGATTCCACTCATATGTGGAATCTAAAAAGTAAAACAAAAGAATAAACAAGCAAAAAAGCAGAATCAGACCTATAAATACAGACAACAAACTGATGGATGCCAGAGGGGAGGGGAATGGGGTAAGGGAATGGATGAAATGGGTAAAGGGGAGTGGGAGATACAGGCTCCCAGTTATGGAAAGAATAAGTCATGGGAATAAATGGCACAGCATAGAGAACAGAGTTAATGATCCTGTGATAGTGTTGTATGGTGATATATGGGAGCTACACTTGTGAGCATAGCATAACATATAAAATCGTCAGATAACTATGTTGTATCCGAAACTAATGTAACATTGTATGGAAATTATACTCACATAAAAAAATGAAGATATATATATATATATATATATATATATATATATATATATGATTCATGGAATCATGACGCCATATATATAGGACTCATGACGCCAGAAGTCATATCCGTCTCATTCATCCCTGTATTTCCATACCTGGATCAGTGCCTAATGTGAGATGGGTACTCACTAAATATTTGTTAAATGAACAAAGAGAAGAAAAATCATTATTGCTTAAAGTAAACTGCTAGTTCTTTGAAGACTTCAGAATACCCATAGAAGTCATTACAACATGGAAAAACAAAAAATAAATGTTCTAGATTCAGCAGATGTTTGAATCCAGAATCCTATTATACACTGTAAAATCATGGGCAAGTTAACCTGATCAGTTTCCTCATCTGTGAAATGGGAATAACAATATAAAGTTCACAGGATGGTTTCGAGGATTTAATTAGCTATCCAGATAAGACAACTGGTATAGATTTTGGGGCAACTGGGTGGCTCAGTCAGTTAAGCATCCAATTCTTGGTTTTTGCTCAGGTCATGATCTCTCAGTGCATGGGTTCAAGCCCCGCATCAGGCTCTGTATTGAAAGTGCAGAGCCTGCTTGGGATTCTCTCTCTGTCCCTCACTGCCTCTCCTTCTCTCTCTCTCTCTCTCTCTCTCTCTCTCTCTCTCTCTCTCTCTCTTTCTCAAAATAAATAAATAAACTTTAAAAAAAAAGACAACTGGTATAGATCTCTAAAAATTCTGATCTAATCTTTTTGTTCTTCAGGCACAAAATTTTTAAAAAATGGTTTAAAGGGACAGAAATGTAAGGGAATGAAGGAAGGTGTTAAACATTTCTGTTGAGCGTAGTTTGACATTGGTCTTAAGCATGAAAATGGGACTTAAAAGGGAATCCAATCACTGCTAGGTCTTTTGCCCACACCAGCAATACAGCAATTCTCTGTCTGTCTGTCTGTCTCTCTCTCTCTCTGTCCCTCTGTCTCCTCTGCATCACCAATATTTTCCATTATTAAAAAATATATTTATTTTGAGAGAGAGAAAGAGAGAGTGCACATGAGGGAGTAGAGGAGGAGCAGAGACAGAGAGAGGAAGAGAGAATCCCAAGCAGGCTCTACACTGTCAGTGAGAAGCCTAATGTGGGGCCCGAACTCATGAACCATGAGATCATGACCTGAGCTGAAATCAAGAGTCAGATGCTGAACTGACTGAGCCACCCAGGCATCCCAATATTTTTCTTTTTTATCCTTTATTCTCATCACAATACAAACCTATTTATATCCTTTCCTTACATCCCCTTCTAACTGCCATTCCCTATCTCTCCTTCCCCTTATCAACACAACTTGTAGAGGGTATTGCCTTTATTGAAATATCTCCTTTACCAAATCTGATGGTCAATTTCAGAGCTCATCTTAGCAGTTTAGACACAGCATTTGAAACAGTTGATCTCTCTCTCCTCCCCCTGTGTTTTTTCTTAAATGTGATCAAATATCAAAATGATTCTTGAGTATATATTTTTTCTTTTTTTAAGTTTATTTATTTTGAGAGAGAGAGAGTGCACACATGCGCAGGCAGGGAAGGGGAAGAGAAAGAGGGAGAGAGAATCCCAAGCAGGCTCTGCACTGCCAGTACAGAGCCTGGAGCAGGGCCTGAACTCACAAACCGCAAGACCATGAGCTAAGCCAAAATCAAGAGTAAGACGCTTAACTGACTAAGCCACCCAGTCGCCCCTAAGTATATATTTAAAATACTCACTAACACTCCTATTCCTATCCATTCCATTTCATATCTGTCCACTATTAACACTTCGACCATTTTTTGGTATATTCCCAATGTTCTTTTTTTTTTTAATTTTATTTATTTTTGACAGAGAGACAGAGACAGAGCATGAGTGGGGGAGGGGCAGAGAGAGTGAGACAAAGAATCGGAAGCAGGCTCCAGGCTCTGAGCTGTCAGCACAGAGACCAATGCGGGGCTCGAACGCACAGACCACGAGATCATGACCTGAGCCGAAGTTGAACGCTCAACCGATTTTCCTCTGATTTTCCTCTGGAACGTATAATATCCCTTCATGTGGGTGCACTGAAGTTTACATGACCAGCCTCCTATAGATGAATCTTTTGCTATTACATAAAAATGTCTCATTTAATATTCATTATTCATGCATAATTTCATATTAGTTATTCATACATGATTCCATATTAATGTGTTAAATAATACCACAAGTTCCTGGAAATGGGAGTACTAAGTTGAAAGATAAATACATTTGCAATTTTTAGAGATATTACCAAGTTGCCATCCAATATAGTGGATGGAAAATAGTAGCTACATTTTGCAGTGCTCTTATTTCAAGTTCGTCCATCCTTTTTTTTTTTTTTTTTTTTTTACATTTTTTAAAGTTCATTTATATTGAGAGCACACAAGCACATGCGAATGGGAGAGGGGTAGAGAGAGAGGGAGAAAGAGAAACCCAAGCAGGCTCTACCCTGTCAGTGCAGAGCCCAATATGGGGCTAGATCTCATGAACTGTGAGACCATGACCTAAGCTGAAATTAAGAGTCCAGCACTTAACTGGCTGAGCCACCCAGCACCCCTCACTCCATACATACTGAAAAACTTTCAGGGTTCCTGGGTGGCTCAGTTGGTTAAACATCTAACTTCGGCTCAGCTCATGATCTCATGGTTCATGAGTTTGAGCCCCACGTCAGGCTCTGTGCTAACAGCTCGGGACCTGGAGCCTGCTTCAGATTCTGTGTCTCCCTCTCTCTCTGCCCCTCCCCTGTTCACACTGTGTGTCGCTCTCAAAAATAAATAAACATTAAAAAATTTTTTTTGAAACACATTCTTCACTAGACTTTCAGAGGACAATTCTGTCTTGGTTCTTCTCAGTCACTGACTAATGATTCTCTCTCTGCTTTGATGATTTCTTTCTATAGCCCAACTTTTAAATGTTGGCATGCCCCACAGCTCAGTCTTCAGAATTTTTTTCCTCCCTCACCTCACCAATTCCTAGCTGAGCATTCAGGCTTAAGGACACCAGTACCTGACTACCTCAGTATAGTATCTAATATATATTTCGAGGGGATAGGAAGATGGCGGCGTAGGAGGACGCTGGGCTCACCGCGCGTCCTGCTGATCACTTAGATTCCACCTACACCTGCCTAAATAACCCAGAAAACTGCCAGAGGATTAGCAGAACGGAGTCTCCGGAGCCAAGCGCAGAGGAGAGACCCACAGAAGAGGGTAGGAAGGGCGCGAGGCGGTGCGCGCTCCAGGGACTGGCGGGAGGGAGCCGGGGCGGAGGGGCAGCCTGCTGGCCAAGCAGAGCCCCGAGTCTGGCTGGCAAAAGCGGAGGGGCCGGACGGAGTATGTTCCGACAGCAAGCGCGACTTAGCGTCTGGGAGGTCATAAGTTAACAGCTCTGCTCGGAAAGCAGGAAGGCTGGAGGACAAAGGGAGGGAGAGCTGCTGAGCCCCCGGACGACAGAGCTCAGTTTGGCGGGGAACAAAGGCGCTGGCCAGTGCCATCTCCCTCGCCCATCCCCCAGCCAAAATCCCAAAGGGAACCAGTTACTGCCAGGGAACTTGCTCCGCACAAACACCCAACTCTGTGCTTCTGCGGAGCCAAACCTCCGGCAGCGGATCTGACTCCCTCCCGCTGCCACAGGGCCCCTCCTAAAGTGGATCACTTAATGAGAAGCGAGCTAAGCCTGCCCCTCCTGCCCCCGTGCACCTTGCCTACCCACCCCAGCTAATACGCCAGATCCCCAGCACCACAAGCCTGGCAGTGTGCAAGTAGCCCAGACGGGCCACGCCACCCCTACAGTGATTCCCGCCCCTAGGAGAGGGGAAGAGAAGGCACACACCAGTCTGACTGTGGTCCCAGCTGTGGGCTGGGGGCAGACATCAGGTCTGACTGCGGCCCCGCCCACCAACTCCAGTTATACACCACAGCACAGGGGAAGTGCCCTGCAGGTCCTCACCACTCCAGGGACTATCCAAAATGACCAAACGGAAGAATTCCCCTCAGAAGAATCTCCAGGAAATAACAACAGCTAACGAACTGATCAAAAAGGATTTAAATAATATAACAGAAAAGTGAATTTAGAATAATAGTCATAAAAATAATCGCTGGGCTTGAAAACAGTATAGAGGACAGCAGAGAATCCCTTGCCACAGAGATCAAGGGACTAAGGAACAGGCACGAGGAGCTGAAAAACGCTTTAAACAAAATGCAAAACAAAATGGAAACCACGATGGCTCGGCTTGAAGAGGCAGAGGAGAGAACAGGTGAACTAGAAGATAAAGTTATGGAAAAAGAGGAAGGTGAGAAAAAGAAAGATAAAAAAATCCAGGAGTATGAGGGGAAAATTAGACAACTAAGTGATACACTAAAAAGAAATAATATACGCATAATTGGTATCCCAGAGGAGGAAGAGAGAGGGAAAGGTGCTGAAGGGGTATTTGAAGAAATAATAGCTGAGAACTTCCCTGAACTGGGGAAGGAAAAAGGCATTGAAATCCAAGAGGCACAGAGAACTCCCTTCAGACGTAACTTGAATCGATCTTCTGCACGACATATCATAGTGAAACTGGCAAAATACAAAGATAAAGAGAAAATTCTGAAAGCAGCAAGGGATAAACGTGCCCTCACATATAAAGGGGGACCTATAAGACTCGTGACTGATCTCTCTTTTGAAACTTGACAGGCCAGAAAGGATAGGCACGATATCTTCAGTGTGCTAAACAGAAAAAATATGCAGCCGAGAATCCTTTATCCAGCAAGTCTGTCATTTAGAATAGAAGGAGAGATAAAGGTCTTCCCAAGGAATTTGTCACCACTAAACCAGCCCTACAAGAGATCCTAAGGGGGATCCTGTGAGACAAAGTACCAGAGACATCACTACAAGCATAAAACATACAGACATCACAATGACTCTATATCTTTCTATAATAACACTGAATGTAAATAGATTAAATGCGCCAACCAAAAGACATAGGGTATCAGAATGGATACAAAAACAAGACCCATCTATTTGCTGTCTACAAGAGACTCATTTTAGACCTGAGGACACCTTTAGATTGAGAGTGAGGGGATGGAGAACTATTTATCATGCTACTGGAAGCCAAAAGAAAGCTGGAGTAGCCATACTTATATCAGACAAACTAGACTTTAAATTAAAGGCTGTAACAAGAGATGAACAACGGCATTATATAATAATTACAGGGTCTATCCATCAGGAAGAGCTAACAATTATAAACGTCTATGCGCCGAATACTGGAGCCCCCAAATATATAAAACAATTACTCATAAACATAAGCAACCTTATTGATAAGAATGTGGTAATTGCAGGGGACTTTAACACCCCACTTACAGAAATGGATAGATCATCTAGACACACGGTCAATAAAGAAACAAGGGCCCTGAATGATACATTGGATCAGATGGACTTGACAGATATATTTAGAACTCTGCATCCCAAAGCAACAGAATATACTTTCTTCTCGAGTGCACATGGAACATTCTCCAAGATAGATCATATACTGGGTCACAAAACAGCCCTTCATAAGTTTACAAGAATTGAAATTATACCATGCATACTTTCAGACCACAATGCTATGAAGCTTGAAATCAACCACAGGAAAAAGTCTGGAAAACCTCCAAAAGCGTGGAGGTTAAAGAACACCCTACTAACGAATGAGTGGGTCAACCAGGCAATTAGAGAAGAAATTAAAAAATATATGGAAACAAACGAAAATGAAAATACAACAATCCAAACGCTTTGGGACGCAGCAAAGGCAGTCCTGAAAGGAAAATACACTGCAATCCAGGCCTATCTCAAGAAACAAGAAAAATCCCAAATACAAAATCTAACAGCACACCTAAAGGAAATAGAAGCAGAACAGCAAAGGCAGCCTAAACCCAGCAGAAGAAGAGAAATAATAAAGATCAGAGCAGAAATAAACAATATAGAATCTAAAAAAACTGTAGAGCAGATCAACGAAACCAAGAGTTGGTTTTTTGAAAAAATAAACAAAATTGACAAACCTCTAGCCAGGCTTCTCAAAAAGAAAAGGGAGATGACCCAAATAGATAAAATCATGAATGAAAATGGAATGATTACAACCAATCCCTCAGAGATACAAACAATTATCAGGGAATACTATGAAAAATTACATGCCAACAAATTGGACAACCTGGAAGAAATGGACAAATTCCTAAACACCCACACTCTTCCAAAACTCAATCAGGAGGAAATAGAAAGTTGAACAGACCCATAACCAGCGAAGAAATTGAATCGGTTATCAAAAATCTCCCAACAAATAAGAGTCCAGGACCAGATGGCTTCCCAGGGGAATTCTACCAGACGTTTAAAGCAGAGATAATACCTATCCTTCTCAAGCTATTCCAACAAATAGAAAGGGAAGGAAAACTTCCAGACTCATTCTATGAAGCCAGTATTACTTTGGTTCCTAAACCAGACAGAGACCCAGTAAAAAAAGAGAACTACAGGCCAATATCCCTGATGAATATGGATGCAAAAATTCTCAATAAGATACTAGCAAATCGAATTCAACAGCTTATAAAAAGAATTATTCACCATGATCAAGTGGGATTCATTCCTGGGATTCAGGGCTGGTTCAACATTCGCAAATCAATCAACGTGATACATCACATTAATAAAAAAAAAAGAGAAGAACCATATGATCCTGTCAATCGATGCAGAAAAGGCCTTTGACAAAATTCAGCAACCTTTCTTAATAAAAACCCTCGAGAAAGTCGGGATAGAAGGAACATACTTAAAGATCATAAAAGCCATTTATGAAAAGCCCACAGCTAACATCCTCAACGGGGAAAAACTGAGAGCTTTTTCCCTGAGATCAGGAACACGACAGGGATGCCCACTCTCACCGCTGTTGTTTAATATAGTGTTGGAAGTTCTAGCATCAGCAATCAGACAACAAAAGGAAATCAAAGGCATCAAAATTGGCAAAGATGAAGTCAAGCTTTCGCTTTTTGCAGATGACATGATATTATACATGGAAAATCCGATAGACTCCACCAAAAGTCTGCTAGAACTGATACATGAATTCAGCAAAGTTGCAGGATACAAAATCAATGTACAGAAATCAGTTGCATTCTTATACACTAACAATGAAGCAACAGAAAGACAAATGAAGAAACTGATCCCATTCACAATTGCACCAAGAAGCATAAAATACCTAGGAATAAATCTAACCAAAGATGTAAAAGATCTGTATGCTGAAAACTATAGAAAGCTTATGAAGGTAACTGAGGAAGATATAAAGAAATGGAAAAACATTCCCTGCTCATGGATTGGAAGAATAAATATTGTCAAAATGTCAATACTACCCAAAGCTATCTACACATTCAATGCAATCCCAATCAAAATTGCACCAGCATTCTTCTCGAAACTAGAACAAGCAATCCTAAAATTCATCTGGAACCACAAAAGGCCCCGAATAGCCAAAGTAATTTTGAAGAAGAAGACCAAAGCAGGAGGCATCACAATCCCAGACTTTAGCCTCTACTACAAAGCTGTAATCATCAAGACAGCATCGTATTGGCACAAAAACAGACACATAGACCAATGGAATAGAATAGAAACCCCAGAACTAGACCCACAAACGTATGGCCAACTCATCTTTGACAAAGCAGGAAAGAACATCCAATGGAAAAAAGACAGTCTCTTTAACAAATGGTGCTGGGAGAACTGGACAGCAACATGCAGAAGGTTGAAACTAGACCACTTTCTCACACCATTCACAAAAATAAACTCAAAATGGATAAAGGACCTAAATGTGAAACAGGAAACCATCAAAACCCTAGAGGAGAAAGCAGGAAAAGACCTCTCTGACCTCAGTCGTAGCAATCTCTTACTTGACACATCCCCAAAGGCAAGGGAATTAAAAGCAAAAATGAATTACTGGGACCTTATGAAGATCAAAAGCTTCTGCACAGCAAAGGAAACAACCAACAAAACTAAAAGGCAACCAACAGAATGGGAAAAGATATTTGCAAATGACATATCGGACAAAGGGCTAGTATCCAAAATCTATAAAGCGCTCACCAAACTCCACACCCGAAAAACAAATAACCCAGTGAAGAAATGGGCAGAAAACATGAATAGACACTTCTCTAAAGAAGACATCCGGATGGCCAACAGGCACATGAAAAGATGTTCAACGTTGTTCCTTATCAGGGAAACACAAATCAAAACCACACTCAGATATCACCTCACGCCAGTCAGAGTGGCCAAAATGAACAAATCAGGAGACTATAGATGCTGGAGGATGTGGAGAAATGGGAACCCTCTTACAAGGGGCACTTGTACCCCAATGTTTATAGCAGCACTCTGCTGGAGAGGATGTGGAGAAACGGGAACCCTCTTGCACTGTTGGTGGGAATGCAAATTGGTGCAGCCGCTCTGGAAAGCAGTGTGGAGGTTCCTCAGAAAATTAAAAATAGACCTACCCTATGACCCAGCAATAGCACTGCTAGGAATTGACCCAAGGGATACAGGAGTACTGATGCATAGGGGCACTTGTACCCCAATGTTTATAGCAGCACTCTCAACAATAGCCAGATTATGGAAAGAGCCTAAATGTCCATCAACTGATGAATGGATAAAGAAATTGTGGTTTATATACACAATGGAATACTACGTGGCAATGAGAAAGAATGAAATATGGCCCTTTGTAGCAACGTGGATGGAACTGGAGAGTGTGATGCTAAGTGAAATAAGCCATACAGAGAAAGACAGATACCATGTGGTTTCACTCTTATGTGGATCCTGAGAAACTTAACAGAAACCCATGGGGGAGGGGAAGAAAAAAAAAAAAAAAGAGGTTAGAGTGGGAGAGAGCCAAAGCATAAGAGACTGTTAAAAACTGAGAACAAACTGAGGGTTGATGGGGGGTGGGAGGGAGGGGAGGGTGGGTGATGGGTATTGAGGAGGGCACCTTTTGGGATGAGCACTGGGTGTTGTATGGAAACCAATTTGACAATAAATTTCATATATTGGAAAAAAAAATAAAAAATAAATAGTAATATATATTTCAAATATAAAGTGTCCAGAATGAATTGCTGAGTTTCCTTCCACACCCAAACTCTCCAAATACTATGACGTGACCAAGCAATTCTTTTAGTTGCTTAGGGAAAACTATTGAGATCACCTGCAACTCCTCTCCCTCTCTCAAATATCTTGTAAACTATCTGTCATCAAATCATGTTGTTGTTGTTGTTGTTTTAATAAATCCAGAATGCAAATACTTCTATTTACTTCTTTGTATGACTTTAAGTTACTACCTTTTCTGGCCTGGTTTTTACATTAGTCTCTTGAATGATCTCCCTGCTTCCACCACTACCAGCCTAGAATATATTCTCAACATAGAAGCAAAATGAATCTTTTTTTTTTTTTTTCCCTTGAAAGCGTGTGAGCAGGATATGCTCAGAGAGACAGCGAGAGAGAGAATGGCAACCAGGTTTCACATTCAGCATGGAGCCTGACACAGGGCTTGATCTCACGAACAGTGAGATCATGATCTAAGCAGAAATCAAGACTTAGTGCTCAACCAACTGAGCCACCCAGGTGCTCCTCTTCTAAAATTAATCAAGTTGTGGCTCCTCTCTGGTCAAATCCCTACATTAATTCCCATCTCAACTCAAAGAAGAATCAAATCCTTTTAATGGCCTACAAAGGCTCTAAACTATAGGCAACCCCCATCTTCATTTATCTCCAACAGTATCTCCTACTCCTTCTCACTGACTTGCTTCTGCCTCGTCAGCCTTTTTTTCTGCTCAACAAACATAACCTCAGGACCTTTCCACTTGCTGTCTTCTCCTGCTTCAATATTCTCCTCCACCCCTACTCCACCCACCGTGATGGTCACATGAATTGCTCCATCACTTTCTGCAGTTCTCTGATCAAATATTATCATATCTGAGACTCAGACACCAATAAGAATGGTGTCTTACTCCCACCCTGGCACTCTGTATCTCCTTTATACTACTGCATATTTCTCCTTAGTATGTGCCACCTTTAAACACAGATAACTTATTGTATGTTTCCCTTAGGTAAGCAACATGATAGCATAGTAGATTTTGTTTTCTACAACATAATATAAGTAGAATTTGGAACAGTACCTGCCACAGAATATGTGTCCACTAAATACATGCAGAACGAATGTAATACTTTTGGAATTCAATTCCCACACAATACTGCAAGGTAACAAACACTGACCATTTTCTACAGATGAAGACACAGATACTTCTTAAAGTTAAGTAATTTGCCAAAAATCACCATTGGTAACTAAAAGTAACTAAGTTTATTTTTCTTCCCAAAGGAATAAGTAATTGTATTTCACTTTGCAGATATTGCAGTAAAAGTAACTAAGTTTAAACCTAAGCCTGGTGAATCCAAAGCTAAAAGAAAGAAAAAAAATGATTGTTAAAAAGAAGTGTATTACCATATACCTATGGTGGGAACAACTGTTAACGATCTAATTGTCCTATAACAAGGGAGTGTTTAAATAAATAAACAAAATATTAACTTGATTGAATATTATGTATCAATTGAAATGAGCATCATAAAGATTGTGTGGCAACATGGAAAATCCTTCTAATAAATTGGTGAAATTTGCATCTAGATTATGATTATAAACGATTAAGAAATTAAAATAGCTACATTTTTGGCTAGAAGGATTATGAGTCAATTTCTTTTTATTCGATTTTAGTGATCATACATTTGTTCATGGATTTTCGCGACATGCATTAAGAGAGAATAGCAAAATCACTGCTTTAAGTCTGGTATAAATGTATTTATATTTGGAAAACATATTCTTCTGAATAACAATAATCTTATGACAACATTTATTTTTTTTAAATGTTGAAATTATAATGCAAACATCACCACACCACTTCATTACACACATTGGTACAGGAAACATGCAATAGATATTGGCTTGGTGTTACTCGACAACCTTATATTGTAGATCACACACTAGAAAAATCTTCAACAACCACATTATATAACAATTTCTTTTCATGTCAAAACCAGATTTTTTTTTGCCTCATGTTATCATTTAAACTATCTTTAATTTGGCATCGTTTTCTTCATCCTTTAATAGAATCTTCTATAAAATGTAATATTTCCAAAAACATAAAATAGAGCTTCAGTTGCTTTTAACTTAATACTCTAAAGTTTTCTACACTAACAAAAAAAATCTAGTTATGTGGAAATTAATGATGATATCTACTGTAAATCCACAATTTTATATGTGTATCTCTGCTCATATTGTTGTTAAAATATAGCAGAGTGCAGATGGTGATAACAAAACTGATATTATCTGACATAAATATATATTTGTCAGACAAATGTGCTATCTCGCTCTGTACTCTATGAAATAGAGAGATAAACTACAGAGACTTTTAATCCAATCAGCAAATGTTTTTTAGACTTATTAATCTTTAGTAGAGAATCAAAATATTCAAATATTTAACCAAGTTTGGAATCAGTATGTTTATAAGTTCCAAAATGAATCCAATAAAATGGAGTATAATGCTACTTTCCCAGAACTTAGTTTTTCAAAGACACACACGTGCAACAAACACAAAAACCCTAGACAAAAAATTGATTATGGCCAAATACTGCCAAATCTGACTCCCTTCCTTATTCTGTGTTTCAGATAGTAGTGGAAAACAACAGTAAGAATAAAATGCAAAAAGGGCTTAAGTAATAACTATGGTAAAGATTACCTGAGCACCATTGCTCCATGAAACATCCAATATATAAATGAGATCCCAGAGAAAACCATGTTTTTCCATATCTCAATTGCCATCCTCTCTACCTGACTGAGTTCATGATATTCTCCCTTCTCACCTGTTGACGGGCCTTAAGAATACATTCATCCCCTCTTTCTTTTACATCTTCTATCTCTCCTTCTCCATGGGCTCCTCTTGTGTCAACAAATATGCACGAGTCTTCCTCATTTAGAAAGCAAAAGTAGGGACACCTGGGTGGCTCAGTTAAGCATCCAACTTCAGCTCAGGTCATGACCTTGCAATTCATGAGTTCACGCCCCGCACTGGGCTCTGTGCCAACAGCTCAGAGCCTGGAGCCTGCTTCAGATTCTTTGTCTCCCTCTCTTCCTGCCCCTCCCTTGCTCATGCTCTTTCAGGTGTTCAATAGCCACATGTGGTCAGCAGATACCCTACTGGATAACACAGCTCTAATGAAATTAAAACAGTAAAGTACTGGCACAAATATAAACACACAATGAATCAACCAACAACAACAGAAAAAAAAGGACAAAAAAAAAGATCCAAATGGAAATCCAATTTATTATAAGAAGGCATCTTAAGTCAGTGATATAATGATGAAAAAAAAATTTAATGTTAATTTTGAGAGAGAGAGAGAGCACACACAAACCAGTGGGGGAGGGGTAGAAAAAGGGGGAACAGAGGATCTGAAGCAGGCTTTGCTCTGACAGCAGAGAGCCCAAGGCGGGCTTGAACTCCTGAACCTCGAGAACATAACCTGAGCAAAGTCGGAAGCTTAACCAACTGAGCCACCCAGGTGCCCCAAAGATGAAATTTTTAATAAATGATACTATCACAAATGGGTAAGCATCAAACACAAATTTGGATCCTTATCAGATAAATTGCAAATGGATCAAAGATGTAAATGTAATAGTAAAAACCACAAAAACATTAGAAGAACATATATACAAATTTCTTAATAAGCTTGGAGGACTAAGCTCTAATTCTAACTAAAAAAGCCAAAAACCAAGAATAAAAATTGGTAAGCTATACTTCATTTAAAAAGCACCAGAAATAATTGCAAATACAAAGAATAAAAAGGGGGGAAGGGGGAGAGTCAACTGGTGTCAGAAACAAAAGGCTAATCCCCTTAATAAATAGCTACAAGATATGGAGAAGAAAAGGAGCAGCAATACATAAGAAATTAGGCAGTGGATGTGAATAGACAGTTCTTAGTAATCAGAACACAAATTCTCAAATATATGAAAATCAACCTATCGCTTCTTACCTATCATACTGACAAAAATGCAAAAGTGTGATAATATACTCTGTGGTCAAAGCTGTGGGAAAATAGGCACTCTCATAAACTGCTTGGGGAAGTATAAAGTAGTACACGCCCCCTGGAGGGTAATCTGGCCATATCCATCAAAGTCACTAATGCTTTTACTCTTTAACTTACTTGGAAACAAACTCAGATACGCTTTCACATAAACAAAATGGCAAATATACTAGGATATCATTGTAGCATTGCTTGTAATAGCAAAAAGTGGGATGCAAACTAAGAGTCCTTCAATGGAGAATAGTGAAACAAACTATGGTGCATATATACAACAGCATGCTATGCAACTACTACAAAAGCAAATGAAGAAACAAGAAAGGTTGACAGTCTCCATATACAGACATGGAAAGAACTCCAAAACATATGTTACGTGAAAAACTCAATGTGCAGAACACACACACATGTATACATATACATATATGTATGTCCCAAGATAGCTCTCTTTCTCTCCAAAAATACCATGTATGTGTATATCATCCACATATACACAAATATATATACACAAACATATATGTATGTGTACATACATAATGTTACCTTTCGTAAAAAAAAAAACGAGGAATTAAAATATTTGTTTTTATTCATGTATATTTGCATAAAGAAACACTGGAAGTGTGCCCAGCTAGAGTGGGTAGGAGGGAAGGGGGTGGATGAGGAAATGGTAGTGATTTTTATTTCTAACTGTGTGAATATATTACCCACTCACAAAAAGACAACAAAATGTCAAATGTATATGTGCCTCTGTGTGTGTGTGTGTGTGTGTGTGTGTGTGTGTGTGTGTAATATTTTTTGAGATATAGGGAAATGGAGATCACTTTTAGCAATCAGGAAACTGTTCTAAGCCTGATTCCTTTGCAATTAGCTATGCTACACTGCCTCTAATTTTTATTCTGGAGTCCATTAAAATAAACGAATGTTATATATTTCAACATTGTTATTATAATGATAGTTTAACATTTTGGAGAAATTATAACTTGATATAAAATTAGAATTTTTAGAGTAAATTTTAAGTATAGGAAAATGAGAAGGAAGACTTGGAGCAGATAGAAGACATTTGAAAGAGTTGGTGTGAACAAGGGAACTGGTGTGAACAAGGGAAAGAATATCTGTCTCAAAAAGGTTGAGAGTCCAATTCAGATTGGTGACCATGAATCTGCCCAGTTGTGTGGTTTTCTCTGTGCTTGAGAAAGTGCATAGATGAGTTCATTCATTGTTGGAGAAATAGGACTACAATAGGGGAAGGGAGTATAGGATTTCATTAGAAACTGGTTGAAGCTTGGGTTGACCAGGGAAAATAAGCTGAATGGCAGCAGAGGGCAGTGGAAATTAGGGGAAATTAGAGGAAAGAATGAAGATGAAGAAGAAAGTAGAGGGCCCATGATGTCACTGAGTGAATGAGGTGAAAAGATAAAGGTTAGGAAAAGGAATAGGGTATGGAAAATTTTCTTCAATGACATTTCATTTATAATGAGTTCCATTCCCCCACATTTCTACATGTCATGTATAGTCAGGTTGAGTTTTGCTATCTCAGCTTTTTTTGCTGCTCAGACTGACTTGATTCAAATCCTGGTTCTACCACTGTGTACCTATGGGGAGCTGGAAAAGCTACTTAAATTTTTGTGCTTCAGTTACTTCATCTATAAAGACAGGAAACAGTGATACCACCGCTCAAGTTTGTTGTCATCTTTATTATTGTGAATTAAGCACTGTCAAATAATCAGAATATGACAAAATGCTTTCTTATTTGTTTTAAGACCAATTCTGACTTCAGCGATAATAATGTGAAAAAAATAAACATCTTAGATTTGATTCTTGCTGAGTTTAGTTTGTTTATTCACCATGTAATCTAGGCCATCTAAAGTAATATTTTTTAGACCAAATTAAACTATAACAAAATTATAATCCGTTAATGTTCATTACCACATTCCTCCCAAAAGTTACTCCAATATGCTGAAATAAATCAGCCAAATTATATTCACCCTGAATATTTTCATGGCTTCTTTAGACAATACTTACTGATAAATCTTTCTAGTAGAACAATAACCAGTTACAATGTGTACTGTCATTGTGTTTATTTAACAACTGCAGCTTACTGTGCCCATTTACTTATGACCTTTTATTTATGACACTGCAAAATTAAGGATAATAATGTTCATATCCCCAAATGAAAAGACTGCTTATAATAAAAGAAAAGGATAAGACTCTGAAGTCAAGCTTTTCTGTATTCTTACCCTACTTCTGTTATTTTCTGTCTGTAATAGTTTGGATAAATTACTAACCTAAATAAATCTTCAGTTTTCTAATTTGCGAAATGGGCATATAGTAAATAACATTTTTGTCTATTAAGCACCTAAATATATTAGGTTTAAATATTTTTCCCTAACCACTTACATTAACCATTAACCATTGCTTTCTGCCCTGGCATTTCTAACTGTAAGATTAAGTAACAAGGGAATGCTTAGAAGGTTGGACCTATTAAAAAACAGGGCTAGTTACTGAGATGATTCTCCACCCCTCCACACACACACATTTAGTCACTTCCTCTTTTCTAAATATTCCATCAAAAACAGTCTTTTTCTCTTTAGTTTATGATTGATTATCTGGGAAAATGCCGGTAATGCTCTTTGTGAATAATGCTACATATTGAATTGAGAACAAAATAGCTGAAAACAGTCTGAGGCAGTTCTAGTTGGCACACGGATCAATTATAGATCATCACTTAACAGAAACCAAAACACAGACACTCACTAGAGAACCAATTTTGCCCTCAACCTCTTCCTCAAAGAAATGAGAAATATATATTTATAAAATTGTCAACCTATCCCATTGACTTGTAGTAAAGGAAAAAACTACTCTAAAATATCGATATCACTATCATTTTGAGTCAGAAAAAAAGGGTTGTCTCTGTGGTATGTAACCATAGGAGTTATGTGCAGTAAGGAGAAACTAGATGCTATACAACCTTAAAGTATTATTTCATATAAAATACAGATGCAAGAACTTTTGGCATATCCACTAACACAGCTTGCAAAAAAAGTGGGGGAGGCATCAATGCTTGTCATCTCAGTGTGCACACCTCTTTGAAGTATGACTTTGCAATGTTTCTTGAAGCAAAAGGTACAATTTCTCTACCTGCTTATATTTGGATGGGCTTTGCAACTCACCTTGACCAATAAAATTTGGTGGGCATTATGTCAGGGAAGTTGCAAGTCTATGTCTCAAGAGAACTTGCAGCTTCCAGTGTCACTTCCTTGGAAACCAAATGGCACCATGTTTACTAAAGAAGACTGAGCTAGCCTTCTTGACAAATAGAGGTGAGAGAAAGAGAAGAGCCCTGACAGCAAAAGCAGGTGTAAGACCACCTCTTTAGTCATTAAGCCTCCACCTTACTACATTCATATGCATGACCTCAAATGAGACCTGCAGAAAAGCTACCCAGCTGATCCCAGGTAAAATTGCCTTTTTTAAAAAAAAATGTTTATTTATTTTGGGAGAGAGAGAGAGACAGTGCATAAGCGGGGGGGGGGGGGGAGGGGGAAGGAGGGGCAGAGAGAGAGGAGAGAGAGAGAATCCCAAGCAGGCTCCACATTGACGCAGGGCTCTATCTCACAGTGAGATCATGACATGAGACAAATTTAGAGTGGGAAACTCAACAACTGAGCCACTCAGGCGCCCCCCAGCTAAAATTTCTGATCAAGAGAAATAGGAGCAAATAAAATGATTATTTTAAACTATGCAGGTTTTTGGCCTTGTTTTCGTTTTTCGGGGGGGGGGGGAGTGACATATTTTATTAACTCTCAACAAAGTTCTTCCGAAGAATAATAAAAGCTTGATATATATTATTAGAAATTGCAACTGTGGGGTTCATTGAAAGCCAGGCTATGCCAAAATCTGTTAGCTTCTATCATTCTGGTTTACCATCCATAAGTTGTTTTACATCTTCTATTTTCTGCTAGAGCATGTGTGGAACTCCATTTTTCAGAGTAACGAATGGATCATGGCAGCTAGTAAAGAACATCGGCATGTCAGCTATACAATACCCTCCTCAGATCTTCCAGAGAGACGTCTCCTTCTCACAGAGTTGACCATATTCTAATCTCTAACAATCCCTTACTATTGCCATAACTTTATATTTTGTTTTGTTTCCTAAGCCCACTTTTCCTGGAGATGTATCCTCAGAAACAAGATGCAGAGAAGTCCAAAATGGCTGCATTAAATATCTGGCTTCGTTAAACTCCAGTCTACATCATCACTTTTATTTGTGAAAGCCATGAAATCCGAGCTAAAAAAGATACCTTTGCCTCCTTTACTCCTCAATATCTGCTTTGCCAGATGGGAGTAAAATGCCCCGTGCCGCACGTGGTGTGGGAAAATCCACAGTCCTTGTTCCTTGTCTCTAAAATTGGTATTCTTCTATTAAACTTCAAACCAGTAAAATCTGGGGTACTTTATGTTTGAATAAACATATTCATATGTAGTTCCAGCTAACTGGTGTTGAATCATGTCCTTGGCGAAACAGAAATTGAAACTGAACAACCATACATTTTACTTCTGTCACTGTTACACAGATATAGATCTCAGTCATTTGGTGACTTAGTGGCCAGGCAAACAGTTGTAAAGGTAGTCTTTATACATGTTGATAAAGAAGCTGTTCCTTAGTGGCATGCAAATTTATCACTGTGATAAAATCAATAGCAGAGCCCTGCAGCAGTGTTCCCCACAGCTTCCCCAAGCCACCACCATATGAAGTGATTTGTTACACAGCGTTAAATAACTGAGTTATATACCAAAAAGGAGTCAGCATATTGCAGAGAAAAGAAGATTGAAAAGAAAGAAGTAATCTAGGTTCAAGTCCTGGTTGCACCATAGATGAGCCATGGGAAACTGGATGGACTTCAACCTCTTCACACCACAATTTCCTCTTGCACAAACAGAGATTTCATTGAACAATCTTTTAAGTCACCTCAGCTATAAAGCTTATTCTTCTACGTTACCGTAGCTGACAGCAATTGTAGATCCAAATTAACCGAAGCTCTGATTTCAGAATATTGCTCATAACTATCTAGAAAACCCAGATTCTCACCTGCTAAAGGAAGATAGAACCTTTAACCTCTCTGAGAACAGGGATTCTGGAAAAGTTGTTGAGATAATTTCCCTTAACAAACTGAATAAAAACAATATGATCAGGTGAATAGTACTGGCCTGTATGTAGAAAACTTAGACTAAAGATGAACGTACAGAACGTTTTAAAACTTTTCCCTATTTTAAAGCAAAAATTTTTTAAACAATTCTTAGTCATGGCAATAAATTGTTAAGTAAAGAAATCTATGTAAATACAGAACTATTAGACTGAAAATGCCATGCCAAGTTTTCATAGTTCCCATTTCCTAATGTGCTCATATCATTTTAGGTAGCAAGAACTAAAAATGAATGACATTTTGTGTGTTATCCAAAATTCAATTCAATCATAGAAAACACTAATCTACTTATTTTATAGCTGACTAAACGTCAATCAAGTTTTTTAATGTAAACATTTCTCAGACAAAACATTTGTAATTAGTTTCAAGAAAGGCTATGGCATCAGTGAAAGCGTCCTGTATCTGGAGTCACATATCCAGAGTTGAATCTACAATTTGTCTCTTACCTGTGTGACCCTGGACAAACAATTAACCTCTCTGAGCTGCAGTTTCCTGCTCTATTAAAAAAAAAAAAAAACAAAACAAAAAAAAAAACCATGATGACACCTGACCTATTTCACAAGGATATTGTGAGGATCAAATCCGAGGATTCAGTAGAAAGGTTTTCACAAATGGTCTACTGCCAATATACAAAGGAAAGGAAAAGTGAAGGGCCTAGACAATTCTCAAACCAATGCAATGCCTGAAAGTCTGCTGCATATCCATAAAGCTATAAGGTTTTGGGTAGAAATGATTAACACCAGAAGAAGACTTTGTGATTTCTTTCTTATGACCATTTTTGTTTGCCAACTGATTTTTTTCTCATTTTCCTTTTTCTGACCTTTTTCCTTTTTGTACCATATGGCCTTCTTACTCATGTGCTGAGTAAAGTAATTCAACCAACATTTATTGGACACAGAGTGCACATGGAGGGTAGAGATGATCAAGATCTGATCCCTGGCCCAAGGAGCTCACATTCAAATGGAATGTCACACAAGCAGCATCAAGCCATCTCAAAGCAACGAAAAACAGTAATAATGAAAATATGGCCGAGATGCTAAGAGAGCACAGAGGAAGAACAAGTGTATTTTCTGAGGGGCAGAGAAACACAAAGACACAGTGGAACAGCCCCTCAAAGTGAGTGGCATAGGAGCTGTAACTTGAAAGATGAGAAGAATTTTTCAAGGAGGATAAGGGACATGTAAGGTAAATTGTAGGATTCCAGTATATGCTAAGAACTGTATTTAATAATGATAAAATAATAATTTTAAGAACTAACGTCTACCAAGCATTTGTTATGTGCTATGGAGTTTAGACCTTATGTTTCAAAGAAAAGGAAATACCATTTTTCATACTCTTTAGAGTATTTCATATACCAAATCTTCAATTCCTGATTTTTTTTTATTTATGTGCTTTTGGCAAATTAATCCCTCTAATTGGCACCTCAGTACCATGATGTCCTCCAATAAAAGTATACCACAAGGCTATGCATTTAGCAATTTTCAAAATGCACCTTTCAGTTCAATGCAAAAGAGAAAATAATAAATGATTAATTATTAACAAATATAAGTTGTAATAATTTAACAATACTACATTTTGGGAATCTAGTCTTTCTGTTGTATGTAAGGTGTTTGATCTTAAAAATTGCAAATAAAATGCTAGCTATTGGAACCATTACCAATTTAACTTGCTCTTTCTCTGACACAGTGAAAGGGTATTATTTATCACACTAAGTATATATTATAATCTTCCGTTGATAGTAAAAGATCAAAGATTACCTTGCATCAAACAGAATTATGATGCCATAACATTTTATCTTGTTACAGCTGATATCAATCACTAGGTGACAGTGAGCTGCAGAGCAGATTTTTCAGTCAATATCACTGACATGCTCAAACATCTGAAATACAGCAACCAACTTCTATGTGCTTTGGTTGTGAAAGTAAAAAGGCAGCATAAACAAATAAGTGGCTGATTGTTAATATCATGCATGTTGCTAAATACCACTTGATTTCTGAGCACCTAGCTAGTACTTTTTCCTAGAACCTCATCAAGAAAGAAAAGTCTGTGTCAATAAACGAGAAGTGGGGCATTGTTTTAAATGGAGTTATAAGAATAGTAACATCTTCGATCACAAGATTAGGGCAAAGACCCCCTCCTGGTGTAATACTCTGGAGACACATATATTCCCACTCTCATCAGAGAGCTGTACCAGGCCCTGACTAAAGTCACAAATCTCGCAAGCAAATCCTCTTTCTCAGGAAGGGTCACAGCCTCTTTCTTACATCTATTTTGAGTTATATCAGTGCTTGCCCAGTGGGTAATCTGGGCCAACTTTACCCCTCCTCAAGATTTTGTAACTGCAGAGGACTTTTCTTCCCTTCTCATTATGTTGATGGTTTTGTCTTTAAGAGAAAGATAGAGCAGGGCCCTGGAGTTTTTGCAATGTTCACTGTGCACTCAACATTATCAAAGACTTAAGCTGTAGAAAGGAAAATATCGTAGTTGTAAAATCTTTGTTCATCTTTATATGTAAATTTCACAGCCTGCTGATTCGTATTAAAAACTCAAGACTGTATTGATTCTTTTGTTATACCTGCTTCTTTCTTAATATTTCTTTAAGTGGAATGACAGAATTTTTTTAAAAAGCTTTATTATAAATCTAAAACATTAACATTCTAAGGCCTGACTGGATAAAGTATTTAGCATTTGGAAACTATTATATCATTTACCTTAAAAACAATAGTTCCCTACCCCATGAATCATAAAATCAATTGCTGAAATTTTTTTTTTACCTATGTCAAGATGGTCATACACTACATCATAGAGAAACCTTCCCAAACTTACACGCAGCAAACCCTTCCCAAACTTGCAAAATTATTGGATGGGGGCATTCATTTTTATGCAAACTATATGCATATTCATATAAAACAGTCTGAAAAATGTATCAGATATAATTAGCATGTTTATGAATCTATTTGCTCTGCTATTAAGTAACAAATTTGTAGTAACCATGGCAACTGTAACATCACAGGCACAAGTTCTATTTTTGTAATATGAGTACCTTTCTTAAAGCAACATTCATGTTCAGCCTCTACGTTTTTAAAATCTTAAAAGAAGAGCTTGTAAAACATTATTTCATTTTTCACCACATCAAGGGCACATTTTATATTTTTAGTTTATTTTAAATTATAATTGGTTTCTTCTTTGTTGTGGGGTGTGTGTGTGTGTGTGTGTGTGTGTGTATGTTTGCCAAAAATAATATTTAAGTGTAAAGGGAAAAAACAGGAAATATTAGGGGCATGTTAAGTTAACACATATGGTTATAAGATTGTTACCTTTTAAAATTCCATTTCATTTAAAACATTAAAAACATATTCATTTTCCATTTTTTTTTAAATGAAAGTCGTATGTGGATTTCCATTTGATTTTTATTTAAAATCTTCTTCAGTCTTAATCATGATGCTTTACCAAAATCTGAGTAGTAACATTTTCCTGCACAATCAATTTGGACGGGTATTTTGGCTAACGCTTAGGTTAAAAGAAATTAATTGAACTATTACTTGCTTTTATCATCTTATGTGCCATCACTTGTAGACATGTCACCCTGAGCATTTTATGTAACCCTCCCAAATCTCACTTCCTTGTAAAATAGAAATAATAGTACCAACATTATAGGACTGTTAAGAAGGTAAAATCTAAAAATGCCAGTATAATGAACATACGTTCCTACCCGTTTAAAATTGCAATTCTACATTCAAGTGTATTTTGTTCTGAAAATCAAATCTAATGCTGAATTGAACAGTTTCCAATAATACAGTCCCTACAAATATCTTATTTCTGTACTTTCTCAAAAAGTGGCAGAGGTAAAAATGAATGAGGAATCTGGGTGATGAGATGGGATGAAGGAAGCAACTCTTAAACAAAAAAAAAAAACCTGGTGTGGGTTGTTTGAGCCTCAAATCAGCTTCTCACTAAGCCTCATTTCCCTCAACTGTGAATGGGAAAAATAATATCTATTTCCTTGCATTTTTACATGTATTAATGCAATATAAAGCAAGCATCATACTCCATGACATACTATTTGTCATAAAAGTAGCTAACTTAAACCCCACTTCATTTTAAAATGGCAGACCTGAGGAAGTAAAGTGATAGTTCAAGGGAAACTAAGAGATTCAGACAATTTAGTCTCTTCGCCACACGCTTGAAAAGAGAAAAAAACTAGAAGGGACTTTCACTAACAAAGTCTAGGTGAACTAGGACTTAGCTGGCTTTAAGAAGAATGGCTTTAAGCTGAGCTGAAAAGGTAAGCTGTGGTCCAGATGGAAAGGCTTTAGTCATCCTGAGAAGGGGCTGAGTCAAACTAGAGGGAAGACAGTGAAACCAAACGCAAAAGGCAGGCAGGCCAGTGATAGCAAGCCTGGCCTGGCCAGGGAAAGGAGATCCCCGGAAAGGGACAGTGAGCCTACAAATCTGTAATTCTCATCATTTACCTATATGTTCAACACTATTCTGATCATTCAATTCAAAAAGTTCAGCCCTATTCTAGCACTCGTCTTCCCCCCCCCCCTTACTCTCCTTTACTTCCTTCAGGGTACTTATCATATTGGAACATGCTAGGTAATCTACTTATTTATCATACTTAGGTATTATCTGTCTCTACCAGCTTGGATGTAAATTCCAGAAACTTGTATTTTGTTCACTGCTGTGTCTTTAATGCCTACCAGACACTAAGAAGATATTTGTTGAATGAATATTTAGCACACAGTAAACACACAATAAACATTATTTGTTATTACTGCTATGCTTTTTCCTTTTATTCATTTTTTTCTCATATTGTCTAAAATTAGAATCTCCCTAAAGCTACTGATAATGGGAATAATGAAAAGCTGCCTTATCCTCTTTAGGAAAAAGAACATAATTTTTGTTAGATCAATTACTTAAAAGAAAACGTAATCACAAACACTACCTTAATCTTCCAAAAGAAATATAATCTATGGCATACTGGCTACAGATTAATCAATTATATTATTTGGTCAAACAAATTTAGTGGTTAAGCAATTATACCAAATATCTAAATTGATAATTTGCTAAAATGAGTCTCATATTAACCTATCTTTGTAGATTTCATACGCATATTTATCTCTTTAAGACATATTCTATATTCACAAAAATAATTTGAAAAGTCTATCTCTTCTGCTCTATAGTAACCCTAAGGCTGAGCTGCCACTCAAAAGTAGATACACATTTAACTGATTTGTTATCATTTAGAAATTTAGGGAGAAAATTAATGATGATGGTAAGTGTAAGTCTAGTCTTTCTCACCAAAGTAGTAGACATACATTCTCTCTAGTCAAAGTCAGCATTTGTCAAACTGACCCACCTTGTCTTATTTTCTGTGTGTATTTCAGAGGCACAGAAACGGCAGTAATTTGCCAAGCAATAATGTAGTTAGTGATGAACTAAACAGGACTTACAATCTTCCTAATGACAGAAGAAAGTACAGACTGACAGAAAGGGGAAAGGGGTATCACCCATATGTTATGAAGAACTGGAAAGGTGACTGTGTGGAAGGGCACGTCCCTAGCGGTTGGTGACACCATCTAGATCAGATTGCAAAGTCAGGAAAATGAGAGGACTATAAGCCAATCCAGCTGCATTTGAGTAGACTCCATATAGGAAATTTAGAAAGAAAATTTCTACTCTAGTTTCATATACTAAAGAGAACACGAAGATCTGGAGGCTTATAGAGCTAGTCTCATTTCAGTTGTCTCAACAGAGGTGTACATTGGCTAGAAACTATGCATCATGATGTTTGAAAAGGATTCTGTTTAGTTATGCTGTATAGTCAATGCTCTAATAAGAATATTTCAAATGCATCATGTCTTCACTTAATGTTTATTCATTCCTTCTAGAGAAAATATGTTGTTAGGGCTAAATTAGAAAATAACAGTATACATTGTGAACAATTAGCAGTTTCAAAGATAATATTAACCAGTGAATAATACACGTGCAAAGGACTTTATAGACAGGTAGAAAAATTGGCTTTAATTCTTTCTCATGCTGTGGTAAAGGCTGTTCTCCAAAGTTTCTTCTACCCCAGTAGAATCGTAGCTACATTCAGGTATACTCTTTCTTATCCTCCCTTCTCCCTTGCCTTTAGATGTAGCTTCATGACTTTACCTCTCTAACAGAATGGAAGCAAAAGTTATTGCTATGCATAAGTTATACCACTTCCAAGCTTGGCCTAGGTTCTTCCCTCCACCATGGGTAAAAGTGACAGTGATTTCAGATATCAAGCATTTAAGATGGTATCATTGTCAACCTGGGTCTTCTAATTATATTTATTCACTCAAAAAATATGTACTGAGTGCTTCATATGTGCTAAGTACTACATGGTTCTAATACCTTATGAAAATAAATAATAATAATAATAATAATAAACTTTTCAAACCATACATTTAGATATTATATGTGTATAGATTTTTTGTAACAAACTATTGTACTATTAATAAATTAATGTATTATTAAACAGACACTTTAATGCTTACATCTTTTATGGTATTGCATATGGTATTATATGGTATATTATTATATGGCATATTATTATATGGTGTATTATCATACGGCATATTTATGGTATTGTGTGTGTGGTACTGTATTGAAAATGTATCGGCTTTCCTACCACCATCACACACACCTCTTAATTAACATTTACATCACACTAATAATATCCTTGACTGGTATTTTCTAATGAGAATTATATGACCACATCTTAACTGGAAAAAGTTGACAGCCTTCAAAAAAGTTAATAATAATAATAATAACAACAGTAATGATCAACTCCTTTTAAACAAAACACAAAACCTCTGAACTACCTTTACTTCTAAACTTTCTACTATAGGCTTAAAAGAATGGATGTGTTAGGGGGGAAATGCTATATAATTCATGACTCTATAAAACATTATATAACTAAAGTTGTATCTATTCCATGTACACTTATTACAAAAACTTTGTCATTTGTTTAATAATCTCACATGTATTATCTACTCTGAAGCTGTCATTTTGTCCTGCACAAGTTATACAGTGGTGCACAGGACGGACGCAGACTCATAGAGCTGACAGGCTAGAGCGTTAGACAAACAGTAAAAATATAGCAGACAAATAAATATCTACTTGCAAGCTCAGAAAATGCAGGCAGGGTGCTGCAATGAAAGATAATAATAAGTCAGAATCTACTTAAACAGAGTGGACAAGAAGGGCTCTGGAGGAAGTTACTGAACTAGCAGAGGTCTGAGGGATATGCAAGAGCCAACCATGCAAATATGGGAGGAAACCCTATGAAAGGAATTTACTTTGTGAAGACCCTCAAGTAAGAAGGAGTTAACTTGAAATGTTTGAAGAAATAAAGTACTATGTTACTAAAGTATAACAGCATATATGGTTATATATATAATAATAATTATTAACATATATATAATGTGTAATGACCATATACATCCCAACTCCAAAATGCTACATTTGCATGAAGAATGTAATTTTCTTTCTTTGTCTTTATGCTTACTGGATAGGCTAGATAACCATGAAGTTAAAAACAAAATAAACATAAAATTTCATTAATTTCTCATGCATTCTACACATTGTCTGGCTGGAGGGGGGTGGGGTGGGAGTGGGGAAAGCTGAGGGCCTTGTTCTTCTCCCTCACTGCAGGACCCAAATGGAACAGAAAAGTTTCCCAGGCAAGAGGTGTGGCTTGCACTCTGCAGTACATTGCTCTTAAAACTTCCATGGAAGACGCAAAGCATTTTTGCTCACATTTTTTTCCCTTTCTTTTCTTTCCTTTTCCTCTTTTCTGCCTCCTTCTTCCTTCCTTCCTTCCCGCCTTTTTTAAGATTTTATTTTTAAGTACTCTCTATACCTAATATGGGACCCAAACTTAAAATGCCAAGATCAGGGGCACCTGGGTGGCTCAGTCTGTTGGGCATCTGACTTTGGCTCAGGTCAGGATCTTGTGGTTCATGGGTTCGAGCCCCACATCGGACTTTGTGCTAAAAGCTCAGAGCCTGGAGCTGCTTTGGATTCTGTGTCTCCCTCCTTTCTGTCCCTCCCCCACTCATGCTTACTCTCTCTCTCTCTCTCTCTCTCTCTCTCTCTCTCTCTCTCTCAAAACTAAACATTTAAAAAACTTTTTAATAAAAAGCAAACAAACAAAAAACCAAGATCAAGAGTTCCATGCTTCACCAACCAAGCCAGCCAGGCACCCCTTGCTCACATTTTCTTGACCAACAAAGATAACATGGTCACAACTAACTCCATCCATGTGACATGAAGGAGAACAGCATCGATAAGAATAAATAATGGGAGAGGGAAGAAGGGAGGATGGGAGACAAAAAGGGCAGGGGAGAGACTGATTATGACATTGTCATGGGAAAGCTCAAAATAAAACAAATACAAACATTTGGTTCAAAACAAAACACTAGGTTTTTCCTTTTAAGGGGAAATGCATAGCTTTGAAATGGGATGAATAAACACAAATCTAAACTCTTACATTATCAAAGTCTCTAAATAGTTGATATTTTAATTCCATTGCGAGTTAGCTAATTTTGTTTCATTTTAACTCTTTCTTCTTGAACTCTACAACCCCAGAACTAAAACACCAGCAAATAAAGGCTGTTATCACCTGGATAATATACTGCCTTTCTTATTTATTTTCAATCTATTTCCACTATGTTCTTTCGAGGGAAGACAATGTCATAATCCTTGTAACTAGTTTGTAGTAACTAATTATCCAAATATGTTAAACACATTGTTAATGTTGCACAAATATTTTGTAATATATACCTACCTTCATCACAGTTTTACTCTCTTCCTTCCATATTCCATTCCTTTGCTTTGGTCAGAATCCTTTGCTCTTGTCAGAACTGCTTAGGAATACGGAAGGATCACTGATTCTTTGGAAATGTTTGGGAAGTACACCCTTTATGTCTCAACCAGGATCTGCTGCATCAGGACCTGGCTGCTATGCTCTCCCAAGAGGTGAAGTCCAGCTTCCTTGACTGGGACTCATTTTCTGTGCCTCTTATCATTGCTTTTTTGCTCATCTCAACTCTTGATTTGACTACCTTTTTACTCAAACATCCCTTAATGTATATACAAATATGTGTGTGTGTATGTATGCCTGTATAATCCATATAATTATAATTACAATTCATTTAGTTAACATATTCTAAATGAATTTAGAATAGAATGCAATGCCTATTTTTTTTTTTTTTGCTATGGTAGAAATGCCTTTTTCAAGGCATTTTTTGTTTAATTTAATTGAATTGTGACAACTTCTGTTTCTCCTAAAATGGAAATGCTGTTTTCTATTTTTCTGTATATGATTAAGTAATCTATTGTTTGTTACACAGAGAATAACATCCTACTACCCAGTTGCAACCACAGTAAATAAATTCATGTATACGGGCTTCTAGACAATTCTCCATGAATGTGTGTGTGTGTGTATTTAATAAAGATAGTATTATACTATTCATACTGCAATGTTACTTTCTTTTATAATTTAAAAATATATCACATGTGTAATTCAGGGTATTGACATCAGTCAAGAGATCTGTGCTAAGTTTTGCTCTTTATCTCCTCTTCAAGAAAAAATTTCCAGTAATAACTACTGATGCATTCCAAAACCAAAAAAGGAACACATTTGTCACAGAGGTACAGAGGCACTCTGATTCTTGTAAGATAATGCAGCCACGTAAACCTTAATTTCCTCACACTATATCAAAATGACCATATACAGCAACAAAGAGAATAAGTAAAACCAGTCAAAACTCAGGCCTACAGAATAATTAGGATACAAGGAACATGACACATTTCTAATTCTGTGTTAGCACAGACATGAACAACCAAATCTAACAGAGGCAGCTCCTGAGCCCACCTCATGCACAGACTGTATAGATGACACCAGGGAAAGGGGCGTGAGCTTCTAGGAGTGGAACACAGATACAACAACCCCAGAAAGAGAGCGTACAACCTTGGAAATAGGAAATAACAAAAACAAATCTGAGATCTAGTCCATCAGAGTACCAACCAGCGGGAAACCAAAAGGAAAGGCGTAAGGTGCCTAAGACCAGAAGCAGCACTCTAGGGCAAGCACCATTTCTGGAAAGAAAATGGTTAGAGGCTAGGGGGTGGTGGAAAATAAGGAAGCAAGGAATGCAAGTGAACAGTCTAAACAAACAAGAGAGTCACAAAATCGAAAGACATGATCATCCACCTCCCCAGGAGAAAAAAGAGATTAATTAAAGAAAATTAATGTCACCTTATCAAAAGAAGGAAGAACTCCTGAACCAGGAAATTCATAAACCACCTAAATGTATCTCTGTCTGCAATAAAATTGATTTCTGGTCTAAGAAAATCAAACACATTTAAAACTTTTTAAAAAGGTAATGTCAAAAAACAATGTTCATACAAAACTACCATGCAAGGAAGATAGAAAATAAACATGAAAATATTTCAGTTAATATTCTTCTTAATGAAACTCCAATAAAACAGAAGGAAACTGTATCAAATAGCCTTAAACTAGAATTCATAGATTCTATTAAATTTAAATCGTAACTTATAAAATTTATCACAGATGAAAACATTATAAAGATATGAAGTGAGAACTGACAAACCCAGAAAGAAATGTATTTTTCAAAAGATAAAGGGTGCCTGGTAGCTCAGTCGGTAGTGATCCGATTCTTGATTCTGGCTCTGGTCATGATCTCACTGTTTGCGGTATCGAGCCCCACGTCTGGTTCCACACTGACAACATGGAGCCTGCTTGGGATTCTTTCTCTCTCTTTCTGCCTCTCCCTCTCTCATGCACACTCTCTCTCTCTCTCAAAATAAATAAACTTTAAAAAAATCATCTTAGAAATAAAGACTAATTAAAGATGCTTATGGTAGAACAGATTCAACAACAAAAAACAGATTATAAAGAATATTGAAAAAATATGGGGCGCCTGGGTGGCTCAGTTGGTTGAGCGTCCAACTTTGGCTCGGGTCATGATCTCGTGGTTCTTGAGTTCAGGCCACGTGTTGGGCTCCATGCTGACAGTCAGAGCCTGGAGCCTGCTTTGGATTCTGTGTCTGTCTCTCTCTCTGCCCCTCCTCCACTCATGTTCTGTCTCTCAAAAATAAATAAATGTTAAAAAAATGTTTTTTAAAAATATTGAAAAAACACATAGAGGTATGTCAATAAAAACAAAATAAAACATAAAGTAATCAGAGAAAACAGAATTAACATATAAAATAGATATAGAACTTCTAACATAGAAATAATAAGATCCCTGGGAGGGGGGGAAGGAGATGGAATATAAATATAAAATTGCAATCATGGGGCGCCTGGGTGGCTTGGTGGGTTAAGCGTCCGACTTCGGCTCAGGTCATGATCTCACGGTCCATGAGTTCGAGCGCCGTGTCAGGCTCTGTGCAGACAGCTCAGAGCCTGGAGCCTGTTTCAGATTCTGTGTCTGCCTCTCTCTCTGCCCCTCCCCTGTTCATGCTCTGTCTCTCTGTCTCAAAAATAAATAAACGTTAAAAAAAAATTAAAAAAAATAAAATAAAATAAAAAATAAAATTGCAATCAAACAAAAAATACTGGAAATAAAAAAAGACCTGACTTCCATATGAAAAGGGCTCACTCTTTACCTGGGAAAACTGATGAAAACAAATTCTAATAAAACTAATATTTTTTTTATACTTTGTAAAGAAAAATACTCTGGATCTAGGTAGGACACACACACACACACACACACACACACACACACACACACACACAGAGGCATTCTATCTTTATCAATCTAAACAGAAAAATAAACAGATAAGCAGATAAAGATAACTATTTACAAAATGTTAATAATTGATGAACCCAAGAGAAGGATATATGGATGTCCACTGAACTATTTTTTCAAAATCTCCATAGGCCTAATTTTTTAAAAAGAAAAAAAAAAATCCCTAGTAACAAAAAAGAAAAACGCAATGAACATTTTTTTACACAAATAACTTCCTAATTTCCTACATAATATTACTTTAATGGTTGTATAAAATTATTTTTAAACACTATTGTGTTTTTTTAACCAATAACCCTTGTTTGGCATTTAGGATTTTTTTCAGTTGCTGCAAATCTTCAAATTTTGAACGGAGCTAAAGTTTTTTAATGAACCAAAATGAGACGAAAAGTGAAGGCTGGCAAAAAAGTAATGAGAATAACTTTTAAAACAATTCCAGAGAAGATAACCTAAAACACTGTTTTAATAATATCAATATGAATAAAATAAATATGATCACCTTGAAAGATAAAAAGATATTTGCTATATAAATTGCATAATTTATTTTTTAAAAATAAGTAAGAAAAAGAACAAAAAAGTTAGGAAAAAAGAAAAACCTACTACTTTATAGTCACACTAAGAACAGCAAAAAAAAATAATAATAATAAAATGGTTGAGCTATGGATATATCTCCGAAGATATCACCACTTCCTCTGTTTCTTTTTGCTCTCTTTTTCCTTTTCTTTCATTTTGTCTTTTCTACACATAGAGTCCAATGTGGGTAGCTGACTGACTGATTGACCCAACACTTACTGAAAATCTACCGTGGAAATCAATGATTACAAAATATATGATCCCTTCACCATATAGCTTACATTTTTTAAGGAACAAGTATGCACCTACAAGCTATAACATGTAACAAAGGCATGTACCTAAGATCTATAATATAGGTAACGCAGGCATATGCATACCTACAAAATAGGTGAAGTGTGGCATATGACATAATAGTAGCAGAGAAAGTGCCATGCAATACAGAGAGAGTGATTGACTCAAATATTGCAGAGAATGTTCAAAAACTTTTAAGCTTTTATTTATTTATTCATTTACTTATTTATTTTAAGTGTTTATTTATTTGTTTTTGAAAGGGAGAGAGCATGCACATGAGTAAGCAGGGGAAGGGGCAGAGAGAGAGAGAGAGAGAGAGAGAGAGAAAGAGAATCCCAAGTAGGCTCCACACTCAGTGCAGAGCCGGATGCAGGGCTCAATCCGTGAGACCATGACCTGAGCCAAAATCAAGAGCCGGATGGATGTTCAACCAGCTGAGACACCCATGTCCTCCAAATGGTCAAGAACAGTGACAGGAATACTTTCATAGATGAGGTAACGCTACAGGCATGTTTGGAGAGAAGGGCTTTCTCAGAGTATTATGGGAAAAAATCTTACAGTCAGAAAAAAACAAATAAATGCTCAGAGGCCTTTGATAATTCTTGGGTGAATGCAACAGGACACAACGTATGGCAGCAAATATCCATGACCTCACTGAAAAAAATTTTCCCGAGCATCCAGTATGATGAGCCTTAACTGACATGCTCAGGATTTCAAAATTTGTCCTTAGAAAATATACAGCATTGAAGGCTTTGAAGCAGCATGTAATGGTAATATGATGGTCATGAAGGTGGTTACATGGAAGATAAGGACCTAGTCTCAGTTCAACATCAGATGTCATATCCTGCCTTGATTCTGTACACTTGATATGCCCAACTAGTATATCTTTCATACTTGTGGCAGCATAGTGACCGCGTTAAAAACTCATTCCTGATCAAAAGTCACAACTTTTCTTTTACTTAATACAATTATCCCTAACGGACACCCAAGTTTCTCCAGAGCAGTCAGATGGCGGGGACACTACAACAATGATAGAAGAATCAGCCCCAAGCTCTGTGACACTAAATATACAAATGAATGCTGAATAAAGGAATCAATTGTTTCCCAAATAGCCAGGTGTTGGTATAGTATAGATTAATCACAGAGATAAGTGGCTCTGTTACTCATTTTTTTTTTTCTTCTGCATGTTTGGATATAAAATCAGTTCAGTTCAAAGGTTACTCCAGGCTTCTAAAACATTCTTGATAAGCCTGGCAAAAATACCCACTGCATCTCATACTTCTTTGTCCTTTTCACTCACAGGGATGAAGATAGTGCACTACATCAATAATCATGACTTTATTGGAAGTAAATGTGATTTTCTGGGTCTTCTGGAAAGTATTGTACATTTAGTCGCTGTGTTTACATGATTTCAATTTGAAACCAACCTTTGAATGAATATCCTCTGGCTGAATTGCTTTTGGTTTAGGCCTCATTTGATTTAGGCAGAAAAAGAAAAATCATGTACTAAAAGAGCCAAATTTCCTGCACACAAAAGTAGAGATGTTAACCTATTCCTCCTGAGAATTAAGTGCAAAGGTGAAACAATGGGTCAGGACTGTGACACCTGGGTTACAGCCTCAATTCTGTCACATTAATTCATTCATTCACTCATTCATTCAGTAAATACTAAGCTTCCTATGTGGCAAGCACCATCCTAGGTGTTGAAAAAGATGGCATTGACCTTGGGAAGAGAATATAACTTATTTAGATTCATCCTTCACAAACAAAGCTTCTATGTTTGACTCTCTGCAGTCACAAACTTAAAGTGAGTTGAGGAACTGAGTAAGAGAATGTGTGGAACAAGGATGAGAGTAAGGTAATGGCACTGAGGGGCTATGGTGTACTGGACAATTTATACTGCACCTAAAGGGTTCCATGTTTTATCTTTCAAAATAAAACATACTGGGGAAAAATCACATTGTGGACCCTATTTGGAGGGTCTCTGGTTTCCTACCTTTTCTAGTACTCACATCCCTTTCATACTTTAAAATGAATGAATGAATGAGGAAACAAATGCACAAATAACGCTATTTCTTTAGAGCTTGATTCCTATTCAGTTTTCTAGATGCCCCTAGTAAAGTTCAAATTTTGGCAGGAGTACCTTCTTCTGAAAGTCTGCTCTATAGGAGTTAAAAGCAAACTTGGGGAAGTATGAAAGTGGAAAGGAAAAGGCACACTCTTGACTCACTTTGCAGTTTTGGTAAAGGTTGACCCTTTCACTGCCACACTTAGCCCAAACCCAGAAGTACCTTTTTAGTCAAAATTCTAAGATGTATGTTTTAGATTTGGTGCTAAAGAAGATACATTTTATAGCCTGTAAATTACTAAGTACAAATTACTAAATACAGTGCCCAGTACATGGTAAGTGTTCAGTAAACAAGACCTGTGAGTAGTCACATAGCAATGTATGTAAGGGCCTTGCCTTGTAGGTTAGAACTTGGTTTGAGACCAGGTTCCACGTTTTACTAGATGGGTGACCCTGAACAAGGTGTCCAGTCTTCATAAGTCTCTGACCCCTCAGAACACATCCATGAAACGCAACAGGATGTGTCATGTACCCAGCACAGAACCTGGCACTTGGCAATAACTAAAGAAACAGTGGCCA
The DNA here is from genome assembly GCF_018350195.1 of Panthera tigris. NCBI lineage: Eukaryota > Metazoa > Chordata > Mammalia > Carnivora > Felidae > Panthera > Panthera tigris. The sequence goes on along the minus strand of NC_056667.1, from coordinate 82,915,712 downwards.
TTTTGTCAGCATTCATGAAGGCACTGCTCATTTTTTAAAAAGACTCACTTATCATTTTGGAAATTGAAAAAATGAGAGTGCATTACTAAACATATTATAAAAATTAGTCTAAAGAAGGAAGCCTTGTATCCATATCATTTGTAAAAATAATTACACTTGAATGGCTCTATGAAGAGTTATATCAATGTTTTATCTTTCATAAGCCTAGTGAAAACCAAATGGCACAAGGATCAATATGAAACTTAAAAAAAATTTTTTTTTTCAGACGGAAAATCTACGTCTATAGTCAGGCACATTTTACACATCAGTGGACGTTCCAATCAATATTTCTGAAACTTGTTGGCTGGCATAGATTTTCTTTGTAGTTGGACTATTGTATCCAGTTAAATTGTGAAATGTTTAAACAAGGGGACAGAAGGTGTGCTCCTATAAAAGCAGATAACATTTAAAAACTTTGTCACTAGCCAAAGTCCTTAATCTTTGGTCTTATCTGAATCTAGGGAAATTAATTTGGTTATTTTAAGTCCTATTTGAGTGTACTCAGCATTCACATTCTATTCATTTCCTTGAAATCAAGAAAGAATATTTTATATTTATGTGTGTGAAGGCTCATTTTAATCAACAAATAAGCATCGTAGCATCAATACTTTCATAAATACCATTTAAAACATAAATTCTGAATTTGCACATTGTTCTTTCATTATTTACTTCTGTATTTTAGAGCTTGGTTAATACAAAGCAAGACGGTAGCTGAAGATTTTTATGATGACACTAAGGAGCCACTCATCCTCTCCACTCATATCCACACCAATCATTTCTGGGCCTCAAAGCAGCTTCTTAGACGAGTAGCATCTCTTCAACATACTATTTACCTGAACCTTAAAACTAAACACTGACAGTAAAAATAATCCCTCAAGTTTAAAAACGAAAAATCTTGGAAGTGCCATAATGCTAAGGGAAGATCTCATCTCACCCTGGAATTTGCTTCACTTTATTCAGAGATGCCTCTTCTCAAAGTGGAATTCATTTCTCCTTTGGCAATATTCTAAGCAAATGACTTTTTTTCAATTATATCAACCATAAATAAACAGAAATAAAAGAGATTAATGAGCACCAGTACAGCTGAGTGACAGTCGTTAACTACAATTTTCCTTTATTGAAAAACCTCTCTCTGACTTTTGTTCCATTAAGACTATATCCTAATTATCTCAGTTTCATCCTGCCATTAATAACCTTATTTTCTTGGAAATAGGACTGATGGATGAGTTTTAAATCGTACTTTCACAAGTAAGGCAGAGTACAATCAAGAAAGGGGTTCCCCTGTATAGTTTGTGGGAATACATGTGGAATGGTCACATTTCCTAAATGGTCTTGCAAATCAGACTTCAGCCAAATGTAGTACTCCATTATAAAGGACAGGAGAAAAAATTGAATGTTGGAGTTCAAATTCATATAATAATTAGAAGGGACATTTATTTCAAAATGTGGAGAACTTGACAGTAAGAAAATGACAGAAATTCAGCTCCACAGTGAATTATAAATGTCAAATTACTGGTATGCATGTAAAAAAGTATGTAGCTATTAGAAACCAGACTCTGCATTCATGTGCAGTGCTTCTGCCTTTATCATCTTCTTATATTCCTCTAAGGTGTTCTGTCATTCACTGTCAAATTTCCAGTGTAAGATTATAAGACATATGTCAGATCAGTGTCCAAAGCTTTCCAGGTTCTGGACACACCAATGCAGCCCCGTATTTTACACAATATTAAGGATATTAAATGGGAAAAGCTGCTCAGTTATTAGAAGTCAGTTGCAGAGGGTACTCTAGCATGTGATATCATCTACTCTGAGGAATGCAAAGTGCAGGGGAGGGGGAAGCAGTGTGAGTCTATATTGTGTGTGGACTCATGATGCTGTCAGAGTGTCAGCAGGATGAACAATGAAAAGGATGTTAACTAAATTTTGATGTGCAAGAACATGTGTTTAATTTGCAAGATGCTTTGTTTAATTAAAAGGTAAATACCATTTACAATTCCTCTCGCAGACAAATTTAGAGCAGCAACAACACCTACAGAGTGTTCAAATTGCCGGCAGAATTTCTTGGATGCATTTGATCAATTAAAAGGGTACACATTTGTGGAAAAATAATTATTTTTCCATTTGTTTTCAAATAGAAATGGCTTTATTTTCTATAAACAGATTATTCCTAGAGTTTAATGCCTAGCTAAGTATGGATTTTGAAAACTATATTATTATGTACCTAGTACAGAGAAAATAAACCTAAGGGCTAAAAGTTCCTCTTGCCAAACAACCTCCACTTCCAATGAGTTTTTTTTTTCCCTTCCTCCCTTTCTTCCTCTCTTCATTTCCCTTCCTTCCTTCCTACTTTCCTTCCTTCTTTCTTTTTGTCCTTCTGGTTTTCCTTCTACAGACAGTAGGCTCTAAAAGCTGTATGGTTCTCAAAGACCTTTTTACCTCTTCAGAAAGATAACCTTCATCAAGTCACTTGGGACCTCCAACATAATTGTTCCATAAGCTCCCTTGGATCTTAAAGCAGACCAAAAAGATCTCAGGCCTCATGTTTTCCTTTATTTAATTAAGACTTGCTATTTTTTTCAATGATCATGGAGGGGAATATGCTACTGCTTCTTTAGCTGGCCTGTGATCAGAAAAAAAATCGAAGGAGATTCAGATTTCCTTACTTATAACTTCTAATCTCAGTAATACAAGTAGTAGAAATAACAACCCAACAATTGTTCTACAATGCAACACTTGGTGTGGTTGTACTTTGGTTTCAGTTACTCTTGGAGGCAGGAAATAGATCAATCAGTGATTCTCCTGAGGAACCAAACTAATCACATCTTTAATTGATACTGTTAAAAAACAAAGTAAATTTGAAGATCTATTTGGCTTCACTCAACAATTCTGGAACCCGTCCAAATCCTATCTAGCAAGTAGAAAGGGAGCCATACAAAATGGTCTTTTATAGACCAAAGGAGACGGGAAAAAAAAAAAAAAATCTAGTAAAGAGTGTATTGTTTAAAGCAAGGTAACCTTTGTATGAGGGAGGTGAGGGCTCCGTCAGGCTGAAATTGCAATTAGGATAGGTATTAAGTCTTGGTTTGCTGACTTGGGACTTAATCCGAGTGACTCCACTGTGGGCCCATTGTCTCTTTTTTAACAATACCAATGCATGACAGGCAGGCAACATGGAAGAGAAATTCTGCAAGAGTTCCTCAACAGTTCACAATACAGTGAATTAGATTTTTGAGGCCCCAACTATGAAACAGTTGTTCAATAATTCACATCAGCCAGTCTGGCCTATCGTGTGACTAACATATAGAAGACCAAATGTGAAACAGCCAACTATTGCATTAAGTTAGTAACTACTATACTACACTATTATACTATCTTATTAACTATATTGTAACTAATACATTATATTTATTGTTTTCTTGGAACTCAGAACAAAATACAAACTAAATTGACAGGAAAGAGCACAGAAGAAATTTGTGGGTAAATATACTTTTTCTCCTTTCATTATCAGACAAAATTCTCCTCTCCCTGCCCTGTTCCCCACCTCTTAATTAACTAAAAATTCCATTCTCAATACCTGCCAAAAGGGAAATTCATTTCATTCCTAAGTCAACTATAGTACAACCTTGAAAAAGAAAAAAAAAAATTGCCCCTCACTAGTGGTAAATGTGAATATAAGACAACCAGTCATTTGTTCAAACTTTGACAAGCCAAAATTCAGGTAGGGGAGGCAGCAAGGGAGGGAATTTAGGCAGTTTCTGTACCTTAATCATTTGTTTAAGTTTTTCATTTCAATGTCCAGTATATGTTTTTTGTTTGTAATGCCAGGACAATCTAATCTGTTTGAAAATGTGTCATTTTTAAAAACATCTTGTTGGATAACTTCCTCTTTGATCTCTTTATTATTTCTTTATCCCAGCTCCTGCTTGAATCTATGCATTCTCATAGGTATTTAATCCCAAATCACAGAAAGACTCTGGGACAGAGTTATCCTTGATCCATGAATGGATCACCTGCAAGGGCCCTGCTTACCTGGCTAAGATTTCCTATGTTCATATACTAATTTCCCATCAACGATTTCACTACCTGGCATTAAGGTTTTCCCCGAATTATTTTAACAGGAAACGTGGAAGAATACTAGCAGGTTTTCATCTGCCTTATAAAGTACAGTGCGTTAAAGGTATTTTTTAAGAAAAATGTCTTCATAAAATGTCTTTATTACCATTTTAAGACCAGCCTTTGATTTTGTGCTACCACTAGATTGCAAGTTTCAAAAACTTAAGGGCTTTTTTTTGGATTGTTTTCCTTTTCCCTTTATTGAATTCCTAATGCCTAGGACAGTTGCCAAGTTCATGGCAATAACTAGTTGTCAAATGAGTGACTGAATCTCTGACAATCAAATAAAGGAACATGATGCTGTAGGAATGTATTGGTCTTAGAGCTTAAATACAGAAAGTCTGGGTTCCAGTTCTCACTCTCCCCCTAACTAGATGGGTGACCTTGAGAATTCTGTATTACTTCTCGAGACGTCAATTTATCCATCAGTAAAATAAAAGGCTTAGACTAGGTAATTTCAAAAAAAGCTCTTCAAGTCTAAAAATCTGTGAAAGTACAAATTCACACAGACAAGCAAGCTTCATTATATAACATAATAGTTCCAAATAGTTCCAAACTGATACGAAGAGTTTTAATGAGAGAGGGGAGAGAGAAAATTCCCAACTTGACATTAACAATCATATTCAACTAAATTAAACCTTTGGAAAAATCACAGATCCCCAACATGACAGGAGGCCATGTGGCCAAATAATTTGCACACAAACGACTGAATAGCTGAGGCATATGGGCTGTAGTCCAAGCAGTGACTTAAGGCAGTTCATCTGGCTTTTTCTGATACTTCCAGCCCAAGTGAAAATGGAGGAACCTTAAGACCATTTTATGAAGCATATTCTGTACCTGAGCTAACTTTACAACACAGAGTAAATTAATTCTACACAGTACACTTCAGTGCACTGCAAGTGGTTAAAATGTGGGTGCCAGTCAAAAACCTCTTGCCAATTAATATCGAATAATTTTTTGCCCCTTAAAGTGGTCACTCCAGAGATTTGTTTTCACATTTTTACTGTAACCATTCACGGGGGAAAGAAGAAATACTTGAATGGAGATGAAAAGCACCAAAACCTTATGAGTGGTAAAGTCTTTCATGAACAAAAGCTACCAGAAATGTAATGTGGAATGACTTTCCTAAGGTAGGATAGGATAGGTCTTGGGGGTGGAGATCACTAAAATTGTACTGAGACAGGCCTTTCAGATATCTTTTCAACTGCTTTAACTGCTTTTCAAGTAAAGCTGATGTAGTTATTTTAGTCTTTTGCCATTTTTATGTCATTTAATTCACCACTGAGAAAAGCACTATTTCTACATTTGCATCCTTTCAGTATAAAAAGGTATTCACAATTAACGTGAAAGAAAGCTTCCTCACTGAGAAATATGAGCTCTGAGCTGTTAATGATTTACTGTTTAGCATTTCAGGAAAAAACACACACACACACACACAAAACAAAACAAAAAAACCAAGAATCTTTCTGTTTGGTCAGGGTAGTTAAGAAGAATGAATACAGGCGCTTGAATCAGAAAAATCTGGTTTTAAGGCCTGGCTATGCACCTCACTCTGGTAGCTCAGCCAATTCATTTTCTCAGTTTTCTCATCTGTGAAACGGGGATAAGGAAGGCTTTTTTTTTTTTTTTTGTAACAAACACTTCCCTTTTATCAAATGTTCTCTTTTCAGAAAAGATTGTCTTTTCTTTTTGCCATGGAAGACTAAAACTCAGACCTAAAATATTAGCTTACTACCAGCCTGAATTCAATACAAAAGGATGATTTCTCAAGATAACTCTTCTACTGCCTGCTTTCAGATCCTTGCTCTGCTGGTTACCACCTGTTGTCACCTTGGTCAAGTAAATAAACCTTCTAAGGCTTCCTTTCCTGTCCTGTAAAATGAGAAACTACATTAGTACATTATCCATAGGACTGCAGTGAGAATTAAATGAGATAATAAAGGTGAAGGCTGCAGCCTAGCACCTGGCAGTGAGTAAACAGTACATGTTACTTTTTATTATTATAGTTTGTTACTGTTATCTTCAGAAGAGTTCTAACTCTCTTTGACCTGCTCAGATCTCCTGGATTGGTGGATATACAAAGATATCAGAGCTCACTCCTTATCAGCCTTATTCCCTTCCTTTCAAGAATTAGCAGGTCAAATATTGTCATCCATCTGAAAATACGGAATAAGAAAACAGACATCATTTTAAAAGACTCTCCTAGACCTTACCTACTATAATCCCAGGGACAGTCAAAATCCTTTAGTTTCCTTCTGTGGAATGAGTGTGTTAAGAAAATAGAAGCAAATAGTAGTGATCCTTTACTGGACCTACAGTTATTATGCACCTGAAATTACAAAAAAATTTCTTTTAGCTATGCTTCTTCTCCAAAGACCGTAAACATCCAGAGGCAAACAGACATTACTGAAAGTCACAATAATATGATATTATGCCCATCTCTAACTCAAGGTTGCCTGAATAGAAAGAAACATTGTGATTTCTAATAACCTTTACCTAAGCACAGAAAAACCTGCCACTCAAGCATATAGCCTATTTCAAGGTTAAACTAATTTCAAAAAGCCATACAGAACTAACTCATAAATTGTCTAGATAAATGAAACAATCTCTTCCCCAGTTCTCTGGTGAAGAACGGGAGTAGGACACAGGAAACCCCCCAGAAATGGCTGTATCGCTGTCTTCCTTCTCAGTAAGAGGATGAAAACTTTTCTGGCCAGGCTAAAACTTGAGACTGAAAGTAGGACTCATATCCAGGTATGGGAGGGAGGATTAGACTAAGGGGCATTTTTCTTCCTCTCCCCTTTGCAATCCACAGTTAGTGCTGTTGCAAACAACCTGAAATATTAGTAAACATTTCCTCCAACAACTAATGAAATGCTTCCAGAAACATGCACATCAGTAGCCCTCTTCCGGACTGGTTAAGTGTGGATTTGCTTCAGTGGTGTGTGTGTGAGAGTGTGTGGGTGAGAGCGAGTGTGTGTATGTTTGATCCTCATGCTTGCAAAACGTGCTTTCAAAAGCAGCCATGATTTCTTTTTTTTTTTTTGGGGGGGGGGGGGGTGATCCCTTTGTCTCCCCCAGACCTCAGCCCAGAGGACCAGAGGACCAGAGGAGGGTCAGTGAGGGGCGTGGGAAAGGCTGGACTCACACTTACCTTTGAGGAGTCGACAGGTGAGAGTGGCTTTTGGCGCTTTGTTTTGTTTTGTTTTCTGTGTCTCTGGACACGCCCCAGCGCCGGGGGCGTGGGAGGGTCGAGGTGGGTCAGGGCGGGGCCGCGGCCGCCGGGTGGAGGAAACCCGGAGCAGGGTCGCCGCGCCTGCCGCGTCTGGCCAGCAGGGGGCTCCTTCGCTCTGCCTAAAACCGCGCTTCTGCCGGCTTGGCGGGCTCAGCCCGCGGGGCCCGCGACCTGGGGAGGGCGGTGAATCTGGAGGGGAGGAAGGCGAGGGCTCGAGAGAGACCAACAGGGGTGAGCCACACAGTGGGTTTCTCCGAAAGCTCGCGGAGCCTTCCTGGAGCTGCTTAGTACTTGACAAATCCTGGAGGAGTCGAGCGTTTTCAGGAACGGGGTCCGAGCCACCGCCTTGCTCTGGCTCCCGAGTCCCGCGGCGCGGCTCCGGCTTCGGCCCAGGTCGCCTGTGGCCCCGGGCAGCCTTCCTCGCGAGGGTGTTAGGGGGTGAGCCGAGGTCGCCGATGGACCCGAGAGAGAGTGCGGCGGGGGATGCGAGGAGGGCGGCGACTCTCCTCACCCTCGCTTTCGCCCTCGCCCCCGCGCCGACCGCACCTAGCGCTTTGGGGGTTGCAAAGCGCAGGCCGTCTTGGCCCAGAGAGGCAACGGTTTCTCTACCGTGGTCCTGAACCACACCTTCGGTCTGAGGTCCAGGGTGGAGGTTGAGTTTTCGCTCCCTTGCTCTCCCTCGGGAGGCCCGGTCCGAGCCAGCGCGGGCGAGAGGCAGATGCTGAAACTAGATTCGAGGTGGCTAAAGGGAGCCCTGGCTCCGCTTCTGGGGCATCCGAGGAAAGTGAGCCGGGCCGGGGCCCCGGGCCGCTGCCCTTTCTCCGTGATGGCGCACCGGGCCTGGAGACTTGCGCGCTTCCCCTCACCAAACGAGAGTTTAGCCCCGAGGCCCGCCCGCGAGAACTGGCCTCCGGCGGGCTTCGGGACCCTCTCTCAAAATAACGCGAGCGCTGGGACCTGCCTTTAGCTGGCCTCGGTCTGGATCAGGAAGATACTCTATCTTTGCAAGGGGTCTGTCTCTCAGATCTAAGTTGTTTTGATCTGCAGTAGTGGTGATGGCCTTCAATTTGTATAAAGTTACTGTCTCTCCCCAAATCCCCCCACACCCACACACCACACTCCACCACCGCCCCCACCACTCCCATTCTATTTGCATTTGAAAACCTCTGGAAACAGACGCTTTCAGGATGAACCTGCACCCTCACACACACACACACACACACACACACACACACACACACACAAGCAAGCGCGTGCCCGCCGAATGGAAACTGAGTTGAGTCATAGGATGCATATGAATAAGATTGCCTGGTCTTTCGCTTCTGAGGACAAAAATGTCTAATAACCCAGGATTCCAGCAATAACAGAACATTACAAGGTACCTCGAAGCCTGTTCGGATCCTTCAGAAGCAATCAGAACAATTGTGATAGTAAGAGGAAGAGAATTGTATTTTTCAGGGCACTTGCGGGCAATCTGCTGTTTAGTATATGGAGTGAACTAAAAAGTAAAAATAAATTTAAAAAATTTGCCCTTGATTCAGACCTACAGGTCAAATAACACCATCTCTCTTTTCTGGACGCTAATTAAAAGCAATTCTGTCAATAAGCATTTGATAAGTATTTGAATCAAAAGAGATGAAATTTTCTGGCTCAATAGCAATGTTCTTCTATATGTATAATCATATGTAATCATATCATATATATATAATATATAATTTTGAAAGGGAGGTGAACTTTATTTCCTTTAAGAATGTACACTCGAAGACACTAGAAATGTCAGCTGCAGGCAACCAGTCGCTACTCTAGCTACAACAAGTTGTGCAATTAATAGTCCAGCAGCCTAGTCCAAAGCTTCTCTTTGCTTGGATCAAGAGTGTTAATGAACTGTAGAGGCAAAGATCTTAATTTGTGGATGTAGTGTCCTTTTGAAATTTAACAAGTTTTAAAAATGTAATAAAACAAAGATAGGCAATCAGGTTTTCGGTTTTTTGATTGGTTGCTCTGTTTTGTTTTTAGATTTGTTTACAATATGGTACAATCGTCCCTAGTTCCTATCCCATGTTTCTATTCTGGAGGATCTGCAAAAAGTACCAATAGTTAAGGTAAAAAAAAAAAAAAAATCCTTCAAGAAAGCCCTGCACTATTGTTTATTTAAGTCTTTTGTGAACATTTCAGGTAGCTCTAAGATACCAGAAGGCATTTTATGTTTCTAACTACTTCAACACAATATAGAAAAAATACTTCTAACATTTGAATGGGTAAGATTCTTATTTGATTGCTTATTTGGCATTAGAATCGATGCTCTTTTGCATAATGATATCCCATTGTTCAATGAGATCTGTATTTAAATAACAGGTAAATAACATGGCAGAGTTTTTCACAACTCAGTGTGAGTAGCCTTATCGTGACTTATGAAATACTAAAGAATCTTCCCACAAACATGAAATCATTCCCATGAACATGCTCCACTTTCTAATACTGTGGAAAAGTTGATGTAATTGAATTTCTATTCTGTCAACAATAAATTTATTTCATCTTGGCAAGGTGCCTTGTTTGAAAAGGTTGATTGTAGAAAAGGATGGGACATCAGGAGCATGGAGATTTAAATAGTGTTTCATTTTATAATCCAGAAAACAGTGTAATTGTCCCCTATCATATCAGCAGTAGGAAGAATCCGAATGAGTTTGATTTGAATGCACATCATTGGGTCTACAAAGAGCCCACTGACATCAAGTAGTAAATTGTCCCAGATAATTTATTATTGAGAAATCATAATTCCAATTTTGTTACATTCATTTTTGAATTGTACCGGATCTTGTGCAAAAAAAAAAAGAGAAGATGAAGAAACTGTGCTAAGTGCATCAAAGTACTTCCTATGTGACAATAAAGTGGATGATGGTCTGTTCCACTCAGCAAAATTCTCAGAAGGAAAACTTTAATCACTTATCTTTAAATCCCATTCTTTTGTGATTTTACTGGATGTCTCTAAATAAATAGTTTATAATGTAAACAAAGTTAGAAAGTTGACTCAAATATTGGGAGAGAATAAATAACATGACTACCATCGATTTCCCGAAGACTTGGCCAAATTCTGCCTGCACTTTCAGCCTAACCTGCAGGGGGCAATAGCTTGACACGAATGACAACAAAGGCTGCTGAGCTATTAGTCTTGGATTTCTGACTATGACCCTGGAATGTTGTATAGGTTGGAAAGAGTGCTTAATTAATGTATATTGAAACAAAAGATCAGGTAAATTGTTTGATTTGTCTTCAAGCTATATTTTTAAACTAATCTAATTCATAACTGTTAGTTTTTTTTTCTTAAAGAGATTATCAAAGTTTCAGTAGACATATTCAGCTATCTCAAGAATTATCCTAAACACTAACTGTTTACTATGAAATATGTAATTTATGTTCTCAAAAAAGGGAGCAAAATGAAAATGAATACAGTTTTCATGTTAAGATAGGTGACAAAATTAGAGGAAATGTAGACTATTTAGATATTTATAATGAAAGAATGTCACATATCTAGATAATAAGCTCTCTATTCCTTTTTTAATCTTAAAATTACAAAGGGATGGGGAACATTACACTATTGTTTAAAATATATTTTCTTTCCCCTTATAAAACATTAATTTTGAAAACCAGTTTATATTTAAATATCATGATGGATAATTAGTAAGTGATCTCTTTTATTATCATAATTTTTATTACAGATAGAATTGAATTTATTGGCTATTGATAATCTACAATCTCCCTCCCCTGTCCCATATCACCACTCCTTCCCCAATCCCTACACCTCCCCCATCAGCTGATCAGGAGACTGGAAACAGACCAAAAGGGGGTTTGGCTGGAGGGAATAATTGTAGAATTGAAAAAGAAAACTCTCCCCATCTCCTCCCTGCAATCACACTTAACATTCATTATGTCAATTTTCAATAATGCAAAATGTCTTGCCCAAGAGGCATCCTGATTTCAAGAAGTCAAAAGGGTACCTGGCATTAAACAACCTCGAGTCAATCCTGGTGGGATTAACTGGGCTGAGTTTCTATAAACTGCACATGCTATGGATCTACTTTGATCACAGTAAGGAAAAAAAATGATAATAGATTTTTTTTTTTAAGAATTGCTGCACAGGAATGTTCCGTTTCTTTTATATAGCAGAGTTTAATCTTGATAAAAACCTTTTAAACCATCCTTTTCCCTCCACTATGGTAAAGATATGGTATCTATTTTTTGCTTTTCTTTAAGGAAGGAAAATAGGAGTTGCTTATACCGAGAAAGAAAATTTTATTCTCCAACACCCCCCCCCCCATTCTACTAAACCGTTTTAGTCGACATATGTTTGTTATCAGAGAGAGGTGCTGTGAACACACAGCCATTTTCTTAGCAGCTTTTTGACTGTATGTTACCATAGTCCCACAAGGCATTGGTCCTTTCCCATTGGGAAGTCATGAATAAGAGACTATGAAGCTTGCACGTCAGATCTTCCTCAATTAATCCACCATTAGCATGTTTGGGATCCACTACTGGATGGTTAACAGCAGCTTTTGTAACTGTATGCCGACCATACCCAATTATGCTCTGCTAAAAATGAACTCTTTGCAGACCAACCCTCTCGGGCTGTCAGTGTTTTCCGTTTTCCTATTTTAACGTTTGTGTATAGTGGCAGGCGACAGATGGTGTAGATCAGATCGATTTGATTGCATTAGATGATTTTTTTTTTCCTTTCCCCACTCCTTTCTGGAAGCTCGCATCAGCTGAAGGCTATCGCCTGGGACTCCTTGGAAGCGTGAGCAAGCCGCCACCACGCGAAGGCACTGGGGCACAGCCAGCGCGAGGCACCGAGGTCCCTTCCCAGGGCTTGTTAACACTGTAACCCGGCACTCCGAAGGAAGCAGCTCCCACTGCCCAGAGCCTACCTCACCGCTCATCAGATGACTCTGGTTTCCACACACGGTTGGAGTCCCGCTTGAAACCTGGATTTAGAGGGTAAGCACTTCAATCGAGATGGATTTGTGACAGTTACTTTGCTATACCGCAAGACAAATCTCAGCAAACGTACAGGATGTAGGATGTGTGGAAGAGGGAGACTATGTTTACATCGATAAATGTGTTTCTTTTTGTCTGAGAAGGAGAGTATTATTCAGTAAAGATGTGTATAGTGTTTTTCCATTGATTGTAAGAGTCGACTACCATCCTCCTCCCGATTTTTTCCCTCTCCTTGGTGTTTCCCCCTTTCTACTTGAGAGGGAAGGAGAGAGGAAGAGGGAGGGAGGCAAGGGGGAGGGGGAGAGAGAGAAGCATTTCTGCTTTAGCTTAATTGGCTTATTTCCTCAAACCGATTGCTTTGTCGTGTTTCTTTATGTATATTTGGTTGCAAATTACCAAGCGTTTAACTGGGATGGGTGTTGGAGTGTGGGGGACAGGGTGGGAAAGTAGTGGGGACTGGCAGTCAGTCGCGGTGGCCTTGGGAGATCAAAAGGTGCTGAAAACCCCTGCCCGCAAAACACACCTCTAGTTATTGGGGAGCTAGAGAAATGTAGATTCTAATAAACATGGCTTGCAGGAGTCCATGAACAAAGGTACTTAATGCGGACCTAAGCCTCCGTTGCTATTGCTCCGCCAGCGGTATCTAAATATTCAAAAGCAAAGTGTAAGTTGATCAACAAACGCCCTGATGGTATTGGGCTTTTTTCCCTTTTCTGTTTTTGTGTGGAGGGTGGAGAAGGGAGGAGGGTGGATGGGTGGGGGAAATCCGACAGCTTAAGGAGGTTTGAATTGAATATGCACCCAGCGGCAGTGGTCTCGTAGGAAATGGTGTTCTCGTAAGTCAGGCTGCCCCGCTGAAGCACGAGAGAGCTTTGGTTAGAGCTCAGAGCGTCAGTTCTGCTGCGAGTGCTGCCGGCAGTCGGCCCGGGCTGAGCTGTCCACTCGTCCAGGTGCTGAAGCTGGTGGAACATTTGGGTAGGTAGAGAAAGGGCTGGCACTGGTTACTTGGATAAAAAGAAAGCGTATCAACTACGTTGTTCTAGTTTCTTAAAGCGTGTGAGTCTGTGAGTCGGTGTGTGCATGTATTTTATTTCAATTGTAAGAAAGCAAAACTAAAGGAGATTACTCAGGAAGCATTGAAAATCTGTGCGGGTATTTATACTGTGATTCTGATATGCCATGTATTGCTGTGGATGTATGTATTATGTATATGTGTTTGTGTGCATGTGTGTGGTGTATATACATCTTAATAATCCTCTTTAATTCAAAAAAATGTTCCATTTACTAAATCAAAATGTATCTATATAATGTGTTTCTTGTTTTCCTTTTAATGTTAGTTGGGATTTAAATGGAAGAGTTCAGGAGCAAATGTACACTTTGCTCATAGACTATTGCATTACTTTCCCTAAGGGCTTTTGTTTCTAGGAGTTCAAGCTGAAGAGAACCTGTCAGCTTTCTGTGTGTGTGTGTGTGTGTGTGTGTGTGTGTGTTTATGTGTGTGTGTGTGTGTGCGTGTGTTTGGTTGTAGCACCCCCAGAGAAAAGCTCCACTTTATAGCTATGTTAGGTAATGGCAGAAAATAGTGATTATTTATTTGTTTAATTGGCATCTGTATTTTTGTGAAAGGTGTACTTCAGAGTCATCTGAAAATACTGTAAAATTAGCTATTAACTGGGCAATGCTCCTTTTCTTTCGAGTTGTTTTAGGCACCAGATATTATATATTAAACAACTGTTCATAAAACCTAGAATTCATGTTGGTTTTTCTACTTTAACATGTCAGGAAAATGATGAGTTGGTGTCTCTGGAGAAGTAATATATTTAAAGAAAAAAATTATAAGATCAAGCACAAACTAAGTGCCTTAAATTGCAACCAGGTCAGTTTGAGATGAGTTGTGGTAGTGGGAGAGATTCTGTTATATAATTACTCCTTGATGAAGAGCTATTTGCACTTACATAATTTAAGGAATCATAATGTCTATTGCCATGTTTCCATATCCCCTCCCTATTCCACCACATGGATGTACTTCCATGTATTTGAGAGTAAAGGGAAAAACAAATAGAGAACTTTCTAATGGAGCTGCAACATGTCTTGGGTAGTGACGTTGCACTTGTCCATTTTATTTAGTGAACAATAAACCCTTATTATCAGAATATTCATTTCAGGGTCTTAAGACAAAGCTTTTCCAGTAAGAGCCATATTGATCTTCAAAGAATCTCTCTCTGAAAGCCAAAATTACAGTCACTTTACAAATGAGTTTTTGTTTTGTTTTGTTTTGTTTTCCTTAAAATAATTTTTTATGAAGACAGCCTCAAAGGCTTTTCTGTAGAGGTGTTCACAACAACTGCACAGCAATGTATTTATACTGTATATTAAAAAGGTGGGCTATGGAATTACACATGGGTACTACAAAACGATGCCTAAATCACATAAACTCTACCAGCTTGTCAACTCAGTGAATTCTGATACTATGGAAAATGAGTTTAATTATTTTATGCTTTGAAGCTTTTTTTCCCCTTCAAAATCATTATGTTGTATAGCTGTAAGGCCTTCAAAGGAGAGATGCCTATTTTTGTAGATCTATAAGTATTTGATTTCAAGTAGTAAATTGAATGGGTGTTTATTTTCTGTGATCTTGGGCTTGAGAAAATGCATTTCCAAAACACACTGCTGAAAATTTCACCCATGCATGACCCTATCTTTATTTGAGCCTCACTTCTTCTTAAAGCCGTCTAGGCAAATACATTTGTAATATTTGTGTGCTTAACTATGCATGTCTCTTACAGGGCTCTCTCGCTGCCATGACACTCAATCACAGCACCTAGAGTAGGCTGGCCGAGACCAGAGCGGGTACCGAGCAGAACAAGTCCAGAGGAAGGCACTGGGAGAGCACCAGGTAAACTAAAGGTTACTTGTCACGCCCACTCCGTGCCCAAAGAGCCTTCCCACATCCTCCTTCCTCACTGGGAAGAGAGCACTCTTCTCCTGTATTAAGTGCTTGGTTTTGTGATTTGTCTTTCAGAATTGGAAATAGAGCAGCCATTTGGATTTGGGCAGGAAGCAGCAGAGCACAGCTTTGGATCCTTCTTTAGGGAAATCGAGTTATGGATTTATGGTCCCGGTCAAGCTCAGCCCAGCCCCAGCCAGGGGCGGGCTCAGCAGCAAGAGTTCTGGTGGCGGCGGCGGCAGTAGCAGCGGCAGCGGTAGCAGCGGCAGCAGCAGCTTGGTCCTCTGACTCTCTTCGGTGACGGGTATTCTTGGGTGGATAATACGGATTACGTTGTTATTGCTTAAGAATACGCGTAGTCGAGGAGAGTACCAGCGGCAGGCGGGCAGCGGCCGCCCCTTCAGCCCACCAGCTGGCCTCTAAACGCCTGTGGTTGCCAAGGTAGCACTTTTTTGATCTTTTCCTTTCCTCGTTGTTTTCGCTCTGGGTCGCGTGTTAGTTGATTAGTAGACACATCCCACCAGAAAGGCTCTGCGCGCCCTGCCTCTGGTGACTGGGGCTGTAGAATGGGTCCGCACAGGGGCGCGGGGGTCGAGGAGGAGGGGAGGGGCGGGGAAAGGATGGGTGTCTGCTCAGCGGAGCCTGCGCGGAGTTTTGGCGTCCCCGGCCTGCTCTTTTCCTCTCCTCGCTGGGGTGTGGCTTGGGGGAGAGACGGGGACTGAGCGAGCCTCTAAAGTTGGGAATGACTGAAAGGCCTTGAGCAGTTTGGCAGCTTCGCGAGCGAGAAGCAGGAGCTCCGCAGAGGGTCGCTAGGGGCTGCCTCCGCAGAAAGGGCGTGTCCGTGGGCGAAGGTGCCCCCGCAAGCTGCGGAAGCTCGTGACTTCGCGAATCCCGGCCCGGGGCGGTGCCGGAGCCCCACCCCCGCGGCGGTGCCACTGCGCAGCTAGACGTGGAGACCCGGGCTGGGCACTGGGGGTGGGGGAGTGGGGGGGGGAGGGGGGGAGAATGACAGAGGCCTGGGTCCGCGCAGAACTTCCAGATTGGAAGCGTGTGGCGGGTCTCCTCAGGGACCCATACTTTCTTTGCGGATTCTCCGCGAAGGGGTGGAGAAACAGAATGAGAAGCGGATTGGTTGCGGTGTGGCACAGAGCTGGAACCTTCCTGAAAGTGGTTGGGGCAGGCAGTGACTGTTCAGCCGTCCAGTTTCTTTGGGACACCTCTTCAGCGCTGTCTTCCCTGCCTCTGCTTTTAGGACGAGTCTCAAACACCAACAAACCCAAGGCATGTTCCCCCTCTCAGGTCTGCTGCGAAGGGACGAGAGGAAGAGCGAGCCTTTCCCTTTTACTACTTGCAGTTTTGTTTGTTTGTTTCGAATACTAATGGACGATAAAACCATACGGATGTGCCCCCTCCTAGTGAAGAGCAAGCAACTACCCACCGATCCCCCCCCAAGCACGCCCAGACACTCCCGGGGACAACCGGATATGGCAGGAGTTGAGATGCCCAAGATGGAGCTGGGAGAGTTGATTCACCATACAGGAGGAGGAGGGTCGAGGAGGCTGGAGCTCTCAGCTCTTGCCGGCAGCGGACCACGCAGCTCTGCACCTCTCCTTTCCTCCTTGCGAGGCGCCAGGGCCCTCCCGGTCGTGGCACTTCAAAGGTAGGAGGAGAAAATGCTGGGGACAAGAATGCACAGGCGGCCAGAAGGTTCCACTAGGGTCAGCAAGAGCCTGCTGGGACTCTAAATCCAGGTTTCCTCCCTGCGTGGTGCCGTCGGTGGTGCAAGGGATGCGAAGACTGAGTTTCTGAGAAGTCGAAGCTGCAGGAGAAAACAAACAAAAACAACAAAATGGGAAGCCTGCGACGCTCTCTCGCGCGGCGTTCCCAGACCAGCTCTAAGCTGAGCTACGCCCCAGACACCTTTTCCCTTTGGAGGACGCCTTTCCTGGGCGCGACGTATACGTACCCGCACTGAGTTCTTGCCCACAAGGGCAGCTCTGAGCCCTGGAGAGCGAGGTGCTTCGAAGAAGGCAGGCACACTCGCATGCTTTCCCATGTAGAGCTTTGCGTTTCTTTTAGTACTTTGGATTCCTAGTGAGGGGTACAAGGCGCCACTCCTCTCCTGACCCTATTTCCACGACACCGCGTCTGATCCCACAGTTACTCGCGGGGTATCTACACTCACAGCTTTTGCGCTCAGGGAAAGTTGTTTGCGAGGAAAATGAGTGGGGACCTTCTGAGAAGCTCCCAGGGCAAGTCCCTTTAAGGAAGGAATTGAAGTAGAAAAGAAAGCACAAATATGCTATCTCTGCACTCGACATTCTCTCACTAGCAAGAGAATGTGTGACTACTGTTCTTCCCTTCATTGTTCCATGAATTATCCTCTTTCCATAGGGATACACCAGTTGGTGATTAAGGGCTTGTTATGTATTTAACAAAATTCAATATGTCTGCTAGTGGCATTGTTTTATTGGGAAATTGGGAAAGTAGAGAGAGCCACATAATCTAGTAACTAGGTGATCTTTGGAAAGTTAGCCTCATGCTGCTGGTTGACTAGTAAGTGTATAAGATTTGAAAGAAAGGGAGCTGGGGGCCTAGTGATAGAGTTTTCCGGAAATGAAAGGTAATACTCTGGCATTCGTTGAGAGACTGAGGAAGAACTTTTAAAAACAAGCTATTTCATTCAGTTCTTTGCCAGTGGGACTTTAGCTTATGATTGCATTTGCTTCATAAATGAATAATAATTTTTTAAGTGGAATAATTGTAAATGCTAGTGATGAAATCTAAAGGAAACCTCTACTCATCTCATGGTCAACAAGTATTTGATTTTCTTGGTTCAAGTGGTTTCAATACTTATCTCATTGCTCTCTTTCCTTTGCAGAATTATCTTCTTATAAAAGTTTCCATTAGGTGTCAGTCTGACTGAGCTGGTTCCTATTTAAATTTGAAAAGAAAAAAAAACCATTTTTTAAAAACTAAATTGGGCCTTTATAGATAAGGGGGGAAGGCCCAAAACTTTATTCAGTTGAAATTGCTGTAGTTAATTGTTTTATTACAGTCAACTTGTTTTCCTCAGAAAAGAGAATTTGAAAGTATATCACTACTAGCTGGTTGTCACTTTTGCCCTGTCAGTATTCATAGACAAGATTAAAGAAGTGCAAAGTGATTGTGTGTGTTTTTCAAGCTAGATCCAAGTGATTTTAAGAAATTATAATACCTGGATTTTCAGTTGATGTCCAAATACTAGAAGGATATACAACGTTTTTCTAAAATTTGGTTTCTTTTCAAAAGTGATAGAATTTCTACCTGAGAAAAGCATATGGATACAGCTTAGACTATTCTTTGATAGTAATACATAGGGCACAATGGAGGGGGAGGGAGAAAACTTATGAAAATTTCCTTTTTTTACTACTATTTTTACTTTAGTTAACTCCACCTATGTACTCAAAATTTTATGAACACAGTTTCTGGCTTAGAGGTGGAAGATTTTAGGTTTTCCATTGAGATTTGTATACTGTCTGTGAACACTCACATTTATACCGTGATATTCATTAGTAGGTGTAAAATACATGATTTTGGTTGATGGTTTACTACTGAGTCTCAGGTAAGGAGTTTGATGGAAAGTGTTTTACAAACAATTTACTGATTTTATTCCTTGTGTCTGTGAATTGTGTTCTGATACTGTTGCTTGAATAGACCTGCAGGGAGTGGTGGTATTCATGATTAAAGATCCCTTGAGGATCATGACAGCCTCTATGTGAATACTACACTGTTTAATCATGAATACACACACACATACACACACACATATGTATGTATGTGTATTAAGCAGATGATTCTGGACAAGTACATTTTTAAATAAATAATCATGTCCTGGAACCAGGATTTCTCCCCAAGTCCACTGTTTGCTTTAGAATGATATGGTTCTTGGTGTCACAGCAGTGCCAATCTAGAACCAGAAAAGAACTGTCAGTGAATGTCCAGGTAAAGGAGAGCAATGAGGAAGTAGCATTTTGATGGAAAGAAAATTCCATAAACCATACAAACATTTTTGTTTTTATTATATTGCACATCAGTAATGGTAATTTTTCAAAAATAAAAATAGACTTTTTTGTCTGGGTATATTGAGGAAAATTTTGTGTTTTTATGTAGGATACATGAGAAGGTCTAAAGATATAGAAGACAGTATAAGACCATCACAATTATTCACCAACTTTTTAATAATACAGTTTTAGTGACCATTATACCATAGAAATGACAGAATGATGATTTTACACTGTTAGAGAGTAGTGTAATCTGCATGTATGAAGGTACATTTATTTTGGTAATAAACATTTTTAATTAAAAATAAAACATATTAGTGATAGAATACTTCAAAACTTTTTTATTATTGTATTTAGCTATCACATTTAGTTATTGGTTGCTATACACTTATTAACATAAATGCTAAATAGCTTTTAAGCAAAAAGTTTTATAGTATAATTTTTAAGAAAACGTTTTGAGATTTTTCTCTTGACACCTATATTTTAAATGACTTATAATTCTTCAATTTCAATCTATAAAACACTGTGTGAATGTATAAGCTTTTTAATTGAGAAAACATTGCAATCATCCAAAACTTATCAGTTAAAAAACAGATATTGTGAAATTCTAAGTTTCTTGAACTATATTTAGTACCTGGTGATTAGTTGAGTTTGTTAAGTGTAGTTTAACAACAGAACCAATGGATCTCTAATATTTGTATTGTTGCCCAGATTAAAAATATATGACTACCCAAATCTTATGAGTTCTGAGTTCAATTATATTCTAATTAATAATGAGAGCTATGTAAGACCGTCTTCAAAATCAACAAAAAATATTTTACTAGCTGTATAAGTGCAAAGACAAAGATTTTCATTTGCTGTGTTTGTGGAAATACCTTTTGAGGCTCGGTGACATGCACACTGTCTGCAAATTTACACACCTACTACCTACAGCTAGAACCAAAAGTTAAAAAACAAAAACAAAAAACCCCTAAGAATAAACTATAAACTTTAAAACATTCAAAGGATTTTAAATAAGGTTTACTCTATTTATTTTATTAGCTTCAAATTAGTACCGAATCTCAGTTAAATTTCACACTAAAAACTATATATATCGCCATAATCTATTTACTAATACTATGTTCTTGGTTAAAATACAGTTTATATCATAATACAGTTTTTAAAAAGTTGACAAATTATATTACAATAGTGGCATAATTGCATAATTTGAAAATAGTGTCTTTTTTAAAACTTGAATTAAATATGTGCTCTTAGGAGACATTGTTTCTAAAAAATATTTTTGTAACAATGATATAATTTAATTGGAAAATTGATACTCTTGAAATTTTTTGTTTCTTTAAATTTATGTCCAAATACCTGAGGGAAAAGTAATTGTTTGAGGTCTATTTTTATATTTGTGAGCAAAATGTGGCCAATTTCATAGATTTGTTCAAACAAGTCCCAAGATCAACTAAAGTTACTTATTTAGGATAGTTTCTGTATATCTACCAAACATTCCATTTATTTTTGGAATCTAAGAAGAATGAATGAATAAATGAATGTCATAACTGGTACTCTATGAGAAACATGCATGCAAAATATTTTCCTTTGTAACAGAAATATATTAGGGTAAGACTTCTAAATATTTTGGATTGTTTTATGCACAACTACAGGGGAATTAAATTTTAAAATGCTTACTATGGGTCCAGTTTCATGCACAATTTATTTACTCTTTTAAAGAGGCTTTGTAAGTGTTTACAAAGACAAAGCAAATTACAGAATTGAGGCAGTTCTATGGAAAAACCTCAAATCTCATTTTTTCCTCTGTTATATGATGCTTGAGGTGAAAAGAACTTTGGAATAAAAGCTGGAAAACCTGATTTTGAGTACAGGGTCCGTTGTGAATGATGACAATGGACAAACCACAAAGCTTGCCTGGCCCTCGGTGTCTCATGCACAACAAGGAGGGCTAGATTTATAGTCTCTCAAGGCCCTTCTACCTGCTATGGACTCCATTTCAAAGAAAGCCTTTTGCTGGGTGGGGGGGGGGCTGCTAAATTCTTCTCTTCATTTTATATGTGGATGGTGTGCAAATCAATAGCACAACTAAGAAAGAAGCTTTAAAAAAGACAAAGCTTTCAAATGTACCCACCAGCATATTTTATCTTGATAGCAAACAGGAAAATGGTCTTCAAGGTTTTTACTTAAATTTTTAAAACATGAAATACATGGAAACATATTTGTCACTTCTTTGCCATTCAGTTTCTATTTGAAGTTTTGGCAGGAAAGAAAATCCCCAAAGAATGACTTACAGATTCATCCTAGTGTGTTATTGTGAAACTGCATGTATTCGCTATATGTGTAATGCATCTGAGGCTCTCTAAACCAGGGATCCACCTCAGAAACATTTCAACTTAAAAAGACCAAATCGCAAATAACTCTTTTCAAAGTCAATGTATATAATTGTAGTTCATGAAGAATAAGCACTGGGCCTTTTAAAATGTTTGTTCTGTGTGTAAATGTTTATGCTATTAAGTTTAATTATGATTTTTAGAGGAGTGGGGAAATTATTATTATTTTTTGCATTCTAAAACAAGAGCTAGTATCTGTGTGGGATATTTCATTCTGAAATAGCATAGCAGTGCTAAAGCTTTTAAAATACCTGGTCCCATATCTGGCACATGATAGGTGTTCAAAAACATTATTAATTTAGTAAAAGAATATTATTATTTCAGGATATGCTAATACAGAATTTTACAGTTTTCCCTATAGTTAATATCTTTTTAAAAGCAGCTAATCCATAAAATGGCTGTTGAATTGCATATATTTAAGTTTAACTTAATGTGAATGTAAATTGTTAATTCCCAATATTGCTTATGAATAGTGCACTTATTCTTTTTTTTAAGATAGAAAACTCATTTTCTCTGATTATCAGATACAGCTTCTAAATAATTGAACAATCTATGAGAACATTTTTTTAAAGGTGCTATTCTTTTTGGAACTATAAGTAACTGTTTAATCTGGAATTATTTTATTCCATGTGAATTTTGATGTAAATATGCTACCTAATATATTTTATTTAATATTAAATGTATAAGTACTTGTAAGAATTCATAAATTTTTAACAAATAATCAACTGAAAATCATTTTAGCCAATATAATAATTACTGTGATAGATATATTTCCAATGATAAGGATTATACAGTATTTTTTCAATACTTATTAGCAAGGCAAATTTAAGTTACAAGCAAAATTAAATTATAGTTTTATTTGAAAGGTGTTACTCTCTTGGGTGTTCCAAGTATAGTTAATACAAGTTGACCTTATAACCACAAAATAATATACCCATTCTCTAAGAATTAAAATAATATGGTTTGTCAGCTATAACTTTATTCAGATAATTTACATAATGTTTCATCTACAGTTTAATGATGGATATGATACTTTACATCCACTTGAGACTTTGAGAATAGGTTCAATACAAATTGTATAAAGTTTTCAAAAGCATTTGATTTCAAAAAGATTTCTAATGGTAGAAATGCAAAGTTTGGAAACTATTCATTATATTTTTATTAAGATATCTCATATTCCTTTCAGTTGCTGGATGTGGTTGTCCAAAACAACTTTGAGAGTGTTTAATACTAGATATTAGGACAGAGTCAAAATATAAGGATTCTTTACACTGAAAGAAACAGGTTTTTGTTAGTTGTGGCTGCTATATTAAAAATCGGGGTTGATGCTAAATTTTTGGGACAGTTTCACATTTAGATCTGACAATTTGTGCAGATAACAATTGAATTTGACAAGAGACAAGGGACAATGATAGCAAGTAACAATATTAAGGATGTGGACCATGGAGAGGATTGTGCAGTTATGGTGATGTGTTAAAGAAACCATAATGAAATTATCGTTGGCTATTTTATTGGCAGATCTAGTAGCTTGTGATGGGAAGTTGACAATATTGGCTTTATATAGTGTATCTATACAGTAGGAATGCTTTCATAGTATTCAAAACTTCTTGCTTTTACTTAGATCAAAAGTCATGTGCCGGTATAGAGGTGTGAATCAATTAAAATAGAAATAGTGTCTGTGTAAAATAGGCATAGTTTATAGGTAGAAAACTGAGAAAGGAATGGACTCTGGATGTTTCACAAGTCAAAGGAAAGTCATCAGTCTTGAAAAGACAAACTTAAGGAAAATTAAGCCTAAGAGGCACATGGCTTAAAAGAGACAGCCTTTTCATCCATTTTTCTATGGAAAATGTATATGTTATATTTGAAACTGTACTTTAGAAATAAAGTAACCTAGGGGAATTTATTTAAGACTGTATTAGCACTATCTCTCAATATAAAATGCAGAATTTGGATTTTCCTATTCACTGCAATTGATTACATTTTAGGGATGAGGGTATTTGTTAATTAACCATGGCAATGATATAGGAGATTGACATGCTTGCTCTTCTCTGGCTCAGCCTGTGTATCCAAAGACACAGCATTTCCACTTGATCATTTGTTATCTTTTGATAGAATTATCTTCCAGTCTATTATCCACACAGAATACAAAATTTTGTGAGTCTTATAAGCCCATAGTAAATTCATATGATTTTTAGTTGTTATGATTACTTTCTATCTCAAATCCAGTTATTAGGTGTCTGGTCCTACATCCATGTTTTATACATGATATTTTCACAACACAGAGAATCTAAGTAACTTCCCCATGGATACCCAAATAATATTTGAAACCCATTTTCTAAGTCCTCTTTGGATGTTTTCTTTCTAATACATCACACTAAAACTTCAATATTGGAGTTTTTCTTCCAACTCTACTCTTCCTGGTATCTGGCAATAATTCTTACATTCTTCATACTAGTCAGTTATTCATCTGATTTAACCTTTTTCAAGCTTAAATATTGTATATATAGATGTGAATGTGCCAATAGATTCCAAAGGTCTTAGTGTGCTTATTCTTATATATATATATTTTTCAAAACCTAGGAAGATTTTATAGGCCAAATTAATAATGTAGAAATCATAGAAATCATAGTTAAAGGAATAGCTTGATCTTTAACCAAGTTGCAAATATTTTAGTAAAACAAAGAAAATTTTAATGTAAGTTACATTAACTCAATTTAATAAGCTTCCAAATGAAAGTATTGGCTCAGAAATTAGAATGACAAGTATTTGTCATGAAGTATATTCAATGGAAAATTAAAAATGGGATTACCAAATGCTGACCCAATGATGTTCTCACATCAAAGAACATAAATAAAATCACATTTTAATGTATAAATTAAAATTGTATTTATGCTTTTATTCCATTTTTAAATATTCAAAGCTGTCTTATTAAATAAAGACAGACTGACTCTTGGAGCAAAATCAAAATAAAATTCTGAGTTTTATACTAAAACCTTGTCCACTGCTGTTGTGCTATTTATGCAGATTGTATGGTGGTCATCCACTGATACATCTGTGTTACCTATGGTGTTACTCATTTAGGAGGCCAAGAGAGTGATTTCTTGCTGTGGTCACCCAACTTATCAATCAAAGAAACGTACTTCTTACACTTGAAAGACAAAAGCTCCCAAATCAGAGCTCTATCACAGCAGTAAGCGTTCACTTGAAAAAATGGTGTAACTATAATTGTTTTAAAATATACCAAGACAAAATGATATCTTTTGACTACCTTGTCCCCATCAAAAGGTTTTCCCTTTTCTTTAATTATAAACTACAACCATAAGTAATTATACTCATTATTACTCAATTTCAAAAAAAAAATGTAGATACAACTGTAAGAAATAAGAGAAGTGGTGGGGGGGGGGAAGAGAGAGAGAGAGAGAGGCATCATTTTCTGATCTACTTTGGTGCTGGATTGAAGGTAATACAGTGGCAAAATTGATTCAGGGAAGTAATACTTAAATAATCAGCATTTTGTTCAAGGAAAGATGTTTTATGGATTCCTATAATTTGGTCAAGAACAGAAGGCTTTAAAATTTGTAAAGGATAGATTTTAATCCTCAAACCAGCTAATTAAGCTTCTTCTGTACAACATACAGTTTTAAGTTAACAGTAATTAATAGAGCCAGCTTGGAACCTCAGGAAGCTAAAGCCAGCAAGTGCTTTTTGGTTCACTTGAGAGGATGCGGTTTGATTGCTGGCGCCAGTAAACAGGTTGGGAATTGTCAACATTGTAATTAGCAGCAAGTTTCTGGATTCTCAGCCTGCCAGACTAGTGGGCTGATGCTTGGAGCAGTTGCCCCAGGGGGGAGAGGGAAAAACAAAGGAAGGGAATTTGAGCAACCTTGCAATGCTCTGCCAGCATATGCCACTGGACCAGTGTTTTTCTTGGCAAAGGTCTATTTTAAGACATCTAGCAGTGGTTTCCACAAAATATGAAACTCACCATAGCAACCAAAATGGCAAGCATCTCAAAGAACCTTTCCTTGATTGGATATCAGATCAAACCGTGTCCAGAGCTATATTGCCTTATGGGCAGTATGCGCTGTGCTCTGCACAATGTGGTTATTATGAGCATTATTAAAAGGGTTAAAATCTGTTTTGGCAGCAATCCTGAAATACTCTGCCGAAAAGCCGTCAAAGAATAAGGTTACGCAAACCTTATTAACCCTTCGTGTAGTACAAACAGAAAGGAAATGTCAACCTGAGTACCACCAGGAATCCAATCCTCAACATTTAAATGATTATTTAAATGTAGTTTTCTTAAATCAAAGCCATGGGATCATGGTGGAGAAAGTTTGTTATAGATTTGAAATCCAAACAGTATCTGCAATGCTTCTAAGACTAAGGATTAACAAAGCTTATGGGTAATTTATAACCCAACTGAACAAAAATAAGGCTAGCTTCAGGAATCTACTTGATAAAAGTTCATGCACATAAGTGTAAAATTTCACTGATCTTATAGCAGAATATGACCTGAAATAAATGATATAGTTACAGGATAAGTACTAAATCCACCTACCTTGTGGCAAAAGCATAATAACAAATTTTTTTTTTCTTTAAGGCAGCTCTGAAGTAAATTAATTTTACCTTCCACTTGAAAAAGGTCAAGGTTGCTGAGCATTGCTAAAATACACATATTAATTTCTCCCAAATAAAAAAGCTTAGAATCCTATCAGGGACATTCTTACTGTCACTTACTTTTGCCAAAATATGAGGAAGAGGCTTCGAAGAGATAAACAGGATGCAGAGACAAACAAAATAGCTTTCTTTACTGTAAAAAAAAAAAGCGTTCTTAAATGGATCAATGTGCTATATTAAGCAATTGCCATGTGGCCATTTCTGCTGCTGGATTATCAAAAGTACCCAAGAAATGGCTGTGTAGATTTGGCACCCAGGTGTCTGGTGTTGCATTTAGTAGACTCTTTTGTGGGGAGAAGGATTACTCATATTTGTTGGAGAGAGTGCAATTCTCTAATCCTCCTCCACAACAGAATCCTTGTTGGAGTGAACCAGCAACAGGATTCTTATCCACTCTCCTCTAGACTCTGAGGAATTCTCCACAATTATTTATTATTTTCAGTGGAATTAGATGCCTACAGGTGGCCTCATAATGTGCTTCCAGGCATACAACCTGCTGTAAATTTTTAAGTTACATTAACTCAGCAGTATGTTGTCTTATAACAACAGTTCATTCAGTTTATGAGGAAAGGGAGAAGGAAGCAGAAAGGCAGTCTTTCGTGTTAAGCACCATTATAGTTCTGTTCCACCCTGTTCTTTCTTTGACGTTAGTAAAGGATATTTTCCAGAAGCAGCACTGCTGGCTTGTTAGTGTGGGCTGCACATCCTTATGGAATCAGATGGGGGGTGGGGGGGAGACACAGCCAGCAGACCTCACTATAGTGTCTCAGGGACTGGTATAGTGGGTGTCAATTAAAAACAGATGCAGAGCAGTACTTTTTCTTTTTTTTTAAGGCCTTAAATGACTTCTGTTATTAAAAAGTGTTTTGTCTTTAGTGGTTTTTCATACTGTGTTAGAAAAAATTTAGCTCTATCAAGACATTTGGGTTTATCAGGTCTTTCTGCAATTTCTCCCCTACCACACATCCTATATGCTATAATTGTTTTTCCTGGGCTTTTAGGTTACCAATCGGTGAGAGAAGGAGGGGACTCCTTCATAACTTTTCTGTCATTGATATTCATGCTTATCCTGCCTTTATAATGATGCAATTGTCCACTCAATGTATACAGCCTATCACCCCTGCACATTTTAGGCTACGATTCTCAGAACTGATGAAAAAACAAAGATAATATACTTTAGGGGCAGAAATCAGATTAACATTTTAGGGGCAATACACAGGTCTATTTAAGCCTCAGAAGTCCTACTACTAGGTTATAAAACCCTTTTTCACAACCATAAACAGAACGAAATCTGTGTCTTACCATTCTAGTCTCATTAAGCCTGTAGCTTATACTACAAGTAACGATGATACATGCATTTTAAGTATATATTTTATGTGTACAAAGTCATATCTATATTATTAAAAACAAAACTTTTTAAAATGTAGAAACATGTTTTTATTTTCATGCCTGTAGTATAGACATGGGCAAAATTAGTAACCTAAAGTCAATCTCACACTAACCAAGTTACCTGGCTCAATGCAAGGATATTTAGACCTCTCCACTTTTCATTTTATAGTATCTGACAAACATGCTGAGATCAAACAGCTTATATGTTCAAGAGGTAGGATGTCTTTCAGAATAAATCAGTGAATATCTATTATGCATGTACTATTCATGAAGTATTCAGGTCTGTCAATATTTATTAAGCCCCTACTATGTTCCTGGAATTCTTCTAAATGTTAGAGTTTTATTGCCCTGAAAGCATTCACGCCCTATAGGACAGCTCACAATTCAGGTTCTTAGGAGCTCTGTAGGGAATTCAAAAGAATGTAGAACAATATCCTCCTTTCAAGTAACTTACTAGATTGTGGTT
This sequence comes from Panthera tigris, assembly GCF_018350195.1. Taxonomy (NCBI): domain Eukaryota; kingdom Metazoa; phylum Chordata; class Mammalia; order Carnivora; family Felidae; genus Panthera; species Panthera tigris. The sequence goes on along the minus strand of NC_056667.1, from coordinate 82,887,415 downwards.
AATAGAGCAAATATTAAATAGTGTAAATGTGACTGTTGCTAGAAGCTATTACTATTGTCTCCATTCACCAGAAGACACTTACAATCACAGATATAGTAATAATAATCCTCTATAGAAATGGATTTACTCTTTTTTTTCCCCTCAGAATATAGACACTTTTTCAAAACTTAATAGACCAAGGAAGTACTCGATAGGAAAAGAATAAAATACACATATTTTCACCTCAAAGCAAGTTACTCTATTACTATTCCTATATCATTGTAACACATTTATAATTACACAAAATTATATCCTAGCAAAAATTGTTAGTGTATTTATGGTTATCATAGAATTTATTTTAGTAACTGTAAAATGATAGTGAATATCTCTAATTCCCAAATCCATTAATAATAATAGGTTCCAGAGTCAATAAATGTCTTTTGAGAACATGATAATAGCTTTATCAAAGAAAGTGCTAAAAGTACTATGCTACCGTTTAGATCAGTGGTTGTCAAAATGTGGTCCCTTGATCAGTCGCCTAGCCTCACCTGGGAACTTCTTACAAATGCAGATTCTCGGATGGCATTATGCGTCCAATGAATCTAAAACTCTGGAGGTGGGGTTCCTAATCTGTGTTTTAACAAGCCTGATTCTGATGCCTGCTAGAATTTGAGAAGCACTCCTTTCTATTGATTCAAGTCAGGTTCTTGCAACACTGATCCAAATCACTTAAGTTCTGTTGTAGATTTATAGTAACAAGTTATTATTATCAATTGTAGCAGATATTTTAAATTAAAAATCAGAACTTTACCTGACTGGCAAATTCTGTAACATTTGGGAAATGTTTTAAACTTCCTTACATAGACCCTTATTAGTATTATATAATACTTTTTAATAGTACTCTTCCTGCTAATAACTTTGTAATCATGATAGTATGTCTTGAATAGAACTTTCTCAGGACTTAAACTCTTCTCTTGATTTAAGTTATTACCATTGTGTTGGTATTATTATTATTATTATTATTGTTATTATGTGGTAATGTTATTATTGTGGTATTTTCAGCAGCTGCCCCAATTTTATTTTGGCATTAAATTGTGTCCCAGTTTAGAAGCAAGGAGAAATAGCTTCATTTTATAAAAGGCATAAAACAAGAATTTTAGATCTTATGTGCGTGTGTGTGTGTGTGTGTGTGTGTGTGAGATATGTGATTATCCTATGGACCATTATTAAAATTTTCTCATTTGTCTATGACACAAGGAATTTTTAAATTCTCATATTAAGAAATGTCCTGACCAAATTCTTTGAGCACTTACAAAATGTTCCAGTAATATAATAGTATAAAATAAATTTCCTAAATCTGTTTATTAGAACTACACTTGATAAAAATTTGCTACTTAGGTTATTATATAATGGTAAAAATGAATGTTATTGGTTAAACAATTAGATTATATCAGTTCTCCTTATGCCAGGTGGAGACTGTTTCATAGAGCTGTAGACCACAGCTTTAAGTTTGCTAGACCATAGTTTTCTATTCAAGCTTTCATGGAAACACTAGAAATTCAAAAGCTAAAATGTTTAAAATGCAGCTCTCACATGCAGCAAATTGTTTCTTGTATATGCTTTAATTTCAAATTTAAAAAGACGAGTATTAAACTATACCACTCTAAACTGTAAAGCCTAGAATAGTCCTCTGATCCATAAAAACTGACTTTTGTATTTAACACAAAATAATCTTAACCACCTTCGATTTAATGTTAAAGTAACTGATTGACAATATAACCAGGATTTTTCTCAGTCTGAAGCCTTCTTTCTATTAATGGGACACTTGTTTATATACTTGCTTATATCAGAGTATAAATTTAGTCACATACATTATAATATATAATATATAATGAAGTACTAATATTATTTTTTAGTAAAAATACATTTACTAATATGTAAAAAGAGAAGGTGATGGCCTGAGTATTAAAAATTTTTTATGGAAAATAGGTGTATCATTAAATAATAAATTAGGTAGTATTTTCCTTTATAGCTTTAATGCATTAATGAATTTTGTAAGATTCTGTTTTCTCAAATATTATCTTGTTATAGCTGTTCCATTACTTTACAGAGTAATAGAATTTTCCCTCTCTAAAAATATATTCTGACTATAAACTAGAACTGTAAGTCCATTTTAGGATATGATCTTTTTTTTTTTTTAATCCACAATAGAGATAAGCAACACTGTCCAGACATAAATGCTTAAGTTAAGAGGTGGACCATTTTATGCACATCCTGTTTAGATAAAATGATTGACAAGAGATATGTAAGAAATCCACGTTATTCTTGTGGAGGAAAAAAAAAAGTCCATTATTTTGACAGTTCACTTTTTAAGATTAAGCACTTCAGATTAACCAGAAAGGAAAATGAAATCATTTTAATAGGCCTGTCGTTTGATGGATTTAGTTATTAAATAAAATAGACACTAATTTAATGGTTAGTACTTCAAACTTCAAACAAAAGAGTTTTGACTGCAACAGGGATGCAAAGTAAGGACCAAGTGGCTTCTATTTTGGCAGAGAAGATACTTAAAATTCAGAAATATCAAAACAGCTTGTTTTTCTCTTAAATTAAATGTTTCAGTTTATCATTGGTCCTAGTTCTTATGTTGTATGGCAGATTCCTAGGTGTTCATTGTTATATTGTTGATTTTCACATATTCTTTTTTTTTTTTAAAGTAAACTCTCCACCCAACGTGAGGCTTAAGTTCATGACTCTGAGATCAAGAGTCACATGTTCTACTGAGAGCCAAACAGGCATGCCCACGTTTTCTTTTTTATCTAACAAATGTTACTTTAAACCGTTTATAAAGGAAAAGTCAATTTGCAAAAATGTTGTTAATATTACAGAGACCGTTATAATCTTTCTCAAATGAGTATATATATTTATTTTTTACCCATATCTCATTTGGCTTATTGTGGGCCTATATTGCTGATAATCTCATCATTAATTTAATATACATTAGCGTGCTGGTAGCTGGAAAAGTTATCAGATGCAAGCTTATTCATTCTCAACAATGAAACATTAATGGTTTAACATCTCTCTTTTAGAATGTTTTTGAAGTGTTTTGCAAAATTGATTTAGTCACATCTCTTGACCTTTTTATTTGTTGACTGCTACCTTATGCTACTTAGAAAGTTTTCCAATATGCTTATAAAAGCAGATCTATGAAGGAAATTGTAAACAATTATTCACCTAAGAATGTGTTATTTTATAGTTTTTGAACTCTAATTTTTAAATAATGTAAGTTTTAAAGCTGATAGTCAGTGAAATTTCACATTTAAAAAAGCTAAATATTTAGTTTATTTGTTATACATTAAAAATAAATTCAAAAATAAATAATGGATTGCATTAGGAACTATTGTTAGGATTTTAATTTATAATAGGAAACTGTTGTGATTATAATGATATGATAACTATACACTTACAAAGTAATTATTAAGACTATCTTTAAAATAATTTTAATTTTAAATTTTTTTAATGCTTTATTTATTTTTGAGAGAGAGAGAGAGAGACAGAGAGACAGAGCACTAGCAGGGGAGGAGCATAGAGAGAGAGACACAGAATCCGAAACAGGCTCCAGGCCCCTAGCTGTCAGCACAGAGCCCGACGCGGGGCTCAGACTCACAAACTGTGAGATTGTGACCTGAGCCAAAGCCAGACACTCAACTGACTGAGCCACCCAGGCACCCCAATAATTTTAATTTTTATATATTGGTTTCTGTCATAGGAGTTCACAGTCTTCCTGAATTCTGCTTATTGTTTTTCCTACTAAAATTTTAAAGTAATATTTATATATCACACATTGTATTTTAAAAAAGAAAACTTGGGACGCCTGGTGGCTCTGTCAGTTAAATGTCTGACTCTTAATTTTGGGTCAGGTCATGATCTCATGGTTCAAGGATTCAAGCCTTGTGTCAGGCTCTGAGCTGACAACATGGAGCCTGCTTGGGATCTCTCTCTCCCCATCTCTCTGCCCTTACCCTGCTCTCTCTCTCTCAAAAAAATAAGTAAACATTTTAACAATTTTTTTTAAAAAAAAGAAAATTTGAAAAGTTAGCCAATAGAGGAAAAGATAATTGGAGAAAGATACTAAGGTAATAAAAGTGAAAGCACACTTCAGTCAGGTATTAAGTCCAAGTATTAAAATTAGCATGCTAAAATAGGAAATATTAAGTCTAATGTTTGTTAAATCAAAGTATCTCGATTACCCTTCCTTTCTGTTCTTTCTTTTTGATGTATAACCTCCTTTAATGCCATGACTACCTCACTAGTAAGTATCAGGTAAGATTATAATTTTAGCACTCACTTCAAATTATATGGAAACAGCATCCAAAAATGCCATACTGAAACAAAGTCTACTTTCTTGGATCAAAATAGATTGTTGTACATTATAAATGATACTCTCTGATGTTTTTGTAATGATTCATGAAACTAAGGGGCTGACATTTTAGCTCAAAGATTTCCATAAAATGCTAATAAAACAGGAAAACTAATTGCAAGTTACTTCCAAAAGTATTCAAATAATTCTAATCCTTGTCTTCTACTAATGCTATTTGTAATGCTTTAAAAAAATCTACAAATACAATTGAAAATATTTTTTGGAGCACCTGGGTGGCTTAGTCAGTTAAGTGTCTGACTTCAGCTCATGTCATGATCTCAGGGTTCATGAGTTTCAGCCCCACATCAGGCTCTCTGCTGTCAATACAGAGCCTGCTTCAGTTCCTCTCTCTCCCTCTCTCTTCCCCTACCCCGCTCGCTCTCGCTCTCTCTCTCTCTCTCTCTCTCTCAAAATAAATAAATAAATAAACTTTAAAAAATTAGAAAATATTTTTAATAGCTAAATTAATGGGGATTAAGTGTTACAAATCAAAGTGAGGCCATGATAAAAAACCATCACATGGTGATTTTATATCTCTTAGGAAAACATAACTACTTATAGGCTGTCCGGTCTTCAGGGTGATTCAGCGTCTCAACCTAATGTAGAAACAATTCTAAAATACAAAGAGTTACATTTATATCCTTTTTAAATTATGATCTATTTTTCTTATAAGAAACTTTAGATGAAATTTGAAATTCTGTTAACTTTTATCCTAGTTTATCTGTTTCTTAGTCTTCATAAAGAAATCCCATGTATTTCACAGACATTTCATATACCTTAGTTGAATTTATTTAGAAACATTTAAAATGTAAAATAACCTCTTAAATAATATTTATGTGTTAATTATATTGGTTGACTTAAAAACTAGTCCTAGTGTGTCAAGGGAGCCACCAGTTATTTTTAATCAAGAGCTAAAAATCCAGTTTGACTTAGAAGATTCTAAAATGATTTCCTGAAATGATATTTGGTACATGGTGATTACTGCTTTTATGTTCTTCTCTTTAACTTTACATGTTGTTTATCAGCAGAAAGAACACTTCACTTATGGTAACAATCTGTTTACAGAAATTTGTTTTAAAAGAATTAGCTTCATTTTGATTTCTCTCCATATTTTAGTAGGAAGGGTATTTATACCAATTTTGCTTTTCACATTTATTATAATACAAAATTACACTAATTTAAGTAATAAAGTTTATATTCAGAAAAGGCATTTTTCTTTGTTTTATTTTTATCTTGCAATATACATAATTTGCTTACTGTGGCCAGACCCGTATTGCTACATAAATGAATTATTTTAGAAAAATGCATTAAAATTTAACATTTAAGTTCCTTTTGTAGCATATATTTTTCAGAACTATTTACGTATCATTAAATGTTATACATGGCTACGTTATACATATCTACATATTTTATTTACATTTATTTATGAGGATTATTGTATTTCCACCCTGTCTTCACTGTGATTATTATATTTTTCTCCAGGATATCTAATTTTAACCAAAAAAAGTAATCTGTCCATGTGAATTTCTTGGTATAGCAAATTAAACATTTTATCTACAAATAGAGGTAGATGGAAGTACACAAACTTAGTATTTAATATGGTTTCAGTTTCCGTCAATTTCATGCTCACTTATTCTCTTCATCTCTTTTTGCAAGTGGCCACTTCGTCATATGTTTTAACTGTAAGAGGATGAAAAACGCAAAAGTGCCCACCATCAGCATAAAGTGAGGCATTTTAAGCTCCACTGTGCAAAATGAAAGTGTAATATTCACTGCAGAGAAGACTTAGAATTCTATTATCTTGTCATTTATACCTAAAGGCACTTTGATTTCTGGAATAGGTTAAACAAAGGAAATTTGGAATGGATTCTCTTTAAAATTTTGTGAATTTGAAAGCCTGAGATTTGAAGACCATTGAATACGTTTAGCCATTTTCCAGACAATCCACAGATAGAGGACAAATTGTGATGTAATTAGCTATGCATGTCAAGGTATGTGAGCATTAAAAAAAAAAAAAGAGGCTGATTTTGTGACTTATACCCTAGCCACCAAGGAAGTGGGTTAGCACACTGCAACTGACTTCCCAATTCTGGAAAACTGCGCATATGCTTCTGGCCTTGAATTTGGGATTTCCTCTTGAAGTATAGGTTTATACTGTCCAGAAGGGTCAGGAACAAAATAGGCAGTGATTATAGAAACAGTATCTCTGGGTTCACTCCTACATCCTCCAATACTCCTGATGTGATCTGATCTATAATTGAACCTCACAGGGTGAACTGTTTGCCCTCAAGCTTCATCCAGTCCTGATGGATTCTGGGTCCAGGTATAGGAAGAAAGACTGTCATATCAATAATAGAATTGTTTTCCGGGCTTAGTGCTAGAAGAGACTTAAGTGGTCACTTGGTACAACTCCTCTTATTTTAAATGCAGGAAACTGAGCTCTAGAGATACCGCAACTTAACACTCTTACTAGGATAGTATTTTCTCCAGTAAAAGTCCTGCTGACAGTAATAAAATTATGCAAAGTCATGAATCACATCCAGATCAACACACATATGGTTTGACCTGTGAAGTATTTTTTATTATCATCACCTTTATTATTACAAAAGTGGTCATTATTCCAAAATACTTCTTCCTCACATGCAGCTTATCCCTAATTTTTCCATTCTTTATTCAATCACTGTATAATCTTATGAAACTTATTTAATTTACAAGCTATTTTAGTGAATTTTTGAAGTGATAAATATTGTTCAAACATAACATGACAAACAAACATTGGATTCTTTTCTGCATTATGAAACATACAGGCAGGAAGGACAACTCTATGTCTAGTTATTACTGCTAATATTTAACATTAAAAATAACTGATTTCCACATTCAACACATCTTCTCATTGGCATTCACATGAGGGCACCATCCCCTCCTTTTCTGTGTAAATCTGATTAACGGGCTGCTCCCACTGTCATTTTGCACACAAAACTTCTATTCCATTTCGACAACAATCCTATTTACACAAAGACCTCAGGGTTGAACATTTAAAGTACCTAACCATTACTGAATATTGAATCATTTCTCTCCACATAAAATTGCAAATGTGGTCTGAGAGCCAATTTCCAGATTACCTTGGTTGAGTAGTACTAATTACTTCTAAACCGAAGGTGCAGCCACAGTCTGCCAAACCCATGCTGGATTCTTCGAATGTCAGGTGAGCTCTTCCCACCAAGTGATCATGTCCTACTGTAGAATGCTGTATGATCACTCATGCTTATAGTAATGATTCTCCACACAAATAATGGTAGTGACAAATAGTCATAATAGTAATGTGTACTTTGCATTTGAATGCCTACCATGTAGCAAGGCACTGTATGCAGTATCTATTACCTCATTTCATTCATTTCTGAAAATGATCTTATATGTCAGTTATTATTGTTGACATATTATAAATAAGATAACTGAGTTTCACAGGGATTGTCCCACAGCCAAAGTCACACAGCTAACAAGTACAAGAGCCTAGGGCTACTTTCTATTACAGCCCTCATTCACTTCTTTCCACTACACCACCATTTCTATGCCTTCCTAAAACAACCAGCAAAGATGAGTGAGGCCTGAGAACATCGGTTTGGGCACTGGTAGAACTGGGTGCTATCCTTGTTTCTGCCACTAGCTGAAATGTGACCTTAAATCAGTACTTGTGTGTCATTTCCCTCATCTGTAAAATTAGGTGGTAGAACTAGCTTTAGCCTTCTGTGATTTTTAAGTAATCTCAAAGAAGGTTCTTTTTTTTTTTTTTTTTTTTTGGAGAAAGAAAATTGAAAAAAAATTGTTCACAGTTACAATACCATTGAACGATATTTCTCTGGTATTTCCCAGGTTCTCATCTGATTTTATAGCTTCAATCACAGAATAGAATCCTTGTTGATACACAAAGAAGAACATATTCTGACCAGATCAGTGAAGCACGGAGAAAGATATGAAATTGACTTAACGTGGGTCAGACTCTTACAAAGTTTGAATTTAGCATCATGCATTTATTATGCTGCATGTATAAAAAAATTAAATGAATGATGTGAAGCAAGGTGGGAATACAGTACAAGCATAAAGGATATTTATAGTATGTGTGATGAAGCATAAAAATACATTTATCTCCCTCAAAAAGCAAAATGTTGGATATATTCATATGAGACACCTTAGGCTATATCAAGAACACTATACTTAAATACTTAAATGCATTTACATACTATTCATGTAAATATATTGGCCTAACCATAGCAGCTCTAAGGATTCATGATAAGCTGTGAAAATTGTCTGTAAAAGATAAGTGAATGACCCTTTAAAATAGAATAAAAATTAATTATAGTACACCAGCAATTTTAGATACATATACATACCATTTTGAAAATCTGTGCTTTTGAAATGTTAGCCGTTCCTTATGTAGTTCTCATAGAGATGCATTCATATCACATATACAGTTTCCTAAACATATTGTATTTTTCTTAGAACATCAAACATTATGTCCTATGTCAATTTTGTAATATTTTGAAAGAACAAAATATGGTATAGTAAGCTGACATATTTTCCTTCGTTGAAATATTCTTTTGTGTGTAAACTCTTTACAGATTTTTCTCACCATTTTCTCCTTTTCTAAAGTTGACAAAAATGTAAATGATGGCAAAGTGAAAAGAATTATCATTTCTTTCAGCAGTTATTACTCTATGTTTCCCTATTGCTATTGCATAAATATTGTCATAATTCTACAAGTTTTATACTAGAAGTAATAATAAATAATACCTTCACATAATTTGTGAGTGACTTCCTGGAATATCTGATTTTTGCACACACTAAAACATGTCACTTAAGGTGATTTTGAGCTAGTAGAGATTTTGCCAAAAAAAAAAAGTGTTAAGTTTGATTTCACTCATTAATACATTCAATGTGTATTTACTGAACTCCTACTGTGTGTCAGCCACTATGCAAGTTGCTGAACCTATATTGCTAAAATGCAAAGTTTGATGCCTACATGAAGCTTCCATGCTTGATACAAGAGACCAATAAACAATTAAATCAATAGAAAAAATAATCACAAATTGTGAAAACTTTCACAGAGGAAATTAACACATTGAGGAGATAGAGATTAATTGATGGAGGCCAATCTAGACAAGGTGAAATGGGGCAATTACTGAGATCCTGAAAGACAAAAATGAAACCAAGGCTTGATGAAGTGTTCTAAGCAAAGGCACTGTTAAGTGCATAGACATCAATACATACCAAAATATTTTAGGAATACATTCTCCAATTTGTCCTTCGGTTTCACTAATTAGTATGATTCTCTGGAAATCTCAGCTCTCCTGCACAAAGATTGTCTGAAGAGATAAGCTTTTTTGAAAAGTTGTAGTAATTTGGGAAAATAAATAAATTACTTCTAAGAAACAGCTTTAAGAATGAAAATGGGTGAAGTAGTTAATACTTAAAATATTATTCTTTACTAGATATTATCTTTTTAAGAAATTAATATCTCAGAGCAATGATCTGTGCTTGGATCTTCTGTTTATAACAGTCTATGAGAAAGATTAATGTGTTTTTATAGAATATAATTTATCTTGATAAATTTTTGTCTTTATAGTAATAATGACTTCTTATTTATGTCTCCTTATTCACAATGAATGCATTTGATTCCCAAAATATACACCAAAATAGAGGAAGACAGAAAAAACTAAAAATTGTTTGTTAAAAACATCTAAAAATATTTTCATGTGAACTTATCATTTCAGAAAAAATTACATGGAGTGTCCAAAGATTAATTTAATAAGTATTCTGTCATCTTATATTATACATAGGTGCTAGTTAGAGAGTATTTTATTTTGCTTTGAAATATTTACATTGCACCACCAAGAAATGAATTAAATAATATCTTATAAAATTATTAGAGATGATTTTATGAAAATTAATTTAAATGAATTTTACATACAAATTCATAATAATAATGGTGTATCTATATAACACCAGAGCAAATTAATGAAAAGTAAGGGGAAAATCTATTATATTCATTTTGTGTACAAAATGTAAGGATTTGCCTTTTTTATGACTACTTTGAAATTTTTTTAGGCCCAAATGTTGTTGTTTTTGTTTTTTTTTTTCTTCAATGTTTATTTATTATTGAGAGACAGAGAGACACAGAGTGTGAGCAGGGGAGGGGCAGAGAGACGGGAGACACAGAATTCAAAGCAGGCTCCAGGTTCTGAGCTGTCAGCAAAGAGCACAACGTAGGGCTCAAACCCACAAACTGCAAGATCATGACCTGAGCTGAAGTCAGACGCTTAACCAACTGAGCCACCCAGGCACCCCTCTTTTTTTTTTTAAGTTTATTTATTTTGAGAGAGACAGAGAGAGAGAGAGAGAGAGAGAGAGAGAGAGAGCTGGGAAGGGGCAGAGAGAGAATCCCAAGCAGGTTCTACACTGTTAGTGCAGAGCCCAGTGGGGGACCTGAACCCACAAACTGTGAGATCATGACCTGAACCAAAATCAAGAATCGGCTGCTTAACTGACTGAGCCACCCAGGTGCCCCTAGGTCCAAATGTTCTTAATTGACTGATATAAAGTGATAACAATTGAATATAAAATTGAATAAGTTCACAAAATATACATTTTTTAATCTGTTTTTTTTCTTTTTTTACTTTTGAGAGAGTGCGCACATGAATGAGAAGTGGGGGGCAGAGAGAGAGGGGGAGAGAGAATCCCAAACAGACTCTACACTGTCAGTGCAGAGCCCAGTGTGGGGATTGATTCCATGAACTGCGAGATCATGACTTGGGCCAAAATCAAGAGTCAGGGGCTTTACTGACTGAGCTACCCAGGTGCCCCATACAAACTGTACATTTTTAGTCAGATGTTAATGCTACCTGATTTTGAATAAAACTTTTAAACTTTTAGTTTTATTATAAATAAAGCTAGTATGTTTTATAAAGCTTTAGCCTAGTACAGTACTTGGAATAGTCATCATTCAGTCTTCACATTATTTCTGACAATTTTAATTCTCATTTAAGTACAACTCTAATCTGATATCAATTACATGTCATTTTTCAATCAATTTTTTAAAAATTAGAGTTTAATATGGAGCTAACACATCTCCTCTGAGATAAAAGTAACAGAATTCTAATCCACTTTGGAGAAGGTAGATTCTAGAGCGAGCATTTTGCAAAATTTGGAGATATCAAGAATTTTTCAGTAAGGTCATAAAATAAGACATGCAATAATCAAATATGGATATTAAAGCTTTCTTTAAAGTGAAAGCTAAATTCTGGTCTCATGTTAAGGGTTACAAAATAAAAGCTTATCCAAAGAATGAATGACCAGGTAAGAATCATGAACATCTTTTCCATTTTTACATAAGAAGGAATAATTTTAAGAAAGAGGGAGGGGCACCTGGGTGGCTCAGTAGGTTAAGTGTTTGACTTTGGTTCAGGTCATGGTCTCGTGGTTTGTGAGTTCGAGCCCCGTGTGGGGCTCTGTGCTGACAGTTCAGAGCCTGGAGCCTGATTCGCATTCTGTGTCTCCCTCTCTTTGTGCCCCTCCCCCGCTTGCACTCTGTCTCTCTGTCTCTCAAAACTAAATAAAACATTAAAAAATATTTTTTAAAGAAAGAGGGAATAAATAATTCAAAGGAATTTTATACATATTACACAGATAAGGTAAATTGAAAATTGTGTTCCAATTTCAGTTAGGTTGTTAGGTTGTTGAGGTTTTAAGCCAGGTAGAAGTATTTCTACTTGTGTATACAACAAATGATGTCATTGAATATACATACTCATTAAATCTTGGTAAAATAAAAGTGAAAGGTAAAATAAAGCAGATATTTGTGTGCAGATAGTGATTCAGGGAAACATGTATTAATCTGGAATCCACTTGGCAGAGTTAGGGGGCTTTCTGCGGTTTCATATTTCTTTATGAAAACTTCCTGGTGCCGATCACATTTTATTGTAATTATTCACATACCTTCTTTCTCCTAAGAGCTCCGTGAATACACAGCAGTCCTCTCCAAATTACCTGTTATCTCTCCTGAATCTATGGTAGGTACTCCATAACTGTGAAAGGAAAGGATAAATGAATGAATGAGAAAAGAGAAAGGCAAAAGAGATAAAAATAAAATTAGCAAACCATAAGATGAGAAAGAGAGGAGAAAACAATCTTTTTACTCCGTCCTACTTACAAAGCCATGGAGAAATGGAGAATGCTGAATGATAAATTAAGAAACTATACATTTTTGGTGCTCCAAAATTTATTAAAGATTTGCCTTATTTTGGTAGGAGGGAAGAAAGGGGGTTGCTAAACTATGATCTCCTTCAGGAAAGTTTATATTCACACGAGGATATACACCACAATTTCTTCACATCTTTACACTCTTGCCTTCTATCACATCTTCATGGCATCTATCATTAGGATAGGATTCCATTTTCATGGCCAGATCTTTATAGCTCTTTTGGGCTGCCTCATCGTTCTACAGACATTTAATCTCATATGCTTTCTTATTTCAATAGTTGTCCTTCAAGCAACAAAGATGATCTGCATGTAAGGATGCTGTTTCCTCTAAAATGTCATCTTAGACAGTATAGAAGGGTAAAAATAGAAACAATTTTGGATAACTAACACTATAAGAGTAGCCATCTGCTTCTCAGAAAGATACGGATGTGTTTTCTTGTTTCTTTCCTCTAACCAATCCAAAAGATTTTCTTCCTAAAATCTAAGATTATGATATTTCTCCAAAGAAAATTTCTGATATTTCTGACAAAATGTATTAACTTGTGAACACCCTGGATGAACTTTAAATAACCCATCAAATATTGCTGATGGATAGATACTACATAGAATGATCCAGCAGCCATATGGAGACCCGATGGACAATCGAGCTACCATTTTCCAGATTGAGAAAGCAATCAAAATGAGGAAAATGGGAAGAGTACCATACCAGATGGTACTCCAGCTGAACTATACAAGTGTGGGTACACAGCAAATAGTGAATACTTTCACCACTTGTTCAAAACCATATGGACACAGAAAGATAGATGTAGATATTTGAGGGACACCTATTTCTTAAGAGGAAAAAGGATAAATTAGGGTACTAAAAGCTACTACTGTGTTAACTGACAGGAAGTTGCTGATTTAAATTTTGTGTTAACTAAAATAATTTACTCTGGGATATTATAATTATAACAATGTCCTAGAACTTCACAAAGTAGCATTTATGAAATAACAGAATAAAAATACTTTAGAGAATATGTTGAAATACACTGAGTTAATTTCAACTGAATTTTTTTTAGATCAAAGTTAATAAAAATGCAAACACTCCAAATCTTAGGTGTTATTTATTATTTCTTTATGATATGAATTGCACAACTTAATAATATTTGAGGTCATAGTTTTTAAAAAATTTTTAAATTTCAATGAAATAAAGTAACCTAAAACAAAAAAAGTATTTAAAGGCCTAATATTTAGAATTTATTTAGGTTATAATACTAGGTTGCACACACTCCTGTCATTGAAAAATATTTAATCTAATAGAAGCCTATAATGAAGCTTTTTTTCCTTTCTTTATGTAAAATATAGCAGACGATTTACTTGCCACTTATCACAGAAGGTCTTGGGCAATCTCAGACAAAGCAAGAGACTATATTCTTGCATGGTTTTGACCTCTAAACATGTGTCAATGCCAAGTTCACTAATTGTACACCCAGCATAAATATCAGAAAGTTCAGCCAAAAAACAGAATCCTGAAGTATGAAATAAAGGTATCCATAAAGAGAAGATATATGTTTTGATTTTATTTTATATTAGTTACTGTTTCTAACTAAGAATTTTATTATGAAGCTGCTTGGATGTTTGCTGTAAATGATACATGAATACAGATAACTCCATTGATAACTGAACCAATGAAACTGTTTAAACCCATGCTGACTTTTGCAGAATATTTTAGCACGTAATGCTATACTTATCTCATCTACACTTGTAGAATACAAGCCAAGGAAACAGATAGGAGGCTTCTAAAGGTAATTTTAGAGATAGTATCTTAGAAACTTGTATAAATGGTAGTTCAAATAATATGCAAACAACTGAAGTTCCACATCTAAGTTTGTAGGGAAGAAAGAACTCAGAAATATGTTCTCCCACAAACGTAATTGTCAAAATTCTTAAAACCCACACTCCCAAACTTATTGTAAGTAAACATTTCAAATGCCATAGTCATAAAATTTACTAATTTATTTTTAAACAGAGGCTACCTCAATTTTAATGACTTTATTATTATTATTATTATTATTATTATATCGAAAACGGAGCATTTTCTCTGTGCCCCACACGCAGTGCTTAGTTTGAATGGAATGTCTTATTTAATTCTCACAAGCACCCTGTGTGATAGACATTTTCCCCCATTTTATGGGTAGAAAATGGGTACAGATAGGTTAAGCAATTTGCCCAAGACAAAACTTTAGCAATGTCAGGGCAGGCTTTAAAAAAAGCAACACGTGGGTGCATAGGTGGCTCAGTTGGTTGAGCATGGGACTCTTGATTTTGGCTCAGGTCATGATCTCATGGTTCATGAGACGGAGCCCCAAGTTGGGCTCTGTGCTGACAGCATGGAGCCTGCTTGGGGTTCTCTCTCTCTCTTCCTGTCTCTCTCTGCCCCTCCTCTGCTCGCACTTGCTCTCTCTTTCAAAATAAACTTAAAAACAAAATAAAAAATAAAGCAATACAAGTGAATAGCCATTTATTTTTTTAAGTTTATTAATTTATTTTGAGAGGGAGACAGGGGGAGAATCCCAAGCAGGCTCTGTTTTGTCAGCTCTGTCTCATGAACTGTGAGAGTGAGATCATGACGTGGGTGGAAATCAAGAGTCTGGACACTTAACCGACTGAGCTACCCAGGCGCCCCTGAAAATCCATTTCTGAACTTAATCATCATGCTATGCTGCTTGCCTTGGAATAATCTACCTAAAACATTATTTTTAATATTCATTCATTCATTTATTCATTCATTCATTCTTTATTGAATTGTATTTGGCATACAATATTATGTGAGTTTCAGGTGTACAACATAGTGATTCAACATTTATATACATTGAGAAGTGATCACCAGGATAAATCCAGCTACCATCTGTCAACCTTACAAAGTTGTTACATATTATTAACTATATTCTCTATACTGTACATTGTACCCCATGTCTTTTTATTTTTATTTTACACCTGGCAGTTTTACCCTTTTATCCCCTTCCTCTATTTTGTCCATCTTCTCATGCCCCTTCCCTCTGGCAACCATCGGTTTGTTCTCCGTATTTATGAGTTTGTGGATGTTTTGTCTGGGTTTTTTTGCTTTAATTTTTTAGATTACACATATAAGTAAAATCATATATTTTCCTTTCCCTGTCTTAGTTCATTTAGCATGATACCCTCAAGGTCCATCCATGTTGTCATAAATTTATTATTTTCAGAGATGAAGAAAACTTACAACACTTAAAAGGAACTTTATTTCTATTTCATAAGCAACATTAAGATTTAGTTACTTCTAGATGAAATTTGATACTGGTGATTTTTTCCCTAGGGTTTGGTAAAAATTAATATTCCAAGAATTCTTGATATATGTAAATCATTTTGCCAATTCAATAAAATTTAACTTTAATGTTATTTTTACTTACAAACTGGTCAATACATTCCTAAGGTATTTTATCCTTCATATATATATATATATATATATATATATATATATGTATATACATATATATGTATGTACATATATATATATATATACACATATATATATATATGTGTATACATATATATATACACATATATATATATATACACATATATATATATGGTCTTTCTTTGTAGGGAAAATATTGATAATGCCTAGGTCTATGTGAATAACATATATGAATAACTCATAAGATCGTGAAATCTTAATTCAAGCATGACGCCAGTTGATGTCATGAGAATTAATCAAAATACTGGCAATCATGAATATGTAAAAATTAACACTTGACTGCTCTATGTTTAAATGGGCAACATCACTTATTCAAATAGTAACTCTTCCCTTTCACCCGGACAGCTAAATCTCAGCTATGAATGAAAAAGGCAGAAATAGACGGGATCTGGTAAAATTGATTTTTTTTTTGCTAGTGAGATATTATTACACTGATGAACTGAAAAATCAATTTATAAGCTACACCATGAAGGAGTATACTTTTTTTTCATATGGAATCTATCTTAAGTTGAAACACTGAAAAATAGGAGACCATTTGTGTCATATCTAAATATTTTATATGGAGATGTCAAAAGTCTGATATACTCACTCTACTTCTCAACTTGTGACTGTGTGTATATCTGCAGTTGTCATTCATGAAAGCAACGAAGGCACAGGTGTTAGACCCTACCTACCTTGTAACCTTGCAGCCAACTCATTTGCAGCATGTAAAGTTACATAACGGATGTGTCTATGTGCTTGCTGCCTCCCTCTCTCTCACGTTCTCCCTTCCTCTCTGCCTCTCTCTCCCTTCTTACTTTCTTCCCACCCTCCCTCCCTTCCTCTTCCTCCCCTCTCTTTGTGTCTTCTTTCAAGCTTCCACTATGCATGGAAAACTATTTCCCAAGATCACATAGGGGAGAAAATTCTTAACATGTTCTGTGTTTATTGTAAGTAAAAGTCCAATTTCTCTAACCTCTGAAAAATAAAGACTGCTTTCCTGTGAGCATTTTTTCTTTCATTCCTTTATTGTAAGGTAAAGATTAGCCTGTTGGGGACATAAATAGCATGCTCTAAATTATTCTTAATGCCTATTTTATTTATGATTAACAAATAAATGTCTTTGTGGTGTTTGCTCTGTCAGGTGGCATATAAATGTTAAATATTTGCTATTACTTACAAAGATAATGAATATACACAGGCAACATGTGCTGGCTTCATGAAAAACTCTGAAACGTATACTCACGTTTTGAAGGATTCTCAAATTTTCATAAGTTCATATTTCCTAGTTTCAGTAATTCAAATTCAGTAACTATTTCAGCTTTCTAGTTTAAAAAAATCCCTCATTCTGCTATAATGTTAATTTTAACTAAATGACCAATAACTTCTAATAATGGAACTTATTTTTTCAAAACAAAAAGAAAACACAGTTTCAGTATTTTTAAGCAACTTACAGATTTTAAAATTATGTGTAAATACATATATATTCTTTTAAAAAATTGTGGCAAGAACACTTGGCACGAACCTACAGTAACAGATTTGTAAATGTGAAATACAATACTGTTAACTATTGGATGTTGTAAAGCAGATTGTTAGGACTTATTTATCTCACATAACTGACACTTTATAGCCATTG